>NC_073382.1:70433080-70789173 GCF_028641065.1 Leucoraja erinaceus
AAGATCTTCTCATTTACTTCAAGTATCTCCAAAGATCAGGGATATATGGAAACTGTTAATGTGAAAAAAAAAAAGCATCAGTATCAAATCTCACAAGGGCATATAGACCCTCACTGAGGCTTATACATCATGAGTGCCATAATGAAATGATCCTCTGGACCATCCAGTCTCCTGTCAGTGAAAACATTCCACTGCATAGAGCTGAACAAGTCAGTGCTTGCTGGGAATAAGGAGAAGGCCACAAGAAGGAAGATGGTGAAAGGAGGCGGGCCCTGTTTTCCAAGTTGTACTCAACTTCTCCGTCAGTTTCCTCTCCTCTGCCTATGTCCTGATGGTCAAGTCTGCTCCCACACTAGTGTCATGTGAAAGAGGCTACAGTGGGGCTCTCATGGGCTCAGAACCACAGAGGATGTCAGCCAAGTGCAGGTAAGTGGTCCGAGCTTGGAGCAGTGCAGCCCTCCCTAACTCTTGCGGAAGCCAAAAGGGTTATCGTGGGTAATCTTGGATTATCTTGGGTAAAGCTTAAAAAATGAGGAAGATTCAAGATTTTTAATGTACAGAAATAATGTGCATATATGCACATTAGCATCTAGCACAATATTTAAGAATTGTAATTCAAGACTTACTGGATAGCAACATTCCTGTTTAGTAACTGTTGTTATACATGTTGTAATGCTGAGCAGTGGCAAAGGCAATGTGACAGTGTGTAGGTCCAACTTGTGGTTCCTGAAAGTAGGGTTTAAAAAGGTTTGATTTCTTAGTCTCAGATAAGTGGACTCATGGAGTCCAGGAGTCCTGGTATCATTGAGAGCATCCCAGCATCAACATGACCTGCTGCTCTGCCACTGCCTGCATTTCATGTTCCTCCTCATCCAAAGAGGCCCTGACTCCTCAGGTTTGCATTTCTAACTCTCACTGCCATGCACGTCAGTGTAGCATAAAGCAATACATCATCAAACTGAAGACCCTGTTTGGTGAATGTTAAAGTGGCACAAAAATTCATCAAGGCAGCACAAACACCTCCTCTGCATACCAATGACTTGCTCTATGAAATTCCTCCATATTTCCCACTTGGATTCAGTTGTGCTGTTCTTGAGTCTTGTTCCTCAAGTATGCTATGATCATAGAACATAGAACAGTACAGCACAGGAACAGGCCCTTCAGCCCATAATGTCCATGCTGAATGTGTTGCCAAGTTAGACTAATCTCCTATGCCTACATATGATCCATATCCCTTCTTTCCCTGCATGTTCATGTGCCTATCCAAAAGCCTCTTAAATGCCACTATCTAATCCGCCACCACTACCCCAGCCAGCAAATTACAGGCACTTACTGCTCCCTGTTAAGAAAAAAACTTGCCAGGCCCTCCTTTAAACCTAGCCCCTCTCATCTATTACAGCTTTGTGCTCTCGTCTTTGATATCATCGCCCTGGGGAACATGTTCTGACTGTCCACTCTCCCCTCAGCTAGCTACCAATGTTCTTGAGAAAACAATCCAAGTTTGTCCAACCTCTTTGGATGGATCTATGAAGAGGTTAAGTGAGGGTGGATGGCAAAAGAAGGAAGGCATTGTGGCAACTGTACAATAATCTTAGACAAACCTGCAGACTCATCTTCTTGTTATTTGTTTAAAAAGGAAATGGTAGATTTATTTAGGTGATGATGCATCTCTGTGATAGACCCAAATGCAAACCATCTCACACGCTAATCCGGGTTGCTCTCACTTGTGATAGATTTGGCTATCCAGTGTGTAAATGCTTCATACTGCAGTCACCGTGCATTGGTAGTTAAATTTAAGATTTTATGATGGTGGATGGGATGCAAATCAAAAAGGAGTTTTATCCTGGATTGATTGACCTATTTCTGTGCTGTAGAGAGTCTTCCATCATATACGTGTAGGAAGGAACTGCAGATGGTGGTTTAAACCAAAGAAAGACACAAAAAGCTGGAGTAACTCAATGGGTCAGACAGCTTCTCCAGAGAAAAGGAATATGTGATATTTCAGGTTGAGAATGTATGAACCAGAGCCAGAGACTTTAAGATTTTGCCTTCCACCACAGTGAGGAGGTGTTTGGTGAACTCACTGTGGTGGATGTTAATTTGTGTTGATTGTGTGTTTTTGTCATTTTTTTAATTATATGTATGACTGCAGGGAAACAGAATTTCGTTCAGACCGAAAGGTCTGAATGACAATAAACAAATCTAATCTAATCTAATCTAATGAAGAAGGGTCTCAACCCGAAACGTCACCTATTCCTTTTCTCCAGTGATGCTGCCTGACCCGCAGAGATACTCCAGCATTTTGTGTCTGTTTTCCATCATACTACTGGCTTGTGCCTTGTGGATGATGATTTGGGTGTCCGAGGGTGAGTCACTAGTCAATGGATATCCAGCCTCTGACCAACTCTTTTTTTGCCACAATATGTATGTAACTAGTTCATGATGTGACCCCATTTGGTGATGGTGATGGTAATAACAGTGAATGTCAAAAGTCAGCAGCTGGACCCTCTAAACCTGTCTTATCCATGTACCTGTCTAAATGTTTCTTAAATATTATGATAGTACCTGTCTCAATTACTTCCTCTGGCAGCTCGTTCCATACACCTACCACCCTTTGTATTAAAAAATTACTTCTCAGGTTTCTATTAATTCTCCCCTCCTACTGTAAACCTATGTCCTGTGGTTCTTGATTTCCCTACTCTAGGCAAGAGACTCTGTGTATCTACCCAATCTATTCCTCATGATTTTATACACCTCTATAAGGTGACCCCTCATCCTCCATGGAATAGTCTTAGCCTGCTCAACCTCTCCCTATAGCTCAGGCCCCCTCTGCACCCTTTCCAGCTTGACAACATCTTCTCCTTAACATGGTGCCTGATCTGGATATATCTGATATGTTCTCATCATTAAATCTTCTGAGCCCCGGTATCATTCTGGAGATTTCTTCCTACAACCACCATCCTTCTCAAAGTGTGGTGTCCAACTGAGCCTAATATTCCAGATGGAGTCTGGAGTGAGGTTATCTAATTTGGTGGCAAGAACAAGAAGGCAGATTATGATCTGAATGGTAGACACAAAATGCTGGAGTAACTCAGTGGGACAGGCAGCATCTCTGGAGAGAAGGAATGAGTGAAGTTTCGGGTCGAGACCCTTCTTCAGACTGAATGGTGTGAGATTAGGAAAAGGGGAGGTCCAACGAGACCTGGGTGTCCTCATACATCAGAAACTGGAAGCAAGCATGCAGGTAAAGCAGGCAGTGAAGAAAGCAAATGACATGTTGGCCTTCATCACAAGAGGATTTGAATATAGGGGCAAGGAGGTCCTACTGCAGTTGTACAAGGCCCTGGTGAGTATTGTGTGCAGATTTGGTCTCCGAATTTGAGGAATGGCATTCTTGCTACAGAGGAAGAGCAGCATAGGTTCACCAGGTTAATTCCCGGGATGGCAGGACTGACATGTGATGAAATAATGGGTCACTGGGCTTGTATTTACTGGAATTGAGAAGGATGAGAGGCAATCTTATAGAAACCTATAAAATTCTTAAGGAATTAGACAGGCTAGATGCAGGACAAATGTTCCCGATGTTTGGAGAATCCAGAACCGGGGTTACAGTTTAAGAAGAAGGGGTAGGCCATTTAGGACTGAGATGTGGAGAAAGATTTTCACCCAGAGAGTTGTGAATCTGTGGAATTCTCTGCCACAGAAGGCAATGGAGGCCAATTCACTGGATATTTTCAAGAGAGAGTTAGATTTAGCTCTTAGGAAAACAGAATCAAGGGATGGGGATAAAGCAGGAACGGGGTACTGATTTTGGATGATCAGCTATGACCATATTGAATGGCATTGCTGACTCGAAGGGTCGAAAGGCCTACTCCTGCACCTATTGTCTATGTTTCTATAGTACACATGCCTACCTAACCTGAATATTCCACATGAACTCGATTCCACATGTACAGTATTGTGATAGGTAGACCTGAAATCCATGACTACCTAAAAAATGATATCTCGTTATCTCCAAAAATATCCTCAGTCCATAAGCACCATGAGGTCAGCCCAGGGGCCTGCCTTATTACTTGTCTTCTCAAGCAAATCACACTGTATCTGAGTCCTATGGCTAATGAAACAAAAATGTTAAACCTTTCATAAAAATTAGAATAAAGCTAGGAATGTTAATTGCACAATTAAAAAAACATCGAACTGTTGAGCTAGTTATTAGAAACATAAAGGATTTGTAAGGTATTGTACATTAGGGATCATTAGCTGGCAATGGCAAATAAAATAAACTAGGTCTCATGAAGCTTCAGTCTGAAGAAGGGTCTCGACCCGAAACGTCACCCATTCCTTTTCTCCAGAGATGCTGCCTGTCCCGCTGTGTTACTCCAGCATTTTGTGTCTGTCTTCGGTTTAAACCAGCATCTGTGGTTCCTTCCTACACACTTCTCATGTCTTGCTGCAAGAAGATGGGGATTGCTACACTTGCAGAACACTTGATCCATAGAATTGAACAAAGTGCAATCATCAGCATCTATCTTCGATTTAAACCAGCATCTGCAGTTCTTTCTTACTCATGAAGCATATTCCTTCCTGTTAGTCTGAGGCCTGTAGATGATGTTTACTGCATCTGAACCTCAAAAGCTAATAATTTGAAATGAATGTCAGCAACTGTCAACAGACACTTTTTCTATCCTCACTCATCTTTCCAAATCTTCTTTACATGAGAAGCAACAATCCTTTGTGTTTCTTCAAATGTGCTGTATTGCTCACAATGTGGTTTCCTCTACATGTGAGAGATCAAACGCAGATGTCAGAAGATCTTCCATGAAGGTGAATCCTTCCAATGTGTTCGGCCTTGACGGTGTACCTGGTCATGTTCCTAAAACTTGCATGGTCTAACTGGCTGGAGGTTTTGCAGACATCTTCAAGCTCTCGTGAATAAGGTCCGAGCTCCCATCTGCTTAAAATGTATATTAGTAATATTGGTGTCCAATATGAGGAAGGTGATATGTCAATAATTACTGATCAGTGGCACTGATGTCCATGGCGCTGAAGTGCTTTGAGAGATTGGTTATGATGCATATTCACTCCCGTCTTAGCAAGGACCTGCCCCCACTGCAATTCACCTCCCTCCACAAAAGATCAACAGGGGATGCAAACTTGCTGACTCCACCCTGCAGTAGACCATTTGGACAAAGTGAACAGGTACATCAGACTGTCGTTCATCAGCTATAGCTCAATGTCCAATGCCATTATCCCCTCCAAACATATCATCAAACTCAGAGAACTGGGTCTCTGGTCATCACTATGTGATGGGATCCTAAACGTTCTCAATGGCAGACCACAATCAATACAAATTGGCAATGACACTTCCTCCCCTAATAACCATGAACACAGGGCCACTTCAAGCTGTGTGTTCGGTCCCCTGCTCTACTCTCTCTATATCTATGACTGTGTAGCCAGATGCAGCTCCAATGCCATCTTTAAATTCGCTGATGATATCACCATAGTTGGATGAATAACGGGTAACAATGAATTGGGGTGCAGGAGGATATTGAAAGTCTGATTGAATCGTGCTAGAACAACAATTGTGTTTTGAATTGTGCAAGACCAAGAAGCTGATTGTTGATCCACGAACCTGTTTTCATTGATGGGACGGCAATGAAGAGAGTTGGCAGCTTCAAGTTCCTTGGTGTGCATATCATTGAACGTCTGTCCTGGGCCCAGCACAATGATAAAATCAAAGGAAGTTCATCAACAGCTCTATTTATTAGAAGGTTGAAGAGATTCAAGATGTTGATGAATATTCTATTGGACTTCTACAGGTGTATGGTAGAGAGCATACTGTCTGATTGCACCACTGCCTGGTTCAGTAACTTGAACGCACAGTAATGAAGGAGGCTACAGAGTCAGATAGACACGGCCTGGTCCATCACATGCACTGTCCTCCCTAGCATCAAGGAGGTTGTTCACAAAGGCAGTCAATATCATCAAAGGTACTGTAACCAGGAAAGCATGACCAACAGATTCAAAATCCCAACAACCATTATGCTTTTGTACAATGCACAACAATAACCTCAGGTTCTATGTCCTTGTATGGATTGTGCCTTTGGTTACACCACGGACATTGGTTTTTGCACTATTATGGTTACTGAGCATTATGGTTATTAATTTATTATATTTTTGATTACCATATATTCTCAATGTGCATTGCGTTTATGGATCTGTTAAGCTGCAGCAGATAAGAATGTAGTATGTTACTTATATTGGACACCAAATAATATCCTTTCACTATTAGGTACATTTCAATGAGGTCTAACCACATTCTTCTAAATTCCAGCGAGTACAGGCCCTGTGCCGTCAAACGCTCATCATATGTTAACCCACTCTTTCCTGGGATCATTCTTGTAAACCTCCTCTGGACCCTCTCCAGAGCCAGCACATCCTTCCTCAGATATGGTGCCCACAATTGCTCACAATACTCCAAATGCGGCCTGACCAGCACCTTATAGAGCTTCAGCATAACATACCTGTTTTTGTATACAAGCCCTCTCGAAATAAATGCTAAAATTAAGTTTGCTTTCTTTACTACTAATTTGAATTGCAGATTATCGTTTTGGGAATCCTGCACCAGCACTCCCAAGTCCTTTGGCATCTCTGCTTTCTGGATTTTCTCCCCATTTACAGTATAAAATAGTCTACACCTTTTTTCCTACTACCAAAATGTATGGCTCCACACTTTGCTGCACTATATTACATCTGCCACTTCTCTGCCCACTCTCCCAAACTGTCCAGGACCTTCTGCAGAGTGCTTGCTTTCTCTACACTACCTGCCCCACCACCTATTTTCATATCATCCACAAAGTCTTCCATCCCCTGATCCAAGTCATTAATATACAACGTGAAGAGTAGCAGCCCCTGCACTGACCCCTGTGGAATTCCGCTAGTCACTGTCAGCTAACCAGAAAATGCCCCCTTTATTGCCACCCTTTGCCTTCTGCCATCCAGCCAATGTGCTATACATGCTCTTTAACTAAACTGTGTTTCCATTGCCTTGCACCGTAACCCTTCTTAATATTCCATTTTAGAACTTTCTCTTTTTACTCCATTCCCTTCTCCAAACTCCCCTCATTTTAAGGTAAAAACAAAATACAGGACATTTTTGGTTGGTCTGATGTTTTGGTGTTACAGGTCAAAGATACCTCATTAGAACTAGATAAAGTTTAAAAAAAGCAAGCATAATGCAGAGGGGGGGGGGGGTTAACCAAAGTTAATGGAACATTCTTTTTTAGAGCCAAATAGGAGAGGGAACTGAATGATTGTTAAGCACAACATCTCTGCCTGGTGGAATGTAAACAGAGGAAACGCTATGGGTTAGAGCAGTTAGATGAGAAAAAACCATGCTGGAACTGTTAGATGCAGAACTGGTCATCTGAAATAAAAAGGAATTGCTGGAAATACACAGCAGATCAGGTAGAATCAATGGACAGAGAAAAAAAAAGTTAACATTGCAAGTTATGAGCCTTACATTACAACTGGCCAATTTTGACACGGATAGGAAAGGCTGGGTATTTGAAATTGTTGAATTCAACATTGCGTTTGGTTGGTTGTAATTGCTGAGATAGAAACTGATATTCAGTTCCTTAATCTTTCCACCTCTGTATCTTTCTGCTGCAGTTCCAGGAATCACATTCTCTACAGATATCTTTCCATCTCTCGATGCATTGCTGCTTCCACATACATTCACATTATGCCTTTCTGTCACTATATATCGCAAAACATCTCTGCACAGCTCCACCTCTGTACATTTTAGCCTCTATATTCTACATCTCCACATCCACAGCTTTCTGCCTCTCCCTACATCTTTACTTTTACCTTCATCTCCACCTCCATCTGTCCCTAGAAGGGCAAGATCCACCTCAGGACCTTTCCTCTCATCATCCTGTATCTCTATCTTTATATATCTCTCAACCTCTTTCCACCTATATAGCCCTGGACTTAAATCTTTGCTTCTTTTTCACTTCTCTACCTTTCTAACTCTCTATCTTTCTGGCTCTATCCATTTTTCCTGCTTTATATGTCTCTCCAACTGTATATGCACCTCTGTTTATAGATAGTGTAAGAAAGAACTGTGGATGCTGGTTTAAATTGAAGGTAGACCCAAAATGCTGAGTAACTGAGTAACAGAGAAGGAACAGGTGACATTTCGGGTCGAGAACCTTCTTCAGTCTGAATAACGTTGTAACTTCAGCATTTTGTGTCTACCTTCTGTTTAGAGATAATTCTCCATCTTTATAAACTTCATCTCTATCCTCCTCCTCACTTCCCTGCATCTCTGCCTCTGGGCGGCAGTATTCCTCTTCGACATTCCTGCCTCAATACCTTTCCTCCTCTGTCCACTCTCTGCATCCATATAGATCTTTGACTGTCTGCCTCTCGTGCTCTTTATCTCCTGGCCCCTTCATACCTACCCGTATCTACCTATTCCACATCCTTTCGAACACTATGTACCAGTCTGGCTCTTTACTGCTCCAACTTTCTATCACTTTGCCTCGACGCTGCTTTACGATCGGCCTCCACATTCCCTTAACCCTCACACATTTGCACCTCTACATAGCTCTGCTCCAAAACTACCCCTCTTCATTCTATATACATCTCTACTTCCATGTACCTCTCTGCTTCTATATTTCTCCACTTCTACATGCCTCTCTACATCTATATACGTATCCACATCTAAACCTCTCCAGCTCCATATTCCTTTTTGACTCTATAGTTTCCTACAGGCACCGACCGCTCTGTCACCGTATCTTTAGACTTGAGACTTAGAGATACAGCGTGGAAACAGGCTTTTTGGCCCACTGAGTCCGCGCCGACCAGCGATCAAACGCTGGTGGGTGGGACTATTGTAGCTGAGACATGTTGCCCTGTGTGGGCAAGTTGAGCCGAAGGCCTCGTTTCCACACTGTATCGCTCTAGACTCTACGATGAACAATTTTAGTTACTGTTATTAATTCTAATAAATTCTTTGTATTTTATTTTTATTTCTTCTCTCTCTGACACACAATCTTATTTTTCCTCTTTATAGGCCTCTTGATTTGAGATTGAATTAACTATCCTATCAGAAGGTGACAGATTCAGTCTCTGTCTGCAATTCCTGATTTAATTGGTAAAGTAGCAACCCCACTTTGCACAGGTTCCAGTAAAAAATACCATCAGGCTGTGGAAAAATGCAACTGCAGTAAGCAGCTTCTGCAAAAAAAAATCCAGCCATTGTGTTTTTTTTAAAGCAAAAGAAAAAGAAATTGCTTTGAAGGACTTGGAACACATTTGTTAGGAGTCTAAAATATAGTGACCAAAGGGTCAAAATGACCCAGGATTTAAAAAAAAAAACACGATTTTATGCAGCAGTCACCAATTATATGAAACCTTTGAGTTCATGAGAACATTGTTGATCTAAAGTAGATTGCCAACAAGAAATCAAGACTCAAAATATGTGTGCGTCAGAGATTGAACAACAATATGTAGCCCTCCCCTTCTGATCTACATACCTCTCCACCCCTGCATACCATCATACCGTCTGTCAATGTGATTCGTCATTAGGATCCTATCCGTCCAGGAAATACAAATGATTCAACTACTTCCCCATATTATTTCTTTCTATATAAGACTTAACTTTCAGCTGACAAAGTAAATCACTTTGTAGCTGCAAATAAGACACTAAACTTGAAATTTTATATTCTGGGACAGAATATGGCAGCTTGAATATTAAATATCCAATAAGATCTTCAGTGAATTTCGAATTGGAGATTATTAAGATTATTCTGGTGGCAATCCAAGATGACAACAGTCAATCTCCAAATAAAATGTTATTGTTTGCTTTTTAATTTTTTTTTTCTCTAGTGGATTTTTACTGCCTTTTATTTCATTGGCTCATACTTCACTATGTGAACTGGAGGAAGCAAAACGATTTTCTTCCAGGCTTGCATTGATTTTGTTCTCCACTCCGGAACAGTCAGCAGCACCATAATAGCGTACTAACTCTCATTTTCCTCTCTCTTTTGTTGACTATCTCTGGGCATTATCAAATGTGGTGCACAGTACAAGATTAAGCTAACCCTTGATGATAATGGAATCAAAGCAGGACAACTCCATCCCCAATACGATCTTGCTGTAGATAGGTGACTTGACAAACCATATCACAGGATAAAGAACATATTGGTTTTTCAAAATCCATTCTTGGAGATGAAATTTCATCAAGTTTGAAAACGTCACCATAATTGGGACCAAAGGTATCTGGGCTGATTTTAACTGGCATCATAGCAAATGAATTACTTGAGCAATTGATGAGTTAACTCATATTCTTGCTGGTGTGGAATACCAAAATGACACTTGTCTACAAGTACAGAGCTCAAATTGGGGACAGGGGAAACGTCTTTAAATTAACCACACGTTCGTTTTACTTAGCTCTGGCCATGCTTTACCTCAGATCAGAGTATTTGATGGTGAGAGTTGGCTTCACAATAGGTTCCACTGTCCAACAGGTTAAAACTATATGTAACTGTAATGATTGTAACATCCTCAAAAAGGGGAACGAAAACAGTGTAGTGCGCACTATGTTCTCTAATGATTGGAATTTTTTCACTTAAACACATACTGTTACCTGGTACAGATTTGGCCCATTTAACAACAGCTACAAGCTGCCTTTCGCAAAGCCTATTCAGGCTGGTTAGCAGATAGTTAGACGAGTCCGGCTGACTGTTATCATAGCCTGCATAAACAACTTCGGGTTCAATTATCTGTAAAATGGAAACGAGTGTCGGCGTGAACTGGACTCCTCCAGCGGAATGTAATGTGATCTTTGGCATTGCGACTGGACTGACACTTGAAAGTGTCATTTCGGACTGCAGTGAAGATGGGTTGTTGCCGATGTTCTTTAATTTACTGAATTTCCTTAGCTTTCGGGCTGAAAAACAAAAGATAATTTCCTGTTCAATGACTGGACCTTTAACACAGTATTCATCACTGTTCATTTTACAGACTTATACTGCACAAACCAACGCCTATATTCGTTGGTGTTTTATTTTGTTTTGATCTCACTTTTCTCGACTGCCTCGGTTTCCAGATTCAGTCTCCTTTGAACAGACAAATGAATAGTCTGCTGTCTCTTAAACATAATGGTAAATCATAGTTTGTGCGAAGCTATATAAAGAGAAATGAAAAGTGATGCTGCCAGACATCAGCACTTTGACTCCGACGAGGCAAAAAATTCATTTGAGACGATATGGCTGAGATCAAATGCATTATTATTTCAAGGAGGAAGCTTCATATAACTTTACTTAAGGAGAAAGAAAACATTGGGGAATCTCGCTTTCAATTTAAAATATGTTTCCTAACTAGGCAATTGTTAAAACAAAAGGAAATTTAAATATCTCTTACCTCTTAGGAGAAGTCCTTATTTTCATTTCAATTTTTCAGACCCTGATTCTGGGTCTCCCTTCTCTGCAGGGAGCCATTCTGATGAAGTCAGCTATGGGAGGGGCAGTGACTGCCTTCATAGAGAACACTGTACATCAGCATCCAGACCAGCCTTGATGCCATTGGGGAAGAATATGAGCTGACCAAAGTCACAGGCAGCTGGATAAACACGTGCACCCAGATGCAAGTGACTGTTTCAAGCTCAAATATCTTTTGAAAATTGCCTCTAAACTTTCCATTGCTTGGAATTCTTTCTGAGGTTAATTTTGATTATTTTTTTTTAATAACGAAGAGGATGTATTAGCTGATGAATGCAGGAATTAGGAAGGGCAAAAATCAGCATGGTGCTGTCAGGGAGGAAAACTCTCTGATGCCTGGCAAATCTTCATTGTGTGTAGCATGTAGTTTGTGTGTAAGCAGCGGTTATTTTGCGATCCCTGTAAAGCCATTCACTTACGATACACTCTGAATATCTAAAGGTAGATTTTACTAATTTACATTTCCGGCGCAAAATTTCTACGCGCCAAAAACTTGATTCAGTAAATTCCACCCTGGAAAATTGCGCAGTAATATTTTCATCCCATTTTCAGTTTGAAAAAGCAAATATTTAATACCAATATCATC
Organism: Leucoraja erinaceus; assembly: GCF_028641065.1. Classification (NCBI taxonomy): domain Eukaryota; kingdom Metazoa; phylum Chordata; class Chondrichthyes; order Rajiformes; family Rajidae; genus Leucoraja; species Leucoraja erinaceus. Next base: position 70,445,174 of record NC_073382.1, read on the forward strand.
TTAACTTCTGCATTCATGGCAATTTTCACAGTTGCTTACAATGCGCACTAGCCACTTGGGCTCCTTGTTAGTGCACTGACATATAAGAACAAAAAAACATGGTTATCACTTTGCGCAGTCTCTTGATATTTAAGAGAGAGAAAAAAAATAAAACTATTTTTAATTAACTCGCAGTTGCCATGAAAGAAAAACATGGATTTCAGCAACTCTTGTTTAGAATTATTTATTAATCCAGGGACATTATGGAATAGGAGGCCTGTTTTTATCTGAAACATCAAAAAGTTGGCAAAATGCCTGTTTTGCTATTATCACACCGAAATTGGAGTCAAGCACACAACATTCCTAAATGCAGAAAGTGAACAGTGCGATGTCGGAAGTGGCAAATACAAATATCAGCCAATCGCTATAGATCTGCACGAAAGACATTTGCGCTTTTGAAGCAGTTAGAGCCACTTGACCCTCGTAGCTTTTGAAAAGCCGCACAGCACGCAATGCAGGTTAAAACTAGTTAAATGCTAGTAGCGCAAAGCCAGTTTTCATGATGAGGGTCTGCGATTGCCTGTAGACACCATCATGAAGTGAAGCAACCACATTTTTTTTCATGGGGGGAGGCAAGCCCTCCAACTTGTAAAGTAGGCACAAAGCATGGCAGTTTTTCAGCATTGTCTTCACGACTCAGAGGACGACCTGGCAGAAGGTCTGGAAGAAGGTGGACAAAGTTAAGGCATGAATATTGTTGTCAAGAAGGAGCACAAGACATATCTGCACAAGAAGGAAAGTTGTAGTCGTACAAAGTATATGCAAAATGCTTCACGGACACAGATGTTAGCAAGAATATAGCAAGTAAGGGATTTCGGGAGAAATTAGCAGAGTCATGCAAATCACATTATTTCATGCTGGGAAAGTGACGGTACTGAAGGAAGGACATTCCCTGGGCTATTTCATTAGTTCTCAATCCCCAGTGCTCCTATGTTTAAAGAAAAGCTGACACAGGCTGATAAAGCAACCATGTTGGAATCCAGACCAGTTGGGCTTTGATTTGCAGCGGAGTTAATGGGAAGGTCATGGAAGGGATTGATGGTGGGCATGGTATATATTTTTTTACTTCCCCATCCATCATTGAGAAACTGGTATTTTTTCTTGTCACTACTTGTCACCACAGAATTATTGAAAACAAGTTTGATTTTTTAATATGTTGATCATGATCATATTGCCATTTTGTGTCGGATGTGAACTGCAACAAGACCCCGGAGGACGTTCTTTAGGGTATAAAAGATCAAGTAATCCAATTTGGAATGTTTATCTTTGGCCTCAAACCCCTTCCCCCTTCCCCCCCCCCCTTCCAAATCCTTCAACTCCAACTGCAGGTCAGATATTTCAGGTAAGACAGGAGGAGCAATAAAATGGGCCTCGTCCACCCATCTGTGTTGTAGAAGGGAAGGGTCAGAATTTCCACTCTAGGTTGCTTTCCAGCAAGTGCCTTTTGGAAATTGTGTGTATGTGTAATAGACAAAAGCAGCATTTAGTCCATTTGATGCCAGTTTCTCTTGGATATTCTACTTTACTGACTATCATGGTTCACACGTAAGATCCATCAATCCACCCCTGGCCATGCTACACAGTTCCAAAAAAGATTAAAAACTTTGTTCTTCAGACAATAAAAAATATTCCACAAAAACCTATGTATTTTGACACCTACAAGAAGTTAGGTGGGGTAGGGTTGGTTTTATTTGTTCCCAATGAAATTACAATGTTATTTGTTTAGTGGTACCATGGGACCCTGAAAATGGATTTCTGAAAGCACACAGCCTTGCTCTTTTACAGATAACAACTTCAGGTAGAAATAAAGTTACATGTGGGCCAAAGGCCACAATGCACATAATCCAGATCAGAATGCTGGAAACAAACAAGATCATTCAGTTATATCCTACTGAATGGTTCAGTTCTAATACATTTACTCCATTAGTCCTCCCAGATACTCAAGTATCTTAGATTAAAATGGGGTGTAAGAAAATAGATGTACTTAGATGTGGTAGCATGATTGAGCACTTTCTAAAGGACACAGAGAAGTCAAGGAAACTGGGCTCACTCAAGAAACATAATTACAATATAATACCTTAGGATACATTGAAGCAACTGGCCAATTGAGAGCAAAGGTGTATTCTAAGCTTCAGTAAAATTAGTACAAGGTGCAACTAATGGCCCAATGAGTAAATGCACCACATGGTTCCTGGTTCAATACCTGATCTGTGCTGAGTTGGCATGGGCAGTGATACAGACATAACAAGTAACAAGTTTGCATCAAATGTCTGGCACAGGCCATGGTACAATTATTTGCAAGAAGGGGAAAAGTGAAAGACATAACACACTAATGCTATTTGGATTTGCATTGCCCTCAGTCTGCCATCATGCAATAGAAGGTAAGTTGTGATATCAAGACCTTGGAGAGAATTAGACTATTGTACATCACAGGCATGATACAGCAATTACAACAGTAACAGATTTTTTGCCATCTACCAAAATGTTGGGTCGAAATTAATTGGTGCGGAGTGACACACAGTAAAGATCATTGCATGGAACACCAAGGACTGCCTCATTTGTGGGCCTGCAACTGCACCATTCAACAGTGACCAATGCCCAAGGATCAGGAAGGGATAAGAGGCATAAGAAAAATTAGTGGTGTGAGGTGGCCAGTGAGAGGTGATCAGAAGTCGGGAATCAAGTTGATGTCTCGTTTGGCAGTCTGGACTTGGACCTTGGGTAAAGTTCAGGACTTTAATGGGATGGAAGGTGCAATCAATGAATACAGGCATAATCAGTGGAGGAGGGAATCAAACTATTTGGGTGTGGAATTAATATGCATTCTCTCAGCATATGACAGTCCCGCCATCTCGGGAATTAACCGTAAACCAAATAGTGAATGTCCTTCCTCAAATTAGGAGACCAAAACTGCACAAAATACTCCGGGTGTGGTCTCACAGGGCTCTGTACAACTGCAGAAGGACCTCTTTGCTCCTATACTCGACGCCTCTTGTTATGAAAGCCAACATTCGCTTTCTTCACTGCCTGTTGTACCGGCATGCTTAATTACATAGACTGATGTACAAGGACCCCCAGATCCCGTTGTACTTCCCCTTTTCCCAACGACGCCATTTAGATAGTAATCTGCCTTCCTGTTTTTTATACCAAAGTGGATAACCTCACATTTATCTACATTAAACTGCACCTACCATGCATCTGCCCACTCCCCCAACCTGTCCAAGTCATCCTGCATTCTCATAGCATCCTCCTCACAGTTCACACTGCCACTCAGCTTTGTGTCATCTGCATATTTGCTAATGTTACTTTGAATCCCTTCATCCAAATCATTGATGTATATTGTGAATAGCTGCGGTCCCAGCATCGAGCCTTGCAGTATCCCACGTCACTGCCTGCCACTCTGAAAGGGACCCGTTAATCCCTACTCTTTGTTTCCTGTCTGCCAACCACTTCTCTATCCATGTCAGCACTCTACTCCCAATACCATGTGCCCTAATTTTCCCCACTAATCTCCTATGTGGGACCTTATCAATGCTTTTTGAAATCCAGGTACACTACATCCACTGGCTCTCCCTTGTCCATTTTCTTAGTTACATCCTCAAAAAATTCCAGAAGATTAGTCAAGCATGATTTCCCCTTCGTAAATCCTTGCTGACTTGGACTGATCCTGTTACTGCTATCCAAATGTGCCGTTATTTCATCTTTTATAATTGACTTCAGCATCTTCCCCACCACCGATGTCAGGCTAACTGGTCTATAATTCCCTGTTTTCTCTCTCCCACCTTTCTTAAAAAGTGGAATAACATTAGCTACCCTCCAATCCACAGGAACTGATCCTGAGTCTATAGAACATTGGAAAATTATCACCAATGCATGCACGATTTCTAGAGCCACTTCCTTAAGAATACTCTAATGTTAAGTCCAATAGAAAAATCCATTGTATCTGTGCTGGCCAATTAACTCTACATCGCAAAATTTGCTAAAGGCCAACTCTTCCCTCTTTCCCATACTCATCTGAATGAGACTTAGTGGGGAAATTATTCCTGACGCACCTATAACATGAATACACAATGGATTTGTAAGACCATGAAATCTAAGAATGACCCAAGCACACAATGGCATCAAATTGGTGTGGGACCATGAAGGACTCGCATACCTACTGCTTTGATTTTATCTTCAGGTTTAACCAGCTTCTATAAGTGTTGATTACATTCCTCCATTAGTCTCTAGGAAAAATAATTCTTCTGAATTTTACTGTGTCCAAAATAACGAAAAGTTGCACGACCTTGGTCATGAATGCAAAGGTTATTTTAGTAGTTCTTGCTGCATGATTCACGTCCGCATAGGAATGCAAGAAGATGACAAGCATGAGGCCAGCCCAAACATCTACCAACCGATTCATCAAATAAATCAATCTGACCTACACTCACTTATGTATCTGAAGATGCTATTACAAAACTATAAGAATATTGACCTGGATTTTAGTAAGAAATGGCAATGGTTGATGTGGAATGAAGGCATTTTCTTTTACAACTAGCAGGAACTGTGGTGCCCATAAATGTCCCAAACATCCCCGACAGATTCACAATGGTGCATTGTTGACTACTCTCCAACAATGGATTCATTATGATATCCAGCAGTTGGTAGTCTTCTTACTTTAGTTTTCTAACACCTATGCTGGAAAACATACTGGGTTTGAGGCGGCTAATAGACTTGCTGCCTCACAGTTCCAGAGACCCAGGTTCTGTCATGATTTTGTGCATGAGAGATCGTGTCTGACAAATTTGATGGAGTCTTTTGAAGAAGTAATCAAGGAGATTGATGTGGGATTGACTATAGACAAAGTTTAGAAACAAGGACTGCAGATGCTGGTTTATAAAACAAGACACATAGTGTTGGAGTAATTGATTGGGTCAGGCAGCATCCCTGGAGAACATGGATAGGTGATGTTTTGGTTTGGGACGAGTCTGAAGAAAAATCTCAACCGAAAACATTACCTATCCATGTTCTCCGGGGCTACTGCCTGACCTGGTGAGTTACTCCTGCTCTGTGTGTCATTTTTTAACAGACAAAGTCTATATGAACTTCAACAAGGCCTTTGATAAGGCTCCATGTGGTAAGCTGCACTGGAAGGTTGAATCTTATGAGATGCAGGGAGAGTTAACTGGATACAGAATTGGCATCACAATAGGAAGCAGAGCGCGATAGTGGAAGATTGTTTTTTTTTCGATTGGAAGCCTGGGACCAATGGTACGCCTCAGCGATTGATGCTGGGTCTATTACTATTTATCATCTTTATCAATGACTTGAATGGGAATATACAAGGCATGGCCAGTAAAATTATAGGCAGCACTAAATTAGGTGGTATCAAAGATAGTGAGTTGGTTATCAGGTAATTGCAATGGAATCTAGAAGGAACAGGTTTAAGGAGCAAGGGGAAAGATTTAATAAAAACTGAGGGGCAACCTTTTCAAACTGAGGGTGATGGGTATATGTAACAATCTGCCAGAAGAAGAAGTCGAGGCAGGTTTAATAACAGCATTTGGAAAACAAGACATTTGGACAGGTACATGGATAGGATGGGTTTAGAGGGATATGGGAAAATGGGACTCCATTAGATGGGATATCTTGATTGGCATAGATGAGTTGGGCAGAAGGGCCTGTTTCTGTGCTGTTTGACTATGACCACAGCAAACTGCAGCCAACACAATACCAAAGTCGTGAATTAAAACATAGAAGGAATTATGCTAATAAAATGCTGAATAATGAAAGGTGAACTGATTGACATTTCAATAGTTTGCTTATTTCTTATTTCCTGTAAAATTAAGAAAAATAGCTTGGCAAAGCACAATTTCAGATGGACTGAGCTCATTGTTCGGTAAAATGGGACCAGGAGGATGTGGAACTCTCATGGCTATATCACAATGAAGAACAGCTGGAAAAGTATTGAGCCAAAGATAGATACAAAATGCTGGAGTAATTCAGCGGGTCAAGCAGCCTCTCTGGAGAGAAGGAATGGGAGATGTTTCGGGTCGAGACCCTTCTTCAGACCCATTTCTTCTCTCCAGAGATGTTGCCTGTCCCGCTGAGTTACTCCAGCATTTTGTGTCTATCTTCAGTTTAAACTTACATCTGTAGTTCCGTCATACACAAATTATTTGGCCTGCTCTCCGAGCAAGTTCAGGACTTCTATGTTTACATCTGAATTTCAAAGCTTGCTGGCACATACATAGACAAATGTCAATAGTTCAGAGTGGAATGACCTGGAAAGTTCGGCGCAATTTGTTATGATTAATATTTTTAATATTAGATAGTATGCCTTGCAGCTCTGACTGTTGCTATGTCGATGAACTCATTATTACATAATTGCATAAAGTGCTCCCTTATTCACCATGACCATGTGGAAGTCAAGAAAGCTACCTTGCAATGCTACACAAGCTCAGCATTTGAAGGGAAACTGCAGAGACACATAGCAAGAAATAGATATGCTGGCAGAGGCACAGCAATGATGAGATGTCCAGTACTGTAATCAAGGAGCTAGCTTTCAGAGTTAAAGATCTGGAAAGTCTCAGCAGCACCATCTCTCTCCAGGACCTGCAAACTCTTTTTGGCAAAAACCAGCAGGGAATATAGTATAAGGGGTAGAAAATAAAATTAATGTAGATCCCCTTCGCCCCACAGAACCTCGCTAGACAAGTTCCAAAGCATCAGGAATAGATGGAATTCCCATGCATTCTGTTCTCTGTTGTGTCAGGAATAGGTAGGAGAGCGTATGCCTTTGTCTCTGTTTCTTGCACACTCACCAATGGGTGCGTGGGGAAGGGGGGGAGGAGGGGTGAGACGGGGGATATGTGATGGGTGGACCACTGAAAGAACACATTGGGAATTGTCTACTTTCGTTTTCCTTGCATATGGAATAGCTATTGTATTGGAATGATGCAAACAATTGAGAATATAGTGGGAGATATTTGGGAGCATATGGTCCAGGTATATCATTCCTTTATGTCTATATGGCGAAAGGCTTGTCTTGTTTCAGATATTTTTTCAATAACTGATATACTGAGTAGAATTTATTTTATTTTTTGCAATATTTTGAAGTAAATATTAATACAGATTAGTCATTATGAATTGCAGTAAAAATTATGGATGGTGTTCGAATCTAAAAATGTCTCAGAGTGCATTGTACTCGATGCTAATGATGCCTTCCAACTACATAAATTGTTACATGGTTATAATTAGTTGAAAAATGCATGGCATATTTATGGCTATGTATTAGTCAAATACACAGGAGTTATTAAACTCTTCTTCAAAAATTGTCCCACTGTGCAAGCATTGAGTAAATACTAAAATGAGGGAAATGACAGTCTGGCTTATTTTAATTTTCAGATTTATGTTTAATAGTTAAGTAGCCTGTACCTTAATCATTGTGTGCTTATTTCTTATGGATTAAAACAATGTAGAAAATAAAAAGAAAAGATGATTATTCAGGAAAAAGTATAGCAATAAAATGTATCACACCAGAGTATTAGGTAATATTTTTACATATAGCTGAGCTCTAGTCATGTGGATTCCATGTTCATTTTGAAAATTATGCTAAGAGCAAACCTTCAGTACTTGGGTTTTGTTTGAGGAGTAGGCTAAAATATTAAAAATTCTAAATCTGTGCACTTGGAGTTTTAAGAGACTTGAGATGCTGGGTGATAATTAATCCTGATTTTAGAGGTAAGTATTTACCTCAGGCAGAACACCAACCATCTTAACATATTGACCAGGTTTCATGGCTTTGCAAAATCTAACAAGTCAAAGTAGGTAAAAAAAACTGAATTATTAAGGGTTTTTTTTCCCTGTAGAAATTGTTAATCCCCACTCAGAAATCTATACTGTTACTTCCATAATCACCCTTTATCAACAATCTTTGATTTCCAACCAAATCTCCAGCAACTTTTCCACCAGCCAAACTACCCCCAAATCCTGCATCCCACAACTGCGTGGCCTAAGTATTCCGAAGATAAACACAAAATGCTGGAGTAACTCAGTGGGCCAGGCAGCATCTCTGGAGAGAAGGAATGGGTGACATTTCAGGTCGAGACCCTTCCTCCAGAGATGCAGCCTGTCCCGCTGAGTTACTCCAGCATTTTGTGTCTACCTTCAGTGTAAACCAGCATCTACAGTTCCTTCTTACACATCTGCCCTAAGTGTATTGTGGATTCGCCAATAGAAAATCTGGTGGCTGGCTCTCAGGTGGGAAAACAGGAAAAAGGGCTCCAAGGGCTGCTTCTCTGTCATTTTGATGCAGGCATTGGCCAAAATATAACTGCTAATGCTGGAAATGCTGGGGAGTTGCTGGAAGTTGCAAGAGAGAAATCCATGAGGTCCTTGGTATTGAAGATAAAGGCAGAGGAAACAGGGAGGATGGTTTGCAGGTGAAACTAAATTCAAGGGTTTATTTTTGCATTCCAGGGTAATCCACAACCTTGGCAATGAGAGTCAGATCTGATTACACTTTACAAGGACTGGGCGGAAGGTTAATCTGCGGCATCCATTCAAGTCTCCATCCGCTGGGCTTGGTGTGGAGATGAGGGTTGCAGTAGTGAGTGACTATTCTAAAGGGAGGAGCTGCATTCACAGGCACTGTTGTGTCGGAGGTGGTAGAAAGGATACTTCACAGTCTCTTTGGGACATTTTAAAGTCATACGAGGCACAAATGCGTGCCATTTCTTTCAGACATTTCTCTAAATTTATCACAATCAGAATGAGCTGAACTAAATAAAACTAATGCCTTATTCTGAATATTTGTAATATATACGTTATTTTTATTTCTGGAACTTTGGTCAGTAACAATCTTGTCATTGAGTTGTGATTGGGCAGATATTCTTGGCCTCACCCTTTACTGAAGCTGGAGAGGAACAGTGCACCATCTATGTGGGTCAGGGGTGTGTAAATGCCTTGCTTGTAGTAGCCTAGCAACAACTAGAATTGGCAGGAAATAAGGTACAAGCATTCTTGGGTTGAATTGGATGTCTGGTATTTTAATTTCAGCTGCCAATATGAATATCCAGACACACAAACATAGGGCATTAGAAGCAGGAGCAAGTCAGTCAGCCCTTTGAACTTGCTCATAGTCAAAGCATGATACAGTGTGGAAACAGGCCCTTCGGCCCAACATGCCCATACTGGCTATCATGTCCCAGCTACACCAGTCCCACCTGCCCACGTTTGGTTCATATCCCTCCAAACCTATCCTATTCATATACTGTCTATCAGTTATTTAAATGATGGGATAGTCCCTGCTTCAACTACCTCCTCTGGCAGCTTGTTCCTTACACCCACCAGCCTTTGTGTGATAATGTTACCCCTCAGATTCCTATTAAATCTTTTCCTCTTCACCGTAAACCAATTTCCTCTGGTGCACTATTTAATAAGACCGTGGCTAATTTGGTTGTTATCTAAACTCTGCATTCCTATAGTACCCTCTCATCCCTTTGCTTAGCAGGAATTTACCTATCTTTGTCTTTAAATTATTTAAATACACTCTTTCACCACCCTTTGAGGAAATAAATTCCAAGGATGCAGTTGAACTAAGATAAATTTTGCCTCCTTTGTGTCTTAAATGGGTGAGCCCTTATCGTTTGACAATTTACGTTTTTTTAGTTTCTCCCACTAGAGGTGACATCGTCTCCACATTCACCTTGTCAGAGCTTCTCAATCAATCTAACATCAAATCAAGCAGATAAAAGCCCAGCCTTCTCGACATTCCCTCATAGTACAACACTCTCATATTCCCGACCATGTTACCATCTTTGCCTTCATAATCTCCCACACTGCAACTCACTTCTTCGAGACCCTTCCTCCAGAGGTGCTGCCTGTCCCTCTGAGTTCCTCCAGCCATCCCTTCAATCCAGAGATGCTGTCTGTCCCATTGAGTTACTCCAGCATTTTGTGTCTATCTCTGCTGGATCTTATTGTCCAATAATGTGGTGTAACTAGCTAAACTACAAAGACTGCAGTGCTTGGCTGCCACCATCTTAAGGTCAATTTGAGATTAAAAAATAAACATTGACTTGCCAGTGACACCACATCTGATAGGAAAATAAAGAAAAACATCACTGCCTGCCAGATACGCCCCTTCCCCATCAAAAAACATTTGGAAATACCCACCATTAATTCCAGGAGAGTCTTAGGGCAAAGATCTCATTAAGCTGGTTCGAGGACCCATATAACTAAACTTTGGATTGGGGAAACAGTGTATTTCCCAGGTTAACAACCAGGAACTTGGACCCCGTTAGGTCCTAGTATAGTTGTTTTAAAGACTTGCCCTGGAGTAGTAAAATGAAACTTCACTTCATTGCTTTGGGTTAATCCAACCATATTCAATGCCAAGGTGTTTTTGTGTGGATGCAGCACTTTGTCTCTTTTCCCATATGAACTTCCAGGTGTGTGCACCAAACAATTGAGCGAAATGGGAGCTGATCTGTTCTCAGGATCCAAAGCGGATGCCAGGACGCGGAGAGGCAGGGCTTGGCTCTTTATCCAGTTTATCTCTTATCCTGCGGGTAAGCACCTGGCCTTCCCAGAACAATATGCTTATAATTAGAGACTGAATAGTTTGCAAGGCAGCAGGTGCCAGTCCATGACCACTATGGTGAGGGCCTTCATTAGCACTAATGTATTCTTGTCATGGTATCAATGCAGCAGAAGCAATGATTTAGACCATAGAGTGATTTTTACTTATATGGAAGAAACCTTCAACTGTTTTGAAAAGAGTGCTATTCAATGTTACCAATGGTAGTCTTTATCATGACAGAATCTGGAAAAGAGTGTCAGTTAAGGGAGTCTGTTGTTGGGTCTATCTGATTGAGGCTAATTAGGGGTCATGGTGCTTTTGGTTATCCTTGGAGGATTTTGCAGAGCACTGGGTGGTCTACAACAAGCATCTGAAGGTGCTGGTATTATTTTCACAGCTTGAAGCTATTGGCCATAGGTAGTCCAGGTATCAGAAGTATATAGAAGGGCAGAGATCACTGCTCCTCGATAGACTGTGTGTTTGTGGCCGGCCTAATGTTCTGCTTCTATGTTTCTATGTCTTCAAAACCCATTTAGAGCATTGAACATAGAACAGCACAGCACAGGAACGGGCCCTTCGGCCCACAATATCAAACATGATTCCAAGATAAATTAATCTCATCTGCCTGCACATGATCAAAATCTCTCCATTCTCTGCACATCCAGTCACTGCCTATGTAAAAGCATCTTAAACACCATTTCTACATTCAACTAAAGCCTGTGCTGCTATATTGGAGGCAGTGATGAATTTCATCGTCAATGTCCACCTTCACTGAAACTGGCTCTAAGATACTAGAAGTGGTACACCTGAGGAACATTTTCAAGGGGCTAGCTATGAATCATGGTTTTGAGAATCTTGAGGCCCTGCATTGAAAACACCCAAAAGCCCTACATAATCTGTGGAAGGAGTCAACCATCTCATAAATGAGCCACCTCCGACCCATCAGCCAATGCCTTATCCTTTCACATAACAGTCTGCACTTCCCACATTGGCCCCATTAATTTAGTTTTAATTTAGTTTAATTTAGTTTAGTTTAGAGATACAGCGCAGAAACAGGCCTGTTGGCCCACCCAGTCCACACCGACCAGCGATCCCTGCACATTAACACAAGCCTACACACACACTAGGGACAATTTACACTTATACCAAGTATACAAACCCAAGCCAATGGGTTTAACTATCACGAAATGGATTACCATTGGCCATTAGTCTATTGTTTGTCACTAGGTATGGTGATTACAAAGTTGAAAGTTATTTATTTTATGTTTAGCTTCTGAATCATGATTGATGGACAAAGAACCTCAGAACCGATAAAGTATTCTGAGTAAAATGAGGAGCCTGTGTGATATAATGTATTGAGATCCATTTTATCAGGTGGGACAGGCTTCTTTGATAATAGAGAATCAAAACACAAAGTGCTAGAGGAACTGAAGAAAGGTCCTGACCCAAAATGATGCCTGTTCATTACCTCCACAGATTCTGTCTGACACAATGAGTTCCTCCAGCAATTGATGCTTTGCTCAAGATTCCAGCATCTGCAATTTCTTGTGTCTCCACAATAACAGGTGACATTGTATTTCCTTGGCAGGTAATCGTTATAGTCATTCGAAGGTTCTACTAATTTCCTTGTGGCAACCTTGTCAATTTTAAAGCACTAGCATATGGTGAGTGCAGGGGAAATAGGTTTTCAATGGAAATATTGCCTTTCTGATTATCATGGAAAACAACATGGTGCCCAGGTTAGAACTCCACTCTACCTATGTGCACCAGAAATATACCATGAAAACTGCCTGGAAAACTTTAACATCTGGCCTTAGGTGTTTCTGAGAAATTTGTTTTAAAGGAGTTAGTGGTTAACTATGTAGCAAGTACCGTCGACTCAGGAACAGCTTCTTAGTTTTTAGACTACTGAACAGTCCTCCCATAAGCCTGGGTGCAGTTTTGATATTCCAACTTAATTCAACGCGGATATTGGACTTTTTCCCTGAAACAGTAATGTCACAGTGTTGTAAACAATATGCTACACTCTGGTATTTTTCTCTTTACATTACCTGTTGTGTATGGCTTCATTGCACTCAGGCATAGTATGAACTGATTTCATTGGATATCATGCAAACAAAAGCTTTTCATTTTACCTCGGTGCACATGACAATAACAAGCTAGACCTAACTGAAAGATGTGGGGCCAGAAACAAAGATGGTCTAGACTAGGAATATTTTGCAGATTTCCTTCCCTACAAGCCATATCGTTACTATAATTCTGACTTTACATTTGTAGAAGTTTTTTTTAAAGGGAATTTATATTCACAAACGGTCATGGTATGATTCAATATCGTCTTCACAATACATCCCTATCATAGGCAAATTGAGCAGAGCACAGTACATGCTGGGAATTAGTATGACAAAGATTTTTAGGTGCTGTGGTTTCTAGTCCAAAGGTGAATCCATTGCAAAATATGACAATGAAATATTCATCCAATAGACAATTACACACTTCCCAGTTGCTACCAGCTTAACAATCTTTAATATCTAAAAGTAGATTAATGATGCAGAGACACAGAGAATGCCACATTTCTTCTCACTAAAGCAGGGAAGTTAAGGGAGAAATTTGAGGTACTCAAAATCTTTAATGGAAAGAGTGCTTGGGCAGAAAGGGTGGTAAGCAGAGATCATATATTTAGGATCATCACCAGAGATGAGTCAAGGAAAGATTATTTTACTGAGTAAATTGAAATGGTCTGAAATTCATTGTCTGAAGATTGATCGAAGCAGAACCAGTCAAAACAGTTGAAAAGAAATCTCATGTCTTGATAAATTGCTAAGGAGATTGTTTTTATTAGGCTGCGGGGCAACTGCAGGTGAGTTGGGACAATACAGCACTTTGTCAAAGAGTTGATGCCAAATGGCTTCTTTGTGTGCTGTAATATTCAGTGATTCCCAGTAAACAAACAATCCATTGCTCATTACACAAAGGGTGACGAAAAAAATTAATAAATAAGGAGAAAGTATATTAACAGAGTAATCCAGAAAACAATTAAACAAAACAGCAAAACCTTAAGGAGGAAGAGTCTCACCAAATAAATGTTAGTGAATGAGACTGGGGAGTTAATAATGGGAAATAATGAAATGGCAGTGATTGCAATGTACATGCTGTGGAGGGCATGCAGAAAAGGTTCACTGGATCGATTTGGTAGGAAGGTAGGATTTGGTAGAACTGCAGATGTTGTTCAAATCGTAGATAGACGCAAAATGCTGGAGTAACTCAGCGGGACAGGCAGCATCTCTGGAGAGAAGGAATGGATGACATTCGGTCTGAAGAAGGGTCTCGACCTGAAATGTCACCAATTTCTTCTCTCCAGAGGTGCTACCTGTCACGCTGAGTTACTCCATTTTGTGACTATCACTGGATGGATTCCTGTGCTGAGGAATCCAGGATTGACACAAAGAGAGGTTGAGCAAATTGAGCCTCTACTTTTATTGTTGATCGTTTGGAAACATCTGAGACTGAGGGTCTTTGATAGGGCGAATGCTGAGAAGATGTTTCACCTGGTGGCATTTTGTAGAACTGGAGTGCATAGTTTCTAATAAAGGTTTGGCCATTTACATCGCAGATGAGGAGAAATATCTTCTTTCAGAAGTCCGTTGCTCTTTGTAACTCTCTATCCGTGATGTTTGGTGGATGGTGTGGGGTGGGAGGACCCGTGAGCAGGTGGCGCTGCACAGGAAAAAGGGAGATGTCTTGTATATAGTTTATCCTGTCGGCGGACAGTATGCGGGCAGCCATTTTGAGTTGTCTTGCTGCAGCATTGAGTGAAACATTAAAGACTTCTGTTGAAAATGTACATGAAAGTGGTGTCAGGAGTGGGATTCTTCGGATTGCGTCCAAAGACCCAGATAAGAGCCTATTTTTTGTTTTAAAAAAAACGGAACTCAAACTAACATGTGTCGGCAATTCGATCGTTTCGATTCCGAGTGAGAAAGGTGATCGTCATATTTAATGTGCACTGAGTTTTATTTTGAAAGTATGGTTATTACAACTGACCAGAGGAAGAAGGCTCTCTTATGTTCGTTGATGTCTCCAGAAACTTTTGCATTGCTTCAAATTTACTTACAGAAGAAGTAACTGAAGCCTCATATGCTGAAATCACAACGGCTTTGCAGCTGCATATCGAAGAAAGTCAAAATCTCCTTGCAGCTCGCCTTGATTTCTACTGGACGGTGCAACTGGAAGGGCAATCGATTACCAAATTTCTTGCCGAACTTTGCACCAAAGTAAAGGCATGTGATTTTAAAACTCAATGCTGGCAGCAAGACAACTCGCAATGACTGCCTGCATACTGTCTGCCTACAGGATAAACTATATACAAGACATCTCACTTTGCCCTGTGCAGCACTACCTGCTGCACGGGAGGAGCAACGGGTCCTCCCACCCCCACACAGTTCACCAAACATCACACTATCCCAAAGGGATGTGGAGATGGAGTAATTAAATGTATTTGAGGTGAAGATTGACAAATGTTTAAAATACAACAGAGGCAAGGAGATGGGGGAAAGAGGTCTAAGAATGGATCAGCAATAATACTGAATGGAGGTACATGCACAAGGGGCTAGTTGCCCTACTGTTACTGTTTTGTATATTTTTCTGATGTCCTTATGTTTCAATTTCCAAGTGGTTTCTGTAAGAACTGAATAGGAACTATTTAGAACTGTGCTCTCCGCTTGAATGAAATCCTTCTGATGACCAATTAGCCCACTACACATGGATTAGATGTCTTCACGTATTGTTTATTACTGCTCAGCAGCTCTTTTCTATTTTACCCGCCCTTGGAACATATGTTTGTCCTAAAAGACAAACAGGATCAGCAGCCTGAAATGTTAACTTTTTTTACATATGCAGCCTGATCTATCAAGTATTTCCTACCTTTTCTGTATTCATTTTAGATTTCCAGCAACAATTTTCTTTTTCTTTTCATACAAATCTTGTGCCATAGTCTCAAAAATATAGTTAGTTTGCTAAACAACTGCATTGCTATATATTATTTTGCTATTTTGGCAACACCATACAATTCTTTTCATTCACAACCAACAGTTCACGTATGCATGCAGTCCTCTCTTCCCTAGCTCTCTCTTATCTCTCCTCAAGATCTTTACCTTCCCAGCTCTCAAAAACTGCAACTTCCAAACAAATAGCCAACTCAGATCAATGTAGAGGGTGGGATAGGTTGGAGAGACACACAGGCTCTGAGGGGCTTGCAGCCAAGCAAGGGGTGACATAAGTGCCTTTGGTTCTTATGTCACAGGTTCTTAGAGGAGAATAGGTTTCAGTAGAAGGCTGTTGGGGGACTCGGTAAAATACAGGACTGTCATAGAGAGGAAACTTCCTTTTTCAGGAATGGTACTTGGACAAGCTCTTCACAGACAGATAGGGGACTCAGAGTGCTTCTCCTCGTTTTTCCTTCCTCCACTGAATTGCAGCACCTCAGTGGTGCACCATACGCTAAAATTAGTGGGAATACCATACTAGTCTTTGACGCTTCTACCATGGGACGAAGATTCTGACTGCCTACCCTACCCTACCCTACCCTACCCTACCCTACCCTACCCTACCCTCTCTTAATTTTATATACTCCTATTGTATCTCCTCTCAGCCACCTAAGCTCCAGAGAAAACAATCCAAATTTGTCCAATCTCCCCATATAGCTAAAACCTCTCTAATCCAGGCAACATCCTAGTAAACATCTTCTGCACCCTCTCCACAATCTTGGCTAGAAATGGGATGAACAGAACTGCACACAATACTCCAAATTATTAATTACCTTAACACTCAGAGTAAGTCCTTATCTTCCTCAAAAGAGTAGTTTTGGATCTTTTGGAAGACGGACAAGAGCTTGATCATGAGATAACCTCCATCAGTAGTGGACTGTTGCTGCCAGGATTTTTGCAATCAACTCTCTAGAGAGAGATATGAACATAATGTCTTGGAGACAATTATCTCACAATAAGTCATTATCATAAATAACATGAGTGATTTTTGTTAACATAACTGAGATCAGCAAAACGTGGGTAACTGTGCATATTACATGGAAGGAGCTGAATAAACAACAGAATAAACAACAGTAACTTCAAAAATCACTGACAATTCAGTCCTCGTCCTACTTTGAAGTTGCATTTGTGGTTAAGACAAGTGCTGATTTCATCTGGGGCCCTTATTATACGTGTTTTTTTTCTCACTATGGTTCCGCTGGGACAATTGCTCACACAGTGGATAAGGAGTGGACACCTGTTGAGAGAGGTTTTCCTATTCTAGCTCCCTCTTATCTGCCTTGGTCCATGGGGCCACTGCTCAAATTTTGGGTCAAGCTAAATTGTGTGGGATGCAACACGTCCAGGAGTAACACAGAATAATTTAAACTCCAACAGGACCTTCAGCTTCCATACCATTCCCTGCATATTTCTGTGTTGAAACAGTAATTACCCGTCTTGGCAACAGCAGCAAGAAATCAGCAACTGACGTGTAGGCATTTGATGAGACTAAATGCTGGAATAACTCAGTGGATCAGGCAGCAAATCTGCTGAGCAGCTGAGGTGCTGCCTGACTTGCTCAGTTACCCCAGCAGCATCTACAGCTAGGTTACACAGAAAAGCTGGAGAAACTCAGCGGGTGCAGCAGCATCTATGGAGCGAAGGAAATAGGCAACGTTTCGGGCCGAAACCCTTCTTGACAGACTGATCGGGGGTGTGTAGGGGGTGGGTGGGGACAAGAAAGGGAAAAGGAGTGACAGTAGCCAGAAGGCTGGAGGGTGGGAGGAGTCAGCAGGGGACCTGAGGGAGGGGAGGAGACAGCAAGGACTAACAGAATTGGGAGAATTCGATGTTCATGCCCCGGGGGTGTAGACTCCCCAAACGGAATATGAGGTGCTGTTCCTCCAATTTCCGGTGCTGCTCGCTGTGGCCATGGAGGAGACCCAGGACAGAGAGGTCGGAGGCGGAGTGGGAGGGGGAGTTGAAGTGCTGAGCCACCGGGAGGTCAGCTTGGTTATTGCGGACCGAGCGGAGGTGTTCGGCGAAACGATCGCCCACCCTCCGCTTGGTCTCACCGATATAGATCTGCTGGCATCTAGAGCAACGGACGCAATAGATGAGGTTGGAAGAGATGCAGGTAAACCTCTGTCGCACCTGGAACGACTGCTTGGGTCCTTGAACGGAGTCGAGGGGGGAGGCAAAGGGATCTCCAGCATCTACAGCTACTTGTGTCTCTATGTAAGCATTTGATGATCTGGTGATGGAGGGAACTGGAATACAGCATTCCTCTTGCTTAAGACAACTGTTTGATTGTAAATTATTGTTAAGAGGTATTATCTGGTGTTCTTTGTTAATTCAGGTCAACATGGTGTCTGTGCATATCGGACGAAAATTCATTGTTCTCTCTGAAATATGACATCCAGCACAACTTGGGGCAGAAGTGTGTAGCTACACTGTGGAAGCCATTTTTGCATCCAGACAGCAACAACAGTAAATCAGTGACACTAACCTGATTTTTTTTGCTGAAGAAAACGTCCTTGTTTACAAAAAAAATGGGAAAAATTGCAAATAATACCATCCATCTATTTTAATGTTAGAACTTATGACAAGTTAAGTTTATTGTAAATTACTGTTCAATGAAATAATGATTTGCAACATTTTATAGCTTTCAAATAACTCACTGCTTGAAGGTTGAATCAAAATAATTAGTTGCTGGGAGATAAACACCTCCAAAGTACTTTTGCAAATGATGTAAGAAAAAACTATTTTAAAAAATGTAAGACATTTTAGAGGCAAGTAACAGTGGATGAAAACAAAAGTAATTCCTCAAATGCATTAAAAAATATAGCTTGCATTAATCTAGGTGCCTTCAGAACTACAGGAGTCTAAAATATTTTACCATCAATAATAATTGTTTTTACTTGCATCCTTTGGGGATTGTATGCATTTGTACATTGCAACAACCCTCCAAAATAGCAAAATCTTTAGTGTAAACCAGTATCTGCAGTACCTTCCTACACATTTTTACTGGTTATGTTGGTTTAAAGATATAAATATTGGATACATGAAGGGAACCCGTTATTCTATTTAAAATAGAAAAAATCAACATTATCCGGGAGGGTTGCCAAAGCCTCATTAATGACTACTTTGAAGACTGAATGCATTATAAGTCTGAAGAAGGGCCTCGACTTAAAACGTCACCTATTTATTTTCTTCAGAGATGCTGTCTGACCCACTGAGTTTCCAGGTTTTTATGTCTCTCTCCAGTTTAGACCATCATCTGCAGTTCCTTCCTACACATTATAGTATTCGCCCAGCATTATATTGACAGTCCAATAATGTGTTCATATCCTTAGAGTAAGGATTTGACCCTTGACCCCCAATTGAGAGACGAGGACTACACCATTGATTGAAGGCTGACTAAAATGTTGAAACGCACTTTCTTTTTATTGTCCATGACAATATTCATTTTTTCTTTCCAACAGACTAATGTACTTATGATATTGAAGATTAAATTTCCACAGGGAAACTTCACTGGAAAGACTAAAACCACTGTCTTCAATTTCCACCACAAACCCTGTTCCTCAACCATTGACTCCATTTGTTTTTTCTGAAAACTCTCGGAATCTAAGACATACTGTTCATGCCATCTTGGACCTCGATATGAACATGAGCCATCCTCATTATTCTATCCCTACCTACAAGAATACTTTGCCTTCCTACATGGGGATGGGTTATGGGGAGAAGGCAGGAGAATGAGGTTAGGAGTGATAGATCAGCCATGATTGAATGGTGGAGTAGACTTGATGGGCTGAATAGCCTAATGCTACTCCTATACCTTATGACCTTATATCTGCACCATCATCTGCAGACTTCCTCTGACATTAACCTTGGATCCCAATTGTTTTCATTAATTTTTCCAGTTGCTCCATCTCAACAAAATTCTCAGAAAACTTTTTTTTAAAGACAGTGACAGGTTTGTTAATTTGGAGGTCTATTAACCTACAAACCCAGAGGTGTGGTAGGGAACTCAAATCCTGCACAGTCACAGGGAGAATGTGCAAACCCCACACAGACAGCAACCGAGAACAAGATCGAACCCGGGTCTCTGACACTGAGGCAGCAGCTCCACTGCACTATGCCGCTCTTTATGCTGTTGATGTCCAGCTGTATCTCACTGCCCATTCTCTCAACCTCTCTGTACCTCTGTGCCATCAAGTGCTTCAGCCAATTACACATGACCAATTGGACTGTTCAAGGCATCTGGCACAAACAGTTCTTCCTCCTCTGCACCTACCCCTCTCACTCTCTAAGGATGCTTGATGCGTCCATGTTCACAAACATGTTTAGTCAAGTACACAGTGAGATGAATGTCTAAGCCTTGTATTGTATTGTATTGTATCACAGAGATAGGCTACTCCCATATGAGGAGGATTGCAAATTATTGCCACTCTTTCATCCCTCCTGCTGCTGAAATCCTGATGAAGGGTTAATTATTCCAGTTCTCCCCTGCTCAGTATCCAATCCTCGATAAACTTGAACTAATGCAAAATTCAGCTGCCTGCACCATAACCAACCCTACATTGCAGTCAACTAGTATCTATGTGCTTACTCAGCTCTATTGGCTTATGATCTAAAAACACAACATTTTCAAATTTTCATCCTCATGTGCAAAAATATTTGTTTGGTCACAGCTTTCCTTATGGCTATGACCTCCTCCAACACTAGAGAGCCTAAGAACTGCAGCTCCCCCATGTATACAGTCACAGCTTCCTTCATCCCACCAGGGTGGTCGGCATTCTGTGGCCTTTAAGAGCTTGAATTATCCCCACAAAACTCCATTGCTCTCTTCTCGTTCAAACCTACTTCATGTGACTAAGTTCTTAGTCATCCATCCTTTTATCTTAATGCCTTCTTTGCTCAGCGATGATTTTCGCTTGTTTTTGTGGGAAGCACTTTGGGATAATGCCGTGCATTAAAAAGGCTCAATCTATGGTATAAGTTGTTGATCTTTCATCAAAGTTCGTGAGAGGAAAAATGAATCTCTTGAAAACATGCTTAAGTCATAACATTATTGAGTGGAAAAGTTAATTTGAGCTGGAGAGGAGTTTTATTACTTGAGTAATGCAGTTTGAAAAATAAGATTCAGAATGATAAATATTTGAATAACAAACTTTAACTTCAGTTGGCAATCATTTGTTCTGTTGCCCACATGACATTTCTAGATTTCATTTAAAATTTCTAGTTGGCGTTGTCATTACCATGGGAATTGACATTAAATAAATCTATTTTCTAGATTCTAATTAGATATAATTTCAAACTAATTTCAATACTTGCGAGCAAACAATTTTTTAATAAGTCGCTCTGTTTTCTTTAATCAGTCATCATGGAGATCGAGATTCTTTAAGATTATTTTTTCTCACTGCTCTGTGATTAAAACTTCACTTTAACTGGAATGAAATACACTAATGATAATCTCCAGGTCCTTGTACATCACTCTAGAAATTCAACCATCACTTCCCTAAGTAATTCACCCTTGCACATTTGATATCATTACTGCAGAGTCATCACAGGACATTTACAAAACTCCTTTTGGGGGAATATGGAACCCAAAATACTGCAGATGCAAGAAATCTGAAGTAAAAACGTGTGAGAATATTCAGCAGATTAGACAACATCTGTGGAAAGAGAAACAGAGTTAATGTCTCAAGTCAGAACGACTTAAGTCTTATCTCTAATTATCTTTGCATAGTTGCTGCCTGACCTACATCCAGAATTTTCTGGCTTTATTCCTTTTGAAGTAATGTGGGAGAATTGAACCAAACTTCCCCCAGGCTGAGATTATCATGAGAACCAGGCTTTAAAACTGTAGTGCTTAATGGAGACTCCAAACAAAGTGTCCATGATGATTTTGAGGCTTTGAGCCTATCTCTCTAAACATGCCACCAAATCCCAACTCCAACCCATCATTCTTCCCTTGTCCAACAATCATCAGCCCTTGGTGTTCTGAATTACATTCACCATGACCACCTATAACTCTTTTGAGGCCACGTCCTGCCAAACCAATCCAATACCCCACTGATCCTTATCAACCAGGGACAAGATCTTTTGATTATCCATAAGCACAACATCTTTCTGTTGACCATTCTTTCCCCAAACCACTGTCTATCAAGAAGACCCTTCTCAGAGTCCCAACCCGGATTTGTAATACATTCAACAAACTCTTCCCACTCCATTGCACATTCACTTCCCAGCCTCTTACCTTGCTTACCAACATGATTCCAGTTCACTACCCTTAGTCTATGACCACCGACTAATTCTCTCTGTCCCTCTTCATTCCCATTTACCCACTCTCACTTAAATCCTCCATGTTGTTCTTGGTCCTGAGAACAACTTCTAAAAAAAAACGTGCAACCATTTATTTCAATTTGGGCCAAATGCCGCGGGAGTGTGATATCTCCGAAATTTGCAAGGATGGATCCATGACTGAAATAATCTTAAAACAAAGCATCAACGGCCATCAAACACACTCATTTGGGTGCACTTGAATGGGTGCCTAAGTAAAAGTATCTTAATAAATATGCACTGCCATGTTATACGAGTTCATTTCTCATAGGGGGCTTCAATTCAGATGTAAGTTGAAAGTTTAACAATACCATGCTGTCTCTTTCAATTCAATCAATACTTGAGAAGTAGGCAGCCATGTCACAAAGCACAATCAACTCCTACGTCCTTGTTTACAGACAACTTAATTTATTTTTCTTGGCAAGATAATTTCATTTTTCAGTCACAGCAGGAGTCAGCAAAATGTAATTTAGTACAGTGAGCTGGTACACGGTGCCCCAGCTGCAGTTCATGTTGAAAGCGGGGTCGTTAAGCTCTTTTGCATCTCAGACTCATGAAGCAAAACACATTTCACATATACCTGACATCAATATAAAATATGTCAGCAACATTGCTTGCCTATCCTGCCCGATCTAACAATGAAATGGCCTGTTGCCAGTGTCAAAATTGCGACACAAACGGAAGAAACAAAGGTCTCAGTATTTACCGCTACTGCGCTAACGTTAATCCCACTCGTCATTTAATTCCTGGGACACAGCCTGGTAACGTAATACACAAGATATAGACATGAAGAGCCCAGTCTGATGATCCAGAGATGCTGTTCAAATCCTAACACATGAAACTTTTATGTTCAGTTAATTAAATAGATTTTTGAGTTCAAGCCCTGGCACCAGGAATGTTGGAGGCTTTTTTTAATAAAAAGTTATTCCCATCTACCTGGGCTATCTCAATAGCAATTTCAGTCAGACTAATAAACATGGAGAAATAATTACCCATTTGAAGGGAAGCAGAGCTCCATTGCATGAACAAGCAAATGAACGCAGAAATGCTCAGCAGACTTTGACTTCATGAAGTTTCTAATTGTATTAATAAATTGTGATTAGTGTAAACACAAGGAACTGCAGATGCTGGTTTACAAAACAGCACAAAGTGCTGGAGTAACTCAGTGGTTCAGGCAGCATATCTTGAGAAATTGGGTACGTAACATAGAAACATACAAAATAGGTGCAAAATTTGGCCCTTCGAGCCAGCACCACCATTCATTGTGATCATGCCTGATCATCCACAATCAGTAACGCGTGCCTGCCTTCACCCCATATACCTTGATTCCGCTAGCCCCAGCCTAGAGCACTATCTAAATCTATTTTAAATTCATCCAGTGAATTGGCCTCTACTGCCTTCTGTGGCAGAGAATTCCACAAATTCACAACACCCTCGGTGAAAAAATTATTTCTCATCTGTTTTAAATGACCTCCTCTTTATTCTTAGACTGTGACCCCTGGTTCTGGACTCCCCCAATATTGGGAACAGTTTTCCGTCAGACAAAGGATCCCGACATTTCGGGTCGGGTTCCTTTGTCAGCTTAAGTGTAATAGGGGAAAGAAAGCTGGAAGAGAGGTGGGGATGGGACAAAGCATAACAAATGGTGGGTGGATACAGGTGAGTAGTGTTTGTGATTAGCAGATGGTTGGACAAAGGCCAGCGATGAAAAGACAAAAGGTGGTGAAGCTGTGGAGAACCGAAGTGTTAACTAAGAAGCCAGGAAGGAATATGGTGGAATGGGATGTGGGAAGTGAGAAATGGGTGGGCATTCAGGTGCGGCATAGGGAAGAAAGGGGGGGGGGGGGGGGGGGGGGGGGGGGGGGGGGGGGGGGGGAGGGGGGGAGGAGGGGGGGGGGGGGGGGGGGGGAGGGGGGAGAGTGGGGAGGGGGAGGGGTGTTGGTAATTAAATATTTACACCATTGGGTTGGAAGCAATCCAAGCGGAACATGAAGTGCTTTTCAACCAGTTTACATGTGGCCTGTCGATGGAGAAGGCCCAGGACAGAAGGGTCAGCATGGGAATGAGAAGACAAGTTAAAGTGGATGCGTGTGGGAGATCCGGCAGCCCTTGGAGTACTGTGCAAACAATTGGCGAAATGGTCACTTAGTCCACACTTTTTCTTGTCACTATAGAGGAGGCCACGTTGGGAACACTGAATGGAGTTGATGAAGTTGGAGGAGGTGCATGTGAACCTTTGTTTCACCTGGAAGGGCACATGCAAACTGGAGAAACAGCACCTCATATTCTGCTTCAGTAGCTAACAATCCAACAAATTCTCCAATTTTAGGAAACTAACATACCCACATCTCCCCATCCCCAACTTCTCCCCACACTTTTCCCTGTGCCTCACCTGGATGGACACCCATTTCTCATTTTCCACGTCTCCCACACCCTTCCATCTATATTCCTTTCTCTCGTCTCACATTTGATGGTCCCCCTATCCTTATCTCACACCTTTTGTCTTTTCACCTCTGGCCTTTGTCCAACCCATCTGCCAAACTAAACCACTCCCATCTGTATCCACCTATCACTTGCCAGGCTTTGTTTAATGTCCACCTCTCTTCCAGCTTTCTCTCCCCCCCAATACAATCAGCCTGAAGAAGGGTCCTGACTTGAAATGTCACCTATGCATTTTATCCAGAGGTGCTGCTTGACCCGCTGTTGTTCCAGCATGTTGTGTCTTAAATGTGTGCACTTAGTATTTGTCTATATTTCCCTTTTGTTCTGTATTGGTTCTTTTCTACTTCTGGCTTTTAATAGTGTATGTAAATACTATCCTTATGGATCTACTCTCCCCTAGTGAAAGATATATGTTGCCTTTACTTGCTCTGGCCACCATGTGATTTTAGATGTAGTATTCTGGTTGATCCTTAACTGATCTTTAAAATGGCCTACCGTGCCATTCAATTCAAGGCCAGTTTTTTAAGTTAAGAGGTACATCATGGAAACGGGCCCTTTGGCCCACCGAGTCCGCACAAACCATCTATTTCCCATTCATACTATTTCTATGTTTTCCCACTTTCTCATCCACTCCCTACACACTTGGGGACAATTTACAGAGGCCAATTAACCTACAAATCCGTACATCTTTGGCATGTGGGAGGAAACCAGAGCATCCAGAGGAAACCCACGCAGTCATTGGAAGAATGTGCAAACTCCACAAGACAGCACCCAAGATCAGGATCGAACCTGCTGTCTGGCACTGTGAGGCAGTAGCTTTACCAGCTGCACCTCACAGTGCAACCAGTGTCTCACAGGTTGAGGATTTATACAATATTCTTGTCAGTAATACTGCAAAACAGTTTACTCCTGTTTCAGATTACATTTTAAAAAATGCAAACTGTATGAAATACTAAGAGTGAATCAATTTATTAAATAAATTATTGAAAGATGTGACTTTTCAGCTTCAATGTCCATTAAAAGTGTTGATTTTATGAACAGGTCACCCAATAGGACAGAAAATGAGATTATTCACAATATATCTCCAACCTGTCATCCTGTCACTATAAGCTTCATTGCCGCATTAAATCTTACCTTTAATTTCTAAAAAGACTATTAAGAGATGATTTCCTGTTTCCAATTCTGAGTGCACCTTTTTGGCAGATTAAATGATTCCAACCAATTCACTGAAATGGTTGAAAAATTGTTTGCAGTGCTTACTAAAACCTTAAATATCTGTCAGTGAAATTCTTACTGACAATTGAAATTGGAACATTTTCTGTTTAGTTTAGTTTACTTTTGAAATACAGCGCTGAAACAGTCTCTTCAGACCACCGTGTCTGCACTGACCAGCGATCCTCGTACACTAGCACCATCCTACACACTAGGGACAACTTACAATTTTACCAAGCTAATTAACCTACCATGAGTGCATCTTCACTCTTATCCAATTTTGAAAGCAGCCATCTCTCACGTGCTTGGGAATTAATTTGTGATGAGGTGATTTGGATATGCTGCAACTGACAATTCCCATTTGTCTTTGTGATCATACCTGCTAAAAGTCATGGATAATGGTGATGATTCAAATGAAGTGACTGCATCCAAAGTATAATGATGCAAATGAAAAGATTTTCTATCAAAATTGTAAGCTGCACTCTTCCAATTAAGCCATTGCATTTAACTGTTCACTCTTGTTAAAGAACATTTATGTTCTTCCTGGACAAGATTGAAACAAGTTCCACCAAATTTGACATTGACATGATCTACTGTCAGCAAAATTCACGTGGAAGAAACCAAGATATGAAAAAAGAACAGTAGATTCAAAAGAACAGTGCTGCTGCCTAACAGTGTCAGAGACCTGGGTTAAATCCAGACTAGAGGTGCTGTCTGCACAGAGTTTGTACCTTCTCCCTGTGACTGCGTAGGTTTTCTCCGAGTGCTCCAGTTTTCTGCCACATTCCAAAGACGTACAGGGTTTTGGATGAATTGGCTTCGGTATGATTGTAAATTGGCCGTAGTGTGCAGGATAGTGCTAGTATCTGAGGTGATGCCTGGTCGACATGGACTGCGTGGGGCGAATGGCCTGATTCCGTGCTGTATCTCCAAAGTCTAAACTAAAAGTCCATTATTTTAATTTTTAATATCATTAGAGACCTTCATGAAGTCATAAGCCAAAAGTGTTTCCGCATTTAGTTAGAGACACAAGGAACTGCAGATGCTGGAATATTAAGAAAAACACAAAGTACTGGAATAACAACCTGAAATGTCACCTGTCTGTTCCATCCACAGTTGCGGACTGACCCGCTGAGTTCCTCCAACACTTTGTATTTTGCTCTTCATTTAGTTGCTTGGTTAGGTTTGGAATTTTCCTTCTGTCTAAATGGGAAATAAAATTCTCCATGTGCTGCCAGCATTGCTCAATAGCTGGGAATGCTTTTCATCGTTACCCATGCTGCTTCCATTGTTTATTTACATTGTTAAGTCAAAGAATGCGATGAACCCAACCTGTGTTGACAAAATCCTGGGAGGAAACATTTCCATTGCCACTTACTTTTCAAACATTAAAAACAAATTGATGACAGAAAAGGCCACCAGAAGTTGGTTTTTAACTTTAAAACCTCAGCTTTTCTGGGAGAAGCTTTTCTGTAGCGGTTACTTTCATGCTGCAGTCAATGCTCATTCTTACTGGTGCAAAACAACCTTTTGATTGAGTGTTCACTGATGCATATTTGCCAGCTTCATTTTTTTTTGTAGTTGATTCCGTGCCAAGAGGACACGACATTGGCAAAATTGACCTGGCCTGCCTTAGGTGCTGGTGATCCTGTTACTGACCAAGGGAAATTAGAGCACAAAAATTGACTATTTATCCTTTTGAGCTTCTCCCAACACTCATAAGGTCATAAAGAATAGGAGTAGAATTATGGCCCTGTCCCACTTAGGAAACCTGAACGGAAACCCCTGGAGACATTGCGCCCCACCCAAGGTTTCCGTGCAGTTCCCGGAGGCTGCAGGTGGTTGCCGGAGGTTGCAGGTAGTGGAAGCAGGTAGGGAGACTGACAAAAACCTCTGGGAACCTCCGGGAACCGCACGGAAACCTTGGGTGGGGCACAAAGTTTCCAGAGGTTTCCTTTCAAGTTTTCTAAGTGGGACAGGGGCATTAGGCTATTTGGCCCATCAAGTCTACTCCGCCATTAAATCATGGCTGATCTATCTCTCCCTCCTAACTCCATTCTCTTGTTTTCTCCCCATAGCCTCTGACACCTGTACTAATCAAGAATCTATCTCTCTCTGCCTTAAAAATATCCATTCACTTGTCCTCCACAACCTTCTGTGGCAAAGAATTCCACAGATTGTGCATGTGAACAGGCCCTTCAGTTCACCAAGTCTATGCCGACCATCGATCACTGGTTCACACTAGTTCACCGTTATCCCACTTTCACATCCACTCCCTACACACCTGCGAACAATCTACAGAGCAATCTACATACAATCTGCAACAAAAAAATTATTTTAGTTGCAGATTTCGAGCATTTGCAGTTCCTTTTTGCTTAGATTACTGGATGAATCAGTTTCACTGACTGCACTGCCTTTTCCTCCCTCCCTCTGCTCCTTGGACTGCCAGAAGATATTCCAGGATTCAAAATACAGGCATTGTAAGACTGTGAGAGAAGGTACTATGTGTAAGAAATTACATGTTGCCTATGAAGGCATACTAACTTGGCAGCATGCCTTAGCCGACAGATATTTTGTTTGAGGGCTTGGCACTGCTAAATACTCTGATGCTCGACCTCCATGATGCCGTGCATCACAGAATGGGCCTTGGGCACTCCATGCACTCAGAGGCCTTACCTTCAGGTGCTCCAATGTAAGGAAAATAAGTGACTGATGAGTCAGGGGCATTAGAGGACGAGGACACAGGGCAAGAGGTCAGGGTGAAGGGAAGGATTGGGCATCATTGGAGGGGAAACAGTAGGACCTAGGTGTCGAGTCTGGTTATTGAGGGAGGGAAACAGCTACCAGGGAGGGGGTTACAGGCTTTGGTGCAATGTTTTTGTGGATTGGGGGAGTAGAGATGTGATGGGGTGTAGGGGGAATATCAAGTTGATGGTTATGAACCAGGGATGTTGGGAGATTTTGGGATCCCAGTGAGGAGCTGCAGTGAGGGCTGAGTATGTAGTGAGGGAGTATTCCAGGAGTTGGACTCAGGGCCGGGGAGCTGCTCAGAGAGGTTTCCTTAAAAAACAAAAACCTATTTCTCCGTGGCCCAAAATCATGGAAGAAACTTCCAGGGATGCTCTGCGGTCAATGGGACATGTCTGTATGCACAAAATGTGTGGAAGAAAGAAAATCACATATTGCATGAACTTTACAGTTGGTCCCCATGTATTTCTTTCATCATCTTTCTTTAAATGCACCTGCGTCACATTGCATAAGTAAATGTTATACAGTCATAGCGTCATACCGCGTGGAAACAAGCCCTTCAGCCCAACTTGCCCACACCGGCCAACATGTCTCATCTGCACTAGTCCCACCTACCTGCGTTTGGCCCACATCCCTCTAAACCTGTCCTATCCATGTACCTGTCCAAATGTTTCTTAAACACTGCAATAGTTCCACAATCAACTACCTCCTCCAGTAGCTCTTTCCAGGCACCCATCACCCTTTGTGTGAAAAAGTTACCCCTCAGATTCCTAATAAATCTTTACCGCTTCACAATAGACCTATGTTCTCCGGTCCCGGTTCCCCAACTCTGGGCAAGAGACTACATCAATCCGATCTATTTCCTTGCATGATTTTGCATAAGATCATACAATTGTGCTGTCATACAATTTCTCAACTGAAAACCTTCCTCATTTAGACGGATGCATTTTAGCTTGAGTATTTAAACCCTCTATCAAACTGTATCCAGAACAATGATGGACCAGAGAAAATTATAATAACATCCTGCTGCAGGGGTTTCACTGCTTTACTATCGATTATACCATTGACTTCCCAGTCCCTAAATGGACTGTGAAATAATATTGCCATTGTTAACTTAGGTATCATAGGTATTTTGCATTTTTACATGGGCTATTTCGATTTATTTGCAAATAATGTTGAAGTGAAGAGCTCACATTCACACATTTGTTACTTGTGATGCACAGGGGGATTGATAAACTAACTTTTCCTTTAGGAATATAAACCATCATTAGCTAATGCCTTTAAACCATCATTAGCTAATGCCTTGATTCCATGCAGAATATTCAATACTTCAGATAACAGCATGAATGCATGATTATTAGATATTCAAATTTCATTCCCCCACCAATACAGACACTATCTGCAGTTTATTATGCTTCCACTGGATAACCCTTAAACCTTATTTTTGAAAATTTCTTAAAATCGATACATTTGACCAAAGCTTTAGTAACATCTTCCCAAATGTATTAATTTTTGGACTTATGTCAGTTTTTGCCTGATATAACATTTGGGAAGCATTTAAAAATATTTTGCTACATTTAAAAGTTCTACAAATTCAAGTTATGCTTAATGTTCCTTCCAAGCATACCATCGGTGTTAACTTGAGTAGTTCAGGGATGACCTGGTGAATGTGTCCAGTGGTAGGTTTATCAATAGAACAATGAACTGTTACCATAATGGTGGTAACATTCACGATTAAAATACCAATCACCTTGTTGGAAAAAAACTCCTGCAAGCAACCAGCATGGATTTGTGACAGCCTATCCAGGAATCTAATATTAATCTAATTAAACAATTAATCTCCTATTTTCTATGGAAAAATCAAGACCTCGGGCAGAGTCCAACTAGAAAACATGACCTTTGATCTGGGGATTTCACGGACTGAGCTAACACATCCCAATGAAGCTCACACCAGGGTCAAACCTTATTGACCTGGCCTCCTCAGCACAAGGTATAAAGCAGTGATGTTCAACGTGTAATCCTGATCTACTGATTCCAATGCGGCACTACTGGCACCTAAGAGTCCCACTAAATCAGTATACAACATTCAATGAATAGGTTAGTATGCTCACACAGTTAAATTCCTCTGTCAGTAGTTCAGGATTTATGAAGTGGGCTAAGATTATTTTAAATGATTTGTAATTTGAGGTTCGAAGTGGGTTTGGCAGGGGAAGCAGATCAAGTGTGCAATGGTCTTAATTATTGTGACATATGTCTCAAATAGTCTGGTCAAAGCTTATGCATACAGGCTATTAAAATAATACACTCCTGACCACTGAGCATATAAAAAAAGCTTATTTATGTTATTGGATAATAATGTATTCAACGTACTACAAAATTTACGTACTATAGACCTTGGTCACTGTGTATTTATTTTACCATACCAACAGGATTATAAAGCATGACCTACAGATCAGATATTCTGATCGTTGCTCTGATCTCCTTTCAGAACTCTACTATTTTCAGCTGTACTTTGTGATTGATAAAGCAAAACCTTACTTTTAACAATTGTGACACAATATGTAGTTATGGACATACATTGGAACCTTGATCACTAGAAGCAGATGTTAAGAAATGGTTAGTATGTTACATGTGATTTTCCATCACGGCTCTGACTCACTAAAATATATTTAATTTGATTAAATTAATTTTCAAGTGCTTTGCAAAGAAACTATTGGTTCCGATAATAAAGTAAATGAAGTCGGTAAAGGGTGGTCACAAAAACACATGGCACATGGTAAACTGGTCAAAATAAACCCTGGAACTGTATTTGATCTTATCCACCCAGAATACTAATCCATTTCCCATGCCTAGAATCCATGGTGCAGGGCACCATTAATAACAAAGTGTGAATGAGTTTAATTAAGATGCTCATGTTTTATAATTTAACATGGTGATGTTAAACTTCGGATTATAGTAATGTTCGTCAAAAATAAAGATATCTGAAAAGGGTATCCCCTGGAACTATACAAACTTTGGTCTAGTTCCTGAGGTTACATTTTGCTAAAAATGTTTGTAATTGATTTGGATGACAAATATATGGCAAATTAAGAGGGCCAGACATGAAGACATTGAAGTTAGCAACCACTGTCATGTTAATCAAGAGGAATCTAATATTTATACTAAATTATTCTGCATGAACAAATTAACCCTCTTTTATCCAAGTAGCCACTATTCTCTTTACTAGATGTATTCTTTGCAAAGATGGCTCTGTTCTGTTCATTGAAAATGAACTGCTTTTTAAATAATTCACTGTTAAACATTAACACATGGTACACAGTGCTGTGTGTTTGAAGCACACTGTGTTCATCTTCTGCAATCCAAGTTTGAGTTTAGTTCTTTAACCCTGAGAAAGGGGATAAAGTCTCCCTCTGCTCTCTCAGCTGTTCAGGTTTGAGAGTACAGTGTGTGCTGGCAGTCCCGATCCAAGCCGCACAACATCAAAGAGCTCAGCTCTGAGAAACACAAAAAAAACAGCCAGTGCACTGGAGGCATTGTGTTGGCAAGGTGGGAGAATGGATACAAGTTTTAGTAAGAGTATGAAGGAGGATCCTTGCACTAGTGAGACGTCTTGACTTTCAGATGCAATAATTTCCCTGGTATGGATTATGAAACATTCCCTTGTCATTACAAAAATTCAGCACAGGTCAGGAATTGATTTTGCATCTTGTAATGGCTACTTTGAGTGGTGCCTTTACTCATGGGTCATTAGGAGTTAATCATTGACTTTCAATTTGAAAAAAAAACCTGTTTTGTAATTTGGTACCTTTTCACTTCTCTCAATAGAAAAGCATGCATTCCTCCAGATTACAACAGTGGAAGTAAACCAGTATCACCACAGTTGCTCACTAACATCCCTCGACTGTGGTTGATGAAATGTAAGGGGGGCTGATATAAAATGCAATGAGTCAATCTGATGAACTGAATCCAAGCTTCACCAGATAACCAGTTAACTCAAGCCCTTTTGGACACGAGCGGAACTACTGAACATCAGTGGAAATGCAAAGATGTTTTGAGTTTTTTTGTTAAAAGGTACCTACCTATTCACTGCCAACCTCTCTCTTCCAGTCACTGGTATCATCAGTTCATGCAAAAAGGAGGAGCATAAACAACTGCCATAATTTCCAAAATGGTATTTCATACATGTACATAAATAATACACAGGAAAATGTTCCCCTTGCACAATACAATTCACTTCTTTTTTAAAAAAAAGGCCATTCTAACCCACGAGGCCCAAATAAGCTAGATTTTCTTTCAATAGACACTAATTGCAAGAATTATGTCCAGTTTATTCTAAGTGAGCCACAAGCCACCTTCTGGAAAATGGTGTAAAAATTGCAATCTCTCTGAAGTTGGTCTGATCTGATATTGAATACTCTGAGGTGAATTTGAAAATTGCAATATTCAACCAGATTTTCTTTAACATCAGAATCCAGGCTTAGAAGAGGGTAAACAATTATATCCACAGATCATAGTGAATGCATAAAAAAAAAGTCTGCTTCAGAATTTCATCCATTTTGCAGAACTCCCCTCAAAATGTAATGAAGCCAAAGACCCATTTGGATCCCTCTTGTTCATGCAACATTTGGTTCTCATTTTATTCTTAGAAAATGGAATTGTGAAAATATTGAAAATTCAATGGGCAGCACACACCCTCATTATTCTCTAAGTCTGTGCACTCTCAGTAATGATAAAGCACTGCTATTAGATGATAGGGCGTTACCATGTTTGGGTGCAATTCGTTTGTCATGTTGTTAATATTTATGCTGCACTTTGTGACCATAAATATATTTACCTTATTTGTACAGAACACCCTTGAAAATGTGCACTATAGATGACATGGCACACTGGAGAACATTAGCAGAAAACGTTAAACCATTCAGTGAAATATACCACTTATTACCAATACCAGTTTCCTTGTATAAATTACAGGATCACTGGACAAAAAAGGATATACTTTTAACATAAAATAATACGCATTCGCTTATAATTCTATACATATACATCAAAGTGTTCAATACAATCTTGATTGGATGCAAAATATATTAGATCAGATTTACCTGTTTTGACTTAAATCGAAGAACTTTTTTCTCTTACCTCCCAACACCATTCCAGCTTGATAGCACTTCCTGAGGCGACAGGCTGGACAGTTCTTCCTGCGAATTTTGTCAATGATGCAGTCATTTCTTCCTGCACATAGATATTTATGTTGCCCTGTAAATTAAAAGTTAGTTGATGTTATTATTTTGAAATCTAAGCATGCATTTATGAATATCAAAAGAAGAAAATGGGCATGAAGCAGACTACATTTAATAACAGGAAAAGTAAGAGTGGATATTTACTTGTCTTGCCTTCTCTGGAAATAAAAATTGAAACGGATAAGTTATTGTTACAGTGAGAATTTATAGAGAACAGGAAGGCACAGTGGCGCAGCGGTAGAGTTGCTGCCTTACAGCACTTTCAGTGCCAGAGTCCCGGGTTCGATCCCAATGACAGGTGATGTCTGTACGGAGTTTGTACCTTCTCCCCGTGACCGCATGCGTTTTCTCCGCGATCTTCTGTTTCCTCCCACACTCCGAAGACGTGCAGGTTTGTAGGTTGATTGGCTTTATATAAATGTAAATTGTCCCTAGTGTGTGTAGGATAGTGCTAATATGCGGGAGTCGCTGATTGGTGCATACTCGGTGGGCCGAAGAGCCTGTTCCCGCGCTGTATCTCAAAAAGCAAACAAAACGAAACATAAACCTTGTTTATTAGCAATATGATTTTTCCCCATGTAATTCCACTGATTGGAAAGAGGGTGAAAATTAGGCCAGAGAATCCTCCACCATTTGGGTAATACTACTGGATATGTGGGTGTGCACTCCAAAGGGAAAGGGGCGATTCTTAACTTCAGCACCCCTATGATAATGTGACAGAGCATTACAAAAATCTATAGGCAAAGACTTTGATGAAAATATCATTATTTACCCACATAACTGTTGACATTATTCCATTTAACTGTCAGCTACTCAGATAATTACTCAAATGCACATGTACCAATGTTGTGGGCAGGAGTTGACATCTCTCTGCTGACTGCACTGTAATGCTAGAATCCATGGGGAACTTAGGGGGAGAGTGTGAACAGGTAACAATTTATCTCGCTTTTGGTGGGGAATCTGTATGAACATCTTGTGCCTGCTCCATCCATTACAATGCTTGTGATTTATTTCAAGCTTCCAAGGTGAGTATTAGCTTAATTGCCTCTTGTTCAAATTTTTCAATACGGATGTTTTCAAACGTTTGTGCCTTTTTACATTTTTCTAAAATCTAGAGCGAACATTTTACAATTTTAATCGCTCTTAATAGATTTTGAATGTTGTCGAATATTTCTGAAATGCCAGAAATGTTTAGACAGAGATAGAAGGAACTCGGATCAGTTCAGTTTAGTTTATTGTCACGTGTACCGAGGCTCAGTGCAAAGCTTTTGTTGCAGATGATGGAATCCTGAGTAAAACAAAACGGTGGAGGAACTCAGCAGATCAGACAGCATCAATGGAGGGAACGGGCAGGTAATGATTTGGATGGGGACCCTTGTTCACACTGCAAACTCTTGTGGGAGGAACCATTCCAGGTATGTCCAGACTTTTTTGGAGGTAGGCAGCGAGGGAGGGTGGTTCAGTCCCGACTGCTAACCTTTCCCATGAATTCCATGAGGTGGAAATCAGATGAGTTCTGTAATGGGCAGATGAGCCACTCTTTGTGCTATTGAACATGCGCAGAGAACATGCATCTGCATTAAATCTGCTTTAAGGAAACTGTAATCTTCCCCAGTGGCAGTAAGTTATGCCAGCAGTTCCATCAAATCTGTATGCCCAGCTTCCCAGAGGTATTGGTCTTCAGGTGGGTATAAAGGAGCAACAGGTCTGGCCATACCACCAGTTATTTCTAGAAATCTCAATGATATTAAAAAATACAGCGTTAAAGAAGTGGTGGGTATCCTCTTAACATTACTAAAGTTTCACTGCGCAGAGTTTCAACTTTAGTTCGTGGCATTTAATGAGCCACACAGTCATGACGAGGTCATCCAATTTCAAAACTCAGCTCCTTGGAACTTAATAGAACAAACAGCATGCCTATGCAGGAAATATGCTGGAGTAACTCAGCAGGCAGCATCTCTGGAGAGATGGAATGGGTGACGTTCTGGATTGAGAACCTTCTTCAGGTAGAAAAACTGGGTAGGAACACTTTTTTTCCAATACATGGGCGCCATTGATAGTATTCAGCTGGCATTCAATACCTTGACTGAAAGTGATTCCATTTCACAGTGTTTAATTTAATTGCATGTGCTGGATGTGAGAGTTGGCAGGCAGATCATTCACTTGCTGTCATGGCGGCTTGCAAGTTTCACATCTCTGTTCACCACCAGAGATATCGGCCAGATACTCACTGCACACTCCAAATGTAGTTCATCAAACTACTGAGCTACTCAAAGACCAAGGAAATGTTTTATGACACCTTGCATGGGCGCTGCATGATTATACAAGAAATAAGCGGTGTTTCAGGTTTCTGCCTCATTATACAATTAATTAAAATTGAATTAATTAAATACTGCTGAAGCAGAGGCATTTCATCTTCTGATTAACAGAAAGAAGATGTCAGCCATCAATTTCCTCATCCTTGCAAGAGCATTCAGAAGAATGGGCAGGATAGTGACACAGTGGTAGAGTTGCAACCTTTCGGTGCCAGAGACACAGGTTTGATCCTGACCTTGGGTGCTGTCTGTGTGGAGTTTGCATGATCTCCCTATGATTCTGTGGGTTTTCTCCATGTGCTTCAGTTTCCTCCCACACCTCAAAGACTTGTGGGTTTGTACATTAATTTGCTTCAGTGAATTGTCCCTAGTTTCTAGGATTGAACTAGTTTGCAGGTGATCACTAGTCAGTGTGGAAATGGTGGAAAAGGCCTGTTTCCATGCTACATTTGTAAACTCAGAGACGTGCCACAGAGTAGCATATTTTTCCCCATAATATTTGACACAAACTATCAACATGTTGTTTTTGTGCAAAAAGAAAGGAAATAATTTGAATCCCCAAACCAGTGTTTTCACTCATTTGGAAAGTTAACATATACAAAATTTCCGAGGAGCACATTTTGGTTTTATTAGAGGTGAGATCGACAACTCATGACCAACCCACTCCCAGCGGATGTGCCCTTCAAACAAGTATTTTAGTGAAGCCATTTGTCTAAAGATCTTTTCTTTGCTGGGGTTGTCATTGGCTTCCTGACAGTACAGCAGCATAGGAAATCTGGCAGGTGAGTGTGAATTTGGACTGCTGATGGAAAAAATAAGGCCCTTTCAATGCTGAAGGGTCTGTGTTCCACATCTTAGCCTTCTAATTGCCTTGTTAACTTCCCCAATGCTGAGCCCAGCATGTTGCAACTCCAGAACCTCAACGTCCTGCACATTCACATCACAGGCTCCATGCAGTTTTTTTATCACCTGCGCACAATTTCCATAGGTTCCCCTCTTTATTATTCATCTGATCTCTCCCGTACAGCCTGTGGCCCAAAGACACATGGGTTTGTAGGGTTAGAGATAGATAAATAGGATAGGCATAACATGGAATTACTGAGAAAAGGTGATTGATGGTCTGCATGGACTCGGTGTCCTGAAGGGCCGGTTTCCATGCTGTACCTCTGAATTAACTGAAACTAAACCTACATTCACAACAATCAGCAATGTTTCAAATTGACTGGGTTTGGCTGAGAAATATAATTCCAAAAATGCAAATAAAATTCTATTATTAATTTTGGGGATGGGACGATTGCAAAACTTCACTTTCTTAAATGCCTGCGAGAAGGTAAGTGAGTCATGCAGTCGTCCCAGAGGAGATTTGCCCATTTCGCTTTTGGTTGGGCAGTTTCAGTATCTCTGCAATATTCAGCGGGAAAATCTGTTTTTCCATTCAAGGTCCCCCACTTAATTCCTTTCTGCCTCCCTGGAAACATCAGGATCATTACATGTGATATCCAGGTGTAACACGGTTATGGGGCCTATTTATTAATTTTCTCAGGATCTAGATGTAGCTGGTGAGGCCTGCTTTTACTGCCCATCTGTATCTGCCCTTGAGAAGGTGATGCTGACCAGCTTTCGATAATCACTCCACTCCTTCTGATTAAGATACTGACCGAGTACTATTGTGTAGGGAATTCCAGAATTTTGAGGTGTGACGCTGAATGACCGGTGTTATACTTCCTGGTCAGGATGCAATGTGTTTGTGCCTTAAGGTTCACAAATTCAAAGCATGCACACAGCCCATGGCCTTTCACAGAATGAGCCTTCATAAACATTCCTTAGCACACCAACCTCCCAAAGACATTCATGTGTACTATTTGTCTTCATTAAATCGTATCACCATACCCCAGTTTGAAAGTGTCAGGCTGTGTGCGCTTGGCTTTGGTGGCAGACCAACATGCATGCATCTGCTGGTAACTGGATATGCGTTTAGATAGCCTACAAGAATCTGACAACTTCTCCCATGTATTTGTCTGTTCTGTTCTGGGATATTTAATCCCACTACCCTCTGTTCCGACACTCTACTCAGTACATTTCTGCCAGACCACAGTCACGGCACATATCTCTGAGCTTGGGGAAGATTTTTCTAATGCTCCATGGGACTACAAACCCCCAAATCAAGTATATCCAATGGTAGCCTCCTTGAGATTATCTTTCTCTCAGCCCCAATCTCTTCTGTGTGATTGTCATTCACTAGCAGGATCGGAATACAATCCAGATTACCAGACTCACATATCTGTGTATTTACATGCATTAGTTGGCTGCTCAGGTAAGCTGATGCTTCCATTTGCATGTTCCTCTCTTTCTTCATATCTTGAGATCTCTCTCCATTTCAGACATTTAAAAAGGCATTTTAACAGATAAAATGTGTAGGGAAGAACTAAAGATGCTGGTTTACACCAAAGAATCTGAATCTGAAGATAGACACTACATGTTGGTGTCACCTGATTGATCAGGCAGCATCTCTGGAGAACAAATATGGATAGGAAGGATTTAGAGGACTGTGGGCCAATTTTAGGCTGAAATTGGAACTTCAGAAAATTATAAGAAAGTTGAGCAGTTTGTAATATGTTACAATAATTCAAGAGTTTACATACTGGGGAAGCCCGTGATGGGAAAAGAGACTAACATAGTGATGGGAAATTAAGGATGTTAGGAGAGGCAATAAAAATATTAAAATAAACATTGGATGTTGTAAACCAGGATGTGGGCCTTTATTGTACCCATTTGTTGGACAAATGGAAGAATGTTTTTCTAAATATCAGGAAACAGAAGGTTAAAGATAAATCTGGGGAGAAAAACAGGATTAAAAGGTTACTAAAACATTGATCATTGAGTTATTTAAAAATGTAAATACCGCATTTAACCATTGTGTCATGAGAATATAAAAAGACTGTGGGGGCTGTGAATCATTGAAGCACTTTGGGTTCTCTCAGAGTGTTTCCCAGTGTGTATTGTTAAGACCTTGAAACATAGAAACACCTGTTGTTTGAGAAACTCTCCGCTGCTCAACAAGATTATCTTTGTCTGGTCCTATCTGAGCTTTAATAATATTTTCTTATAGAAACTTACAAAATTCTTAAGGGGTTGGACAGGCTAGATGCAGGAAGATTGTTCCCGATGTTGGGGAAGTCCAGGACAAGAGGTCACAGCTTAAGGATAAGGGGGAAATCCTTTAAAACCGAGATGAGAAGAACTTTTTTCACACAGAGAGTGGTGAATCTCTGGAACTCTCTGCCACAGAGGGTAGTTGAGGCCAGTTCATTGGCGATATTTAAGAGGGAGCTAGATGTGGCCCTTGTGGCTAAGGGGATCAGGGGGTAAGGAGAGAAGGCAGGTACGGGATACTGAGTGGATGATCAGCCATGATCATATTGAATGGCGGTGCAGGCTCGAAGGGCCGAATGGCCTACTCCTGCACCTAATTTCTATGTTTCTATGTTTCTATGTTTAATTCAAAGGTCAATTGTGCGCAAGTGAAGGTCAGATTCAGTGCACAGTTAAACACAGAATTCCCTCAAACAAGGAGAAAGGGAATGAGACCAATGTGCCAACTTGGACTGCATAGACAAGGTGGGCCGAAGGGTCTGTTTCCATGCTGTACAGTGTTATGACTGTATGACCTCTCTTTCTAGTGACCATTTCATTTTGCTGCTCCCTTCCCAGTCTCCACTCCAACTTTTATTGGTCTGCCATTGGTGATTATTCCATCAGCTGTCAAGAATGTAAACTTAAACCTGACTGTTACTCTTGCTGTTTACCTGTGTCCCAATCTTTGCCCATCCACTCTAGTATTTCAAGAGGCTTGCTTTAAAACTTTGATTCATGAACTACCTTGGGTTGTTTTACTGTGTTAAAGGCACAACATAAATGCAAGTTTCAGTAGTAGCGATTGCAGGAGTTGTGCAGGCTCTCCTTTAATTTTATCAAAGGAGTTCAATGTTGCCTTTCACACACTTTTAGCTTCATTACTGTTGGTAATTATGGAGGACATTTTCCTTTGCAAAAGTAGGATAATTTGGAAAGAACAGAAGTAATAAATTCAACATTATATCTGACTGAGGTATCTTAAAGCAGTCCCATGGAAACGGCCCACAACTCCTCACCAACCATCCATGACCCATTCACACTGGATCTACTGTACGTTATCTCACTTTCTCAGCCACTCCCTCCCTACACATTAAGGGCAATTTACAGAGGTTAAATCAACTGCAAACTTGCCCATCTTTGGGATGTGGGTGGAAACCTGAGAAATGGGAGGGAACCCACGTGGTCACAGGAAGAATGTGCAAGCACCACGCAGACAGCACCTGAGGTCAGGATTGAACTTGATCTCTGGCTCAGTGGAGCAGCAACATTACGTGTTGTGCTCCTGTGCCTCCCGCTCAAAGTAATGATCATAGATTAAGTCCAGGTTCTGCAGTATTTAATTTTACTCAATCATTACAAGCCTATTTTATCAGAGTAAGTGATAAGGGAAATATTTGAAGAGGAATGTGTCCCGCTCGAGTGGTTGGTATGGAATGAGGGTCATTGGGTACCATTCATCTGTGCATATTAACTACCTCATGGACAGCATCACTCTTAGTGGGTCATTTTTGTGTTGTCTCCCAAAATTGCTTTGCTTCCTAGACCTTACATTTCCAAACATTAACAGAACCGAGTGCCTTTGAAGTACCAGATAATGTTGTTGCTTCTCTATTGTCCACCATCTGTAGGTGGACAATAATGTGGGGAACCTGGGAGAATTGGGTTGAGAAGGGAAAACAGAAGAGTCATAATCGAATAGCAGAGCATGCACGAAGGGCCGAATGGCCTAATTCTGCTCCTATGTCTTATTATCTGTACTTTTGGTCTATTTCCCCCACCTCCACCTAAGACCTGATGTGTCTCCTGGATCTCAAGGCTGGAACAGCTTCTTAATTGCTGCAGCCACACCATGTTTTCTTTCCTTCAAGCAAGTCAGCAGAACTCCTGATGTAACACTAAACTGCATTCTTAATCTGAAACCATATAAAGGTGGGCCCTACCATCCTAATTAATCAGGGAAATTCCAGGCCAAAGCTAATTATTAACCAATATTTACCCTATTCTTCCACTTCAAACCACCACTTGGATGGAATTTCAGAATGAGAATTGCAGAAGGCTGAATTGTTCACTTTGTTGCTAGGCTGCCCTCAACGACAGTTACTATGTTGTGCTTAAAGCTAACAACGGTGCTGTAAATAACAGTAATAGCACAGCATTCACTATGATTTAAACAACTGCAAGATTCAGTAATTAGTCTGAAACAATAAAGGTATTTTTCTTTCAGCCAAAGGCATTGGAAATATAAATTTTACAATTCTCTATGCAAGCACACATTTATTACATTTTGGATTGAATGTTTACTGGCAAAACACGAAAAAGATTCAAGTATACCTTTTATAACCGATGAATATTAAATTAAAATAAATAAGACTTTCCCTTTTGAGAAATATTTATTAGGGATGGAATAATTTGCAATTATTGTTGTAATTCAATTATCTTAAAAGCATATTCTAGTATTGAGGTTATTATATATTTTGCACCACTCTTATGTTCTGTGGTGCACTGCAAATTATATGGACATAGGGTTAAAGTTATTAATCTTGGGGATTATTCTGGTTTATAGAAGGGAGGAGAGAACTGAAATTTAGAAGGATGAGAGTGTATCTTATAGACACATATAACATTCATGAGGGATTGGACAGGCTGGATGCAGGAAAAATGTTCCCGATGTTGGGGGAGTCCAGAACCATGGGCCACGGTGTAAGAATAAGGGGTAGGCCATTTAGGACTGAGATGAGGAAAAACCTTTTTCACCCAGAGAGTTGTGCATCTGTGGAATTCTCTGCCACAGAAGGCAGTGGAGGCCAATTCATTGGAAGTATTCAAGAGAGAGTTAGATATAGCACTTAGGGCTGAAGGAATCAAGGGATATGGGGAGAAAGCAGGAACGGGGTACTGATTTTAGATGATCAGCCATGATCATATTGAATGGCAGTGCTGGCTCGAAGGGCTGAATGGCCTACTCCTGAACCTACTTTCTATGTTTCTATGTTTCTAAATACTAGTGATCCAACTCACTTTGTCCTTGGCCACAGGGGACCTCTCTGCGGACCTAGTGTGATCGCTACTAAGTGATCCTCTGGATGAAGTGGTTAATCCATGAGTTCCAAACTGATGTACATGGTTCACATACACTCAGGGAAGGAGTTTGTCATTCACCACTTTGACCTTGGCCTATCAAGTCATTTTACAACAATTTAGATTTTTTAATATTTTCAATTACATTAATCTGAGAAAATGTCAGATTTCCACACTATATATTTTGCATGTGATTGACTTTCAGTCCAGACTTTCCCATAGTAATGGCCCTGCCTCACAGTGCGAGTCTACCCTCGAGTGATCCTGAGTAAAAGAAAAAATCACACTCGTGGTTGTTTACGAGATTCCAAGTTTATGTTCACGAGTTTAAACGAGTTCCCACGTGTACGTCTAAGTTTGCCGTTTACTTCTCATTTCTGTTATGTACCAGGTTCCTCTCGCGAGTTACCAAGTCCCTCTCCCGAGTTACCAAGTTCCTCTCCAGAGTTACACTTGAGCCAACCGTGAATGAAGGCCTGTTTTAAGCATCAAATAGAGAAGCTGGACAGCATCTCATACAATAAGTATATTCTGATTCAGTATTGAAAGTTATTCAATTTCAGAACTTAAAAAAACTAGGCAGGATCTCGGCCCCACCATTGTGCTGCAAGGAGGCGGTGGCGGCGAAGCAACAGTGTTAAAGAAGACAGCACCATCCTGCGGCTTTGAGTTAAAGATAGAATTCAGCGCGGCCGCATCTATTGATATGACCTACAAAGGGAAAATGCACACCGTCCAGTGCCAGAGCATTTCTCTCTGCTTCATATATGTGGGAATTCCCTCAGTATGGTCACTCAGCGGGACAGGCAGCATCTCTGGAGAGAAGGAATGGGTGACGGGATGATGTTACCAAAATTCTGCTGCGTCTTTGTGTTACTCCAGCACTGTGTGTTCACTTTTTGTCAACCAGCATCTGCCCTTTCTTGTGTATGGCATTATTTGTATCCATGGCAGTTGACTGTCGCTCCCTTCAGTTTCCCAGGGGGTCGGGACGGGACTGGAGTTGGGAGGGAAAGGTGGGGGGGGGGGGGGGGGGGGGGGGAGGGGGGTGTGGGGGGGGGGGGGGAGGGTGGGAAGGGGGGGGGGGGGGGGGTGGGGGGGGGGGGGGGGAGGGGGGGGGGGGGGGGGGGGGGGGGGGGGGGGGGGGGTTGCGGTGACTTAGTACGGGAGACAAATGTAGGAGAGGCGTACTGACTGTGTGGGCAGACACTTTGGTAGTGATTGCCCACCAGTCTCAAAAGCCGCTGTGTCTCCCTGTCCCTAGGATAGCAGGGGGCGATCAAACAGCACAATACCCCCCTCCCCTTCCACGCCAACACGAAGGGCAACGATCCTAAGGCTTTAGCGTCAGAAACAGCGGGCAGGTGACAATCACCCGCAATAACGCGAGAGAGATCATGCACATTGTTGTGGGTCTCCTTTGCACGTCAGTGTTTCTGTCTTTCTCCATCTCATTGTTGGCCC
Organism: Leucoraja erinaceus; assembly: GCF_028641065.1. Classification (NCBI taxonomy): domain Eukaryota; kingdom Metazoa; phylum Chordata; class Chondrichthyes; order Rajiformes; family Rajidae; genus Leucoraja; species Leucoraja erinaceus. The sequence goes on from NC_073382.1 coordinate 70,488,774, forward strand.
TGTCTGTCGCCACCCCCACCCACACCCCTCCGCTTCCCGGCCATGTGTGTGACGCCTTCCCTCCCCTCTCCAGCTCCCTGCCCATTTCACCGGGCGCGGGGGCTTCACACCGTCTTCAGGAGGAAGAAAGGAAGAGGTGGAGGTAGAGAGCTGAGGGAGAGCCTCATGGTGGGGGATGGAGGTCTAGAGTGTCTGGACATCCATGGTGACTGGATCTCCTGCACCCACACATAACACACTGACCAAAGCAGTCTTTCCAGGTGCCACCTGCACCTCCTGCAACCCCATCTATTGCATCCATTGCTCTAGATGTCAGTTGCTCTACATCGGTGAGACCAAGCGTAGGCTTGGCGATCGCTTCGCCGAACACCTCCGCTCGATTCACAATAACCAACCTGATCTCCCGGTGGCTCAGCACTTCAACTCACCCTCCCATTCCGAATCTGATCTTTCTGACCTGGGCCTCCATGGCCAGAGTGAGGACCACCGTAAATTGGAGGAGTGGCACCTCATATTTCGCTTGGGCAGTTTGCACCCCAGCGGTATGAACATTGACTTCTCTAATTTCAGATAGTCCTTATTTTCTTCTCCCCTTCTCAGCTCTCCTTCAGCCCTCTGGCTCCTCCTTTTCCTTTCTTCGTCCTGCCCCCCCCCCCACCCTCACATCTGTCTGAAGAAGGGTTTCAACCTGAAACGTTGCCTATGAGGCCTAGATGCTGCCTTACCCGCTGAGTTTCTCCAGCATTTTTGTCTACCTTCGATTTTCCAGCATCTGCAGTTCCATCTTAAACATTCTAAATATGTAAGTTTATTTTGAAATATAATTCTGTTTTCATGGTGGTGAGGGTATGTATTCAATGAAGTTTATTGTTTGTAGTGTATTTTGCACTTTGAAAGTACTAAGCATTTTTTCCAATTTTAGTTTAGTTGAGAGATACAGCGTGGAAACAGGCCCTTCAGCCGATTGAGTCCACGCTGACCAGTCATCACCCGCACACTACTTCTATCCTACACACCGGGGACAATTTTCACAGAAGCCAATTAACCTACAAACCTGCACTTCTTTAGAGTGTGGGAGGAAACTAGAGCACCTGGAGAAAACTCAGGGGGTCATTAGGACAAGGTACAAACTTTGTAAAAACAGCATCTGTAATCAGGATCGAACCCGGGTCTCTGATGCTGTGAGGCAACAGCTACACCTCTGTGCCGCTGTGCCTCCCTAGTATTGATGTTAACATCTTACATATCACATAAATTGGATCACTTACTGTGAACCTGTTGGAAAATAAATTCCTGGGGCTTGACTCAAACTAGCTTTGCCCAAAGACCACATCTGGGCAAGAAACAGAGGCCCTTGTTGGTAAAAGCCAGTGCAGATGTTGCTGCTGACGCCAGTTTGAAGGACTGGGAGATAGGAGGCTGCGTTGGAGGAATGTGATCACTAGGTTTTGCTGACCCAAACACAGACTACACCTTGTAAAGGTGTGGTGCATATACTTCGATTTGAACAGTAATTGTCAGATTAAAGCTGCTACTTCTTGAAGGATTGTGTCACAGGGCAGCAGCAATGTTGAAAGAAGGTTCCACTGAGGCAGCTGTGAGGAGGAGCCCATGTGTAAAAACGACGCACCTTCTTTTGTGCTCCTTCTGTGTTTGTCCACACACTCTGCCTGAAAAACTTGCAGTTGGGTGCCGGAGGATATAAACAATAGACAATAGGTGCAGGAGTAGGCCATTCGGGCCAACGCCGCCATTCAATGTGATCATGGCTGATCATCTCCAATCAGTCCCCCGTTCCTGCCTTCTCCCCATATCCCCTGACTCCACTCTCTTTAAGAGCCTTATCTAGCTCTCCCTTGAAAGTATCCAGAGAGCCGGCCTCCACCGCCCTCTGAGGCAGAGAATTCCACAGACTCACAACTCTCTGTGTTAAAAAGTGTTTCCTCATATTCGTTCTAAATGGCTTACCCCTTATTCTTAAACAGTGGACCCTGGCTCTGTACTCCCCCAACATCGGAAACATGTTTCCTGCCTCTAGCGTGTCCAAACACTTAATAATCTTATATATTTCAATAAGATTCCCTCTCATCCTTCTAAACTCCAGAATATATAAGCCCAGCCACTCCATTCTCTCAGCATATGACAGTCCCGCCATCCCGGGAATTAACCTTGTAAACCTACGCTGCACTCCCTCAATAACAAGAATGTCCTTCCTCAAATTAAAGCAATGAAAGGTTCAAAGAAAGCAATTATCCTACAAAGCTTGACTACAATCAGCAAAGGTTCTCACAGTGACAGGTAATAAGGAAGGCACAAGGTCTTTTTGTTTATCAGAAATATTGTGGAAGGTACAGAAAATGAAGCTTGCCACCTTAGTAACTCTAAAGTTACCTTCTTTTAAAATGGCTTAGTTATATGTACGCCCAATGCAACAGCAATAATCCTGCTTAGCGTGTAGAATTCCAGTTTACTCATCAATCCATCAACTAGATTACTAAATCAACATCTTATCCTATCACCCTATCAGAGATATTCCCTTTGTTTCATCTAGCCCGCCCCCACTCCCTCTGCAACAATACACATTTATTTTTCTCTCTTTCATAGAGTGATACAGCGTGGAAACAGGCCATTCGGCTCAACTTGCCCACACTGGCCAACGATGTCCCAGATACACTAGTCCCACCCACCTGCGTTTGGTCCCTATCCCTCCAAACCTGTCCTATCCATGTACTTGTTGAACAGTTTCTTAAACATTGGAATAGTCCGTGCCTCAACCATCTCCTCTGGCAGCTTGTTCCATACACCTACCACCCTTTGTGTAAAAAAGTTACCCCTTAAGATTCCTTTCAAATCTTTTCCCCTTCACCTTAAACCTATATCCTCTGGTCCTCGGTTCACCTATTCTGGGCAAGAGACTCTGTGCATCTACATGACCTATTCCTCATGATTTTATACACCTCTATAAGATCACCACTCATCCTCCTGTATTCCAAGTAATAGAGTCCCAGCCTACTCAACCTCTCCCTATAGCCCAGACCCTCTAGTCCTGGCTAACATCCTCATAATTACCTAATTCTACCAATTCTTGACCTGAAACTTTAACTTCATTTCACTTTCTACAGATGCTGTCCAACCTGCTGGCATCTTCTGCTTTTATTTCAGGTTCCCAGCAATTTCCACTTTCAGGCCTCCAGTTAAGTTGCAATCATCATTAATCAAACTATTAATAATGCACTCCATGTTTTATCTTTTCCCACAATTTGACGTTCTTTAAAAATAAAATTATGATCAACTTTAATATATATTTTTGTCTCATTTTGTTGACATCACCGAGAGAACAAATAAAATGTATTAATAGTGAAATGTCTGACAAAGAGTCTTTGACCTAAGGTGTTCATTCTGTTTCTTTTTCTACAGATGCTGCCTGACCTTCTGAGGATTTCCATCATTTTCTGTTTTTATTTGAGTTTTGCACCATTTGCAGATTTTTTGGATATTCAGCATAATAATACTGGTGGAGTTCAATATAAACTCAATTAAGCTGCTATGGTTAGTGCAATACCCAAGAGACGTAATGACTATTCATTTAGTTCTATCATTCTGCCAGACTCTGTTGAATTAATCTAATGGTATCATCTCTGTTATGAATGTATTAATACAATTCATTCAGAATCACTTTACTGCTCTTATTCACATGTGAACCCATTCACTGCCAATTAACTGATTAGGGTGGGGATCAATTGAATTATAAGCAATTGCATTCCATCTACTTCAAGATATTTCCCCTGATTATGATCTGATCGAGGCAAGCGAACCCCCCCCCCCCCCCCCCCCCCCCCCCCCGCCCCCCCCCCCCCGCGCTCCTCCCTCCCCATAATATAATCACTGAATTTTCTCTTAAAGAACATTTCTATTTTGTAAAGAACAATATGAACTAAAATTGAAAAAGGTTTGTAGGATTAGGCATCCAACATGTTGAAAGCCTGGACACAAAAAAAAATGGGTTCAAAAAATATTCTTTGATCTGGAAACTATTTTAATTCTAAACTTTTGACAGCTTTGCATAAATGTTGTTCGATGCCACAACATCCATGATGTTGAGTGAGCTAAAACCATAGTGTGCAGCACGGAGGAAAGTCTCTTTCCTGTGCACCACCTCACCCAGTTCTCCCACTATAGCCCACTACCCATGTCCCGTCCCACTTCCACCTATATTCCTTTTACTTTTCATTCTTTTCTTCATCTCTAGCATTTGTCCACCCATTTGTCAAACAAACCCCCCTCACCAGTGTCTATTTATAACTTGCCAGGCTTTGTCTTGCCTCCACACTTTTTTTTCCAGTTTCAATCCCCCTCCCCCCCTCCCACCCTGCAACAATCAGTCTGTGGAAAGGTGTCATCCTGAAATGGTGTCTATCCACATTCTCCAGAAACGCAGCCTGATCTACTCCAGCACTCCGTGTTTTGCTCAAGATTCCAACATCTTCCGTGTGTCTCTCTCTGTTTCCATTCCTTGCGGTGTCAACTTCCGTAAATTACAGCGTTCCCATGGTGGCGAGTGGCCACGGATAACATGCATGCCATTCTGTGGGCATTCCATGTCAGTTTGGAGGTTTGTAGATTGTGAAAGAGAATGAACAACCAATTCATTCTGTCTGTGTGTGATCACCAGGCCACACACATGCTGAATAATAATGCAGACCCTTCTCTGCAACAGTCTGCTGTGAAATCTTTTTTTTGATCCATCAGGGAAAATCATTTTTCACACAGAGAGTGGTGAATCTGTGGAACTCTCTGCCACAGAAGGTAGTTGAGGCCAGTTCATTGGCTATATTTAAGAGGGAGTTAGACGTGGCCCTTGTTGCTAAAGGGATCAGGGGGTATGGAAAGAAGGCAGGGATGGGATACTGAGTTGGATGATCAGCCGTGATCATATCGAATGGCGGTGCAGGCTCGAAGGGCCGAATGGCCTACTCCTGCACCTATTTTCTATGTTTCTATAAACCAAGGATGGCCAGGGATATCTCCTGCCATCAGGAAAATTCATTTGTTGGGAAACAAAAGCATCTTTTCACTGGGTTCTCACATTGCCCAAATGATGTCGGGCAGTTGGGATGTAATGTTAAAATTGTACAAGGCATGGCCCAATTCTGGGGTGTACAATTTTGGTCGCCTAATTATAGGAAGGATGTCAACAAAATAGAGAGAATACAGAGGAGATTTACTAGAATGTTGCCTGGGTTTCAGCAACTAATTTACAGAGAAAGGTTGAACAAGTTAGGCATCTTTGGAGCGCAGAAGGTTAAGGGGGGGACTGGGTTCAGAGTTGACGTGGAAAAGCTTTTCCCACTGAGAGTAGCAAACAAGGGGACAACATGAGAATGGGACGAAGTTATAAATTCTTTACTCAGAGAGTGCCTGTGTGGAATGAGCTTCCAGTGAAGGTGGTGGGAGGCAGCCATTAAGGAAAAGGAAGGCAATACAGCGCTTGGCCACTGATCATGGTTCCTGGAACCAAACCGCATTCTGTGCAATACACTTGGCCACTGATCATGGTTCTTGGAACCAAACCGCAGTTTGCCCATTGTTCTTTCAGGTTCTAATAGAATTAGGAAATATTTTTCCATTAGGTATGTCCCCCAGCAAAATACATTTAAATGTGTGTCTTGCGTCACATTATCACAGGGATGTGAGAGTGCCAAACTAAAGGAAGATTATCACACAGAAATACAATCAATGTTCCCATATAAAATATTCATCCTTAAAAGTGTAGATGAAGTGCTAAAACCATACGTCATGGAATGTTATAAATACAGGCAGCCCCCGCATTACACAAGGATCTGTAACTGAGAACTGTCCTAAAGCTGATTTCATACGGTTAGAAATGTCCATTTTCAATCATAACTGATATTAATCACTCCCCTTACACTTGCATTAATTCTTTCATATCATTGACTAATCACCCAAACACTACCTATTATTAAACTATTAAAGAATAGAACTAAAGAACTAAATTAAATAATATTTTCTGTAATCAATCATAAAGAATACCGTGAAGCATTTTATTATTGTTACTATCTTTAAAAATGCTTAAACATTGTATGGGAGAATTTGCCTCAAGTCAGATTTCTGTAAGTCAGGTCATTCATAACCCAGGTAAAGCTGATCATCTTAGGGTGTGAATTAGCTTGGGGGGATAGGACTGAGGGGAGGGCAGAACTGGCTCAAAGTTCTAGGGCAGATATGCTACAGATGTGATAGAGATGCTGGACTCCAGCATAGCAAAAGGATTTGAGTATAGGAGCAGGGAGGTTCTACTGCAGTTGTACAGGGTCTTGGTGAGACCACACCTGGAGTATTGCGTACACTTTTGGTCTCCTAATCTGAGGAAAGACATTCTAGCCTTAGAGGGAGTACAGAGAAGGTTCACCAGACTGATTCCTGGGATGGCAGGACTTTCATATGAAGAACGATTGGATAGACTTGGCTTGTACTCGCTAGAATTTAGAAGATTGAGGGGGGATCTTATAGAAAATTACAAAATTCCTAAGGGGTTGGACAGGCTAGAAGATTGTTCCCGATGTTGGGGAAGTCCAGAACAAGTGGTCACAGTTTAAGGATAAGGGGGAAATCTTTTAGGACCGAGATGAGAATTTTTTTTTTCACACAGAGTGGTGAATCTGTGGAATTCTCTGCCACAGAAGGTAGTTGAGGCCAATTTATTGTCTATATTTAAGAGGGAGTTAGATGTGGCCCTTGTGGCTAAAGGGATCAGGGGGTACGGAGAGAAGGCAGGTACAGGATACGGAGTTGGATGATCAGCCATGATCATATTGAATAATGGTGCAGGCTCGAAGGGCCGAATGGCCTGCTCATGCACCTATTTTCTATGTTTCTATGTGCAGGCATCATCGTTAGGCACAGGGAAAATTCCAAAAGACTAATGTACTGTTATTTAAAGAAGGGCAGCAATGGCAAGCCAGGGAGCTACAGGCTGGTGAGACTGTTGCCTTCATTAAATTGGAAAGGATGTACAGTTGAGACTCATCCAGATGTTGCCTGGACTTGTGGGCTTGAGTGATAGGGACAGGCTAGGAATATTTTCTTTGGACTCTAGGAGACTGACCTTATTGAAGTGTGCAGGATCGTGAGGGGCATGGATAAAGTGAACACTTAGTCTTTTTTCCTGGATAGAGGATGCATAAAACTAAGGGAAAGATTTAAGAGGGACTACATGGGTAACTTTTTCACTCAGATGGTAGTCTGTATCTTGAATCAGCTGCAAGAGGAAGCTAGAGAATTGGATACAATTATGACGGTCAACATATATTTGGACAGTTACAGTATATGGATAGTCAAGTCAAGTCAAGATAGGAAGGGTTTAGAGGGATATGGGACAATTGCAGGCAAATGGGTCCAGCCCAGAATGGAAAAATGGTGCAGAAGGATCCGTTTCTGTGTTGTTTTGCTCTATGACTCTAGGACCCCATGACTCCACTTATTGCTGATATTTTATTGTCATGATGTTTTAATACTCACAGACACAGTAGAAATTCAGCAAGAATAGTCAACTATTAATAACTTACCTGGCACAACTGTTATCCTTCCTGTTTATTAATCTCACAGTCATCAGATAATTGTATTTTCAATAATGCATTAAATAACAGTAGATTTGGAATATGTACACATTTTCTTGGCAGTTGCTCCGTTTACATATTTTCTCACTTTCTGTTTTTGCTTACATCAGATTTGCCTACTGTTTCTAATTTCTTGCATACATTGATTTGACAATCGGATTTAAACTTACCAATCTCATTTAAAAACACCAATCTCCCCATTACCTTGTTTGGAACGCAAGTTTCACTGGTGGAATTTATCTTTCCAATTTGAAAAGAATTGCAATGACTATAAAAATCTTCTACAAATTCTTATATGAAGAGCACAAATTATAAAAAGAACTTTACCCTTCACCCTTGGCCTGATCAAAAGAATAATATTTTTACTTTGGCTCTGTAGCCTTAACTTATTCCAAGAACATTAAACAGTTTAGGTAGGAAAAATGCTTCTTTCTTTGTTGAAACTGTGTCACTGTGGCAGCAGTTATCTGCAAGACCTTCCAACGCATCATTGCCCTTGAAATTGAAAACAACACATCGAAAGGCCAATTCTCCCTGCTGTCCCTTTTCATGATATCTCATTCTACATTTTTAGATACAAAGTAAATCAAGGGATGTGCTAAACCAGGAAAATAACACCAAGATAAAAGGTCAGTCATAATCTCACTGTTGACAGAGCAGGATTCAGGCCTGAATGACCCACTCCTGCTTCTATCTCTTATCATGCATGGTTTTATTCCAGGTGAATCTTGGTAATATATCCTCAACTTCTCTAAAGCAGAGCAAATTCACTGAGAATATTTTGCCACTCGACCACTCAATGACTTGAGAATGTGAAAAGGAAAGAGTTCAAGTTCAAGTTCAAGAGTTTATTGTCATGTGTCCCTGATAGGACAATGAAATTCTTGCTTTGCTTCAGCACAACAGAACATAATAGGCATTGACTACAAAACACATGAATAAATAAACTGATAAAGTGCAAATAACAGATAATGGGTTATTAATGTTCAGAGTTTTGTCCGAGCCAGGTTTAATAGCCTGATGGCTGTGGGGAAGTAGCTATTCCTGAACCTGATCGTTGCAGTCTTCAGGCTCCTGTACCTTCTACCTGAAGGTAGCAGGGAGATGAGTGTGTGGCCAGGATGGTGTGGGTCTTTGATGATACTGCCAGCCTTTTTGAGGCGGCGACTGTTGTACTGAAAAGTTGTACTGTGGTGCAATATATTTTTATATAAATTGCACCAGTCTGAAGAAGGGTCTCGACCCGAAATGTCACCAATTCCTTCTTTCCAGAGAAGCTGCCTATCAAACTGAGTTACTCCAGCAGCATTTTTTGTCTATTTTTATTTGGTCTGATCAATGTTCACCTGGAGGCACAGAGACACGCTGCATGTAATCCATTCAAGTAAGTCCATGCCAAAATCAAGCATCTATTTAAATTAAATCACATTTTCATCTCCCCGTATTTTCAGCAACATGAACATACCATGGGGGAACCTTGTTGAAACATACAGAATAGTGCAAGGCTTGGATTGAGTGGATGTGGAGAGGATGTTGCCATTAGTGGGAGAGTCTAGAACTAGAGGTCATAGCCTCAGAATTAAAGGACATTCTTTTAGAAAGGAGATGAGGAGAAATGTCTTTAGTCAGAGGGTGGTGAAACTGTGGAATTATTTGTCACAGAAGGCTGTGGAGGCCAAGTAAGTAGATATTTTTAAGGCAGAGATAGATGGACTTTTGATTAGTACATGTCAGGGGTTGTGGGTGGAAGGCAGGAGAATGTGGTTCGGAGAGATGGATTAGCCATGATTGGATGGCGGAGTAGACGATGGGCTGAATGGCCTATTCCTTATGACCCACCAAGTTTCTACCACTCAGCTGCACATTGGGGACAATTTGCATTGGCCAATTAATCTAACAGCCCAAAGGTTTTGGGAATGTGGGAGAAAACTAGAGAAGCCAGAGAAAACCCATATGTTGACCGGGAGAATGCACAAATTCTATGCAGACAGCATTGGAGGACATAATTGAAACTGGAGCTGTGAGACAGCAGCTCTATTGGCTGTGCAACCTCCTATAACTATTATCATTAAGCCATTTTGTAATATTCATAGATATTAAAATGTATTCCACAGTGCTGAGTACGTGATCAAGGGCAGAGGAGCATCTCCTGACACCACAGTCCACTGTTGTCCAAACCATTGCCCCCTCCCTTAAAATTGCTTACTTTTGGACCTGCTCGTATGTGCATGTGTATGTGTATGTGTATGTGTATGTGACAAATAAACTTGACTTGACTTGACTTGACTTGACCTGCTGTTTGTGGAAACACAAATGCTCCCAGCAAGATTTCCCCAGTTTTTCATGAAGCGCCAAGAACATTTCTATCAATTCTTGTTGGAAGGCTCTGCAGAGAGTGGTGCGTTCGGCCGAACGCACTATGGGAACTTCACTTGCCCCCCTGCAGTAACTATACATCAGGAGGTGCAACTCCAGAGCCAATAAAATCATGGGAGACCCCTTCCACTCCTGCAACGGACCCCTTCCACTCCTGCTACGGTCAGGCAAACTCCTCCGTTGCCATGCTGTGAGAACGGAGAGATTGAGAAGGAGTTTCTTCCCAGAGGCCATTAGGACTGTAAACCTATCTCACCGGAGACTAACCTTACTGTACCACTCTACTGCTTTTTTTTAAAAATTGTTGTTTTTTTCCCTTTTTCCTTCCACCTACAATATTTAATATGAATTGTAATTTGTTTGGTTGTTTGTTTGTTTATCTTTTTGCACAAAGTCCGCAAGCATTGCCACTTTTCATTTCACTGCACATCTCGTATGTGTATGTGACAAATAAACTTGACTTGACTTGACTTGCTGTTTGTGGAAACACAAATGGTCCCAGCAAGATTTCCCCAGTTTTTCATGAAGCGCAAAGAACATTTCTATCAATTCTTGTTGCAAGCAATGTCCAACAACTCTCACCAACTTCTACAGATATGCCATAGAAAACATTTTATCAGGGTGCATCACAGCATGGTTTGGGAACAGCTTCATCCAAGACCGTAAGAAACTGCAGAGAATTGCAGGCCAGACCATCACACAAACCATCCTCCTTTCCATTGACTCCATCTACACATCACGCTGCCTCGGCAAGACCAGCAACATAATCAAGGATGAATCACGCCCCAGTCACTCCCTTGTCTCCCTTCTCCCATCAGGCAAGACATACAGAAGTGTGAAAACCTATACTTCCAGATTCAGGGTGATTTCTTCCCAGTTGTTATCAGGCAACTGAACTGTGCGATCAATAACTAGAGAGCAGCCCTGAGCTACTAAATATCTACCTCAGTAGAGACCCTTGGACTATTTTTAATCAGCAGACTTTACTGAACTTTATCTTGCGCTATACATTATTCCGATTAACATGTATCTGTCTACCAACAAACTTGGTTGGTAGTCCCCTTTCTGCAGAGTTTAATGTTATAATAGAGCGATTGTTCCTATTTTCTTTTTCTTTCTTCTCTAGGGTCTACTTTCTCACTTTACTTCCTTCTCTAACTTCTTTTCTAAGGGGCTTTCTTTTCCCAACACTATTGCACTTCACGACTCTTGCGCACTTTCTTTACTTTCTTTACTTCTATCTTTTTCTTAAAGCTCAAAAAAAAAATGAAGCGGTACAAAAAATGTATTAAGATATATGTGTTGTGTAGTATTGTAATTTACCGTACTTCTAATAAAAATAAAATTAAAAAAAACAAAAAAAAAACATGTATCTGTACACTGTGGACGGCTCAATTGTAATCAGGTATAGTCTTTCTGCTGACTGATTAGCACGCAACAAAAGCTTTTCACTGCACCTCGCTACACGTGACAATAAACTAAATAAATTCAACTGAACTAAACATCCTTTGACATTTTATTAAACTATAATATGAGAATTTCTTTGTAAATCTGTAGCCAAATGGTTATGTGTCTGTTTCAATAGTGCACATTCATTAGCTGACTGTTAAGAAATCCAATATGACATAAATTATTTCTTAATAGCCCCATTAAATTTACTTCCTCAAAGTACGAACATAGGTACTGAGTTTGGGGGGCAAGGAAACCAATTGCACTCTGCATAATGCTCTGGCTGCCCCATCATGATGAGTTCAGCGTTGCTCATTTCTGAAAAACAATTGACCAACAATTGGAGTTCTGATTTAAATCACTCTCCACGTTCATTCACTTTTACTTTCCAGGATAGAAGGAGACTTTGCAGTCATTTGAGCCATTGTTGTTTTTTTATTATCTTTTTTGGACTCACACTGATGCCACCACCCCAAGTCTTACATCTCCACCTCGCAATCTGCCAGCTATTCAACTGCAGGAGACACAGCACCCAGATTTACTGCAACAGACATTTTCCGCAACTCTTGCCTGATATGACAGCCTGTGGGTGGTGCCAGCAGTTTCTAACCAGTGGGGGGTAGTTTCACTCCGAGCTCAGACTAGAAGCTGACTAGTGTTTAGAGGCATGGTGTTATAGAGCGTGGAAATAGGCCCTTTAGCCCAAATCATCCACGACAAGCAAGATAAGCAGGTGCTATCTGAGCTAGTGTTCAGAGGAAGCCATGTCATTCCACCAATATTTTGCCCAAGATTACTAAGGCACTAACCCAGTGGGAAATGAGTAACTTCATGGAACCACAATTAGCTGCTCCAGTCAAAGTATAAAATCATTCACACTCTCACTGTTGCTACTCCACTGGTATCTTGGTACAACCTGCTGCTGCTCATGATGAGATGATGCAGTCTATAGTCAGGCCTTGGTGTTCGTTGCAGAAGAGCCATCTTCCACCAGACATTCTGCACCACATAGAGAGGCATAGAATGGAAAATAGGTGCAGGAGGAGGCCATTCGGCCCTTCGAGCCAACACCACCAATCAATATTATCATGGCTGATCATCCAAAATCAGTACCATGTTTCTGCTTTCTCCCCATATCTCTTGATTCCGTTAGCCCTAAGAGCAATATCTAACTCTCTCTTGAAAACATCCAGTGAATTGGCTTCCACTGCCTTTCGTGGCAGTGAATTCCACAAATTCACAACTCTCTAGGTGAAAACATTTTCCCTCATCTGAGTCCTAAATGGCTTAACCCTTATTCTTACACTGTGACCCCTGGTTCTGGACTCCACCAACACGAGGAAAATGTTTCCTTCATCTAGCCTGTCCAATCCCTTAAGAATTTGATATGTTTCTGTAAGATTCCCTCTCATCCTTCTTAATTCAATTGAATACAAGCCCAGTCCACCAATTATTTCATCATGTGTCAGTCATGGCATCAGAGCACCGAGGATGACAATAGATAAGATGCATTTCATTCCCCTAGAAGATATCGTGTCTATGCCACCAGGAGATGTTGCAGATAATCCCTAAACCATAACAAACAGCGTTCCTTCAAATCAGTCACTAACAAAGCTCCTGGTTATTGATAATAATCCCTTTAAATAGCACAGGTGAAGGGCTTGGATATGTGTTGCGAGGGGAGAGTACCTCAGCATTCCTTTGTGCTGTGAACACCTGCTATGAGTTAAATTATTGTAATTACATTCAACAATGCCAGCATCCTGTATGAGGACTGATGTTATTATTTACCCACTTTGCATTTTCTGGTGGATGTGAACAATGCATGTGCTGTTATTAGCACAAGATAAGTAAAATATACAACTGACACTGAAGTGGGTGATAGTGGATAGTTAACAAAGATCACAGCAGGATCTTGATCAGTTGGGCAAATGGGCAGAAGAATGGTTAATGGAGTTTTATGCAGTTTTATGTGAGGTTGTGCATTCAGAACAGATCCATCACAGTAAATGGCTGGGCTCTGGAAGTGTTGTAGTGCAGAGGGATCTAGGAGTGCAGGTACATAGTTCCTTGAAAGTGGCATCACAGGTAGATAGGTGGTCAAGAAGGCTTTCGACACATTGGCCTTCATCAGTCTGGGCTTTGAGTATAGAAGTTGGGATGTTATGTTAAGGCCACAGTTGGAACATTGTGTTCAGTTTTGGTCACTCTGTTATAGGAAGGATGTTGTTAAGCTGGAAAGGGTGCAGAGAAGATTTACGAGGATGTTGCAAGGACTTGAGAGCCTGAGCTATAGAGAGAGCTTGAGCAGGCTGGGACTGTCTGTATTTCTTGGAGCGCAGGAAGATGAGAGGTGATCTTATACAGGTGTATAAGATAATGAAGCAAATAGATAGGCTATAGAAAAATAGCTTTTTACCCATAGTAGGGGAATCAAGAACCAGAGGACATAGACTTAAGGTGAGAGGGGAAAGATTTAATTAGAACCTGAGAGGCAACATTTTCACATAGTGGATGGAGGAAAAATGGAATGAGCTGCTCGGAGCCGGTAGTTGGGGTAGAAACTTTAACATCATTTAAAAGGCATTTGGATAGGTGGATGGATAGGAAAGGTTTGGAGGGATATAGGCCAAATGCAGGCAGGTGGGACTAGTGTAGATGGGGCCTCTTGGTCTGCAAGGGCAAATTGGGCATGTCCCTCGTTTATGAACTGTATGACTCCATAAATCTATGAGCCAAAGAACAAAGAAAAATTGAAAATGGAAAATGCTGGAAAAACTCATCAAGTCTGTGGAAATGAGAAGCAAGGAATATTGCTGATGAGGAACCATCCAGAAAAAAGAAACAAACAAAGAGAGATGCAAGAAACTACAGATGTCAGAATCTTGAGCAAAAAACAAACAGCTGGTGAAACTCAGCCGGTCAAGCAGCATCTGTGGAGGGAAATGGTCAGGTGACATTTCAGATCAGGACCCTTCTTCAAAAAGATAAACAAGTTAATCAAGATGGAAGCAAAGGTGGGAAAAGGTGATGGGTGCTGGCCAGACTGAGCCATTTTGATGCACCATATCTTGGACATTGCCTTTTTTCTACGCATCCCTCCCCAATCTTTCCTCCCGTAGAAACTAACTTGGACATCGTTCTTTCCTAGTTCTGCTGAAGGGTGGCAGACCTGAAATGTTGGTTTTTTTGTTATTATTTAAAGGCAGCATTTAATTACCCATCTCTAATTGCCATTGAGAAGGTGGTGGTGAGCTGCTTTCTGGAACCACTGTAATCCTTGAAGTGTAGGAATAGCCACAGTGTTGAAAGGGAGAGAGCTCCAGGATTCTGACCCAGAGACAGTCAAGGTACAGTGATACATCTCCATAAGATGATGGTGTGGGGCTAGGAGAGCAACTTCCAGGTTGTTGTCCTTGTCATTTTAGCTGAAAGAAGCCATAGTTTCCACTGCCTGACCCGCTGAGTTTTTCCAGCATTTTCTGCTTTTATTTCAGTCTTATTATTAATTGGCTTGTTGGAAAATTGACACAGTCAATGCTAATAATTTACCCATTGATCAGAGTGGGTGCTAACATTGCAATTTAAGGTTAGAAATTGAAACTGAAAAGATATATTTGTTAAAAAATAGATTTTTTTTTAAAAGGTGGAAGCTATCCATAACCAAGGATTAAAATGGAAAATGGCAGATGGTCTATCGATGAGATGGTGAGAAATGTCTGTTTTATGTTTGGGTTGATGTGGTAATAAAAGGGATTATGCTTTTTTACTAATGTCAGTTTATGGAAATCAATATGTCCTGGAAAGATGTGGCCTCCTTTGAGATTAATGTTATTTTGTGGAGATTAATCCAGTTTCCTTGGTGAATAGGTTCAGATAAAATCCATAAATGATTCAGGGATCCACTGTTCTTCATCCTGAATCACCACTGACATTTACTAGGTTGCACAAGGGCTCTCGGCTATTTCCCAGACGGTGGCGTAGCAATAGAGTTGCAGCCGTACAGCGCCAGGGACCTGGGTTTGATCCTGACTACCGGTGCTTGGCTGTATGGAGTTTGTACGTTCACCCTGTGACCTGCATAGGGTTTTTCTGGGATCTTCAGTTTCCTCCCACACTCCTAAGGTGTGCAGGTTTGTAGATTCATTGGCTTAGTATAATTGGAAATTGTTGCTAGTGTGTGTAGAATGGTATTAGTGTGCGGGGAACACTGGTTGGCACGGACTCGGTGGGCCAAAGGGTCTGTTTCCACACAATATATATATATAATTGTGGAAAATTTTAAGATGTTGCCCTCTTGTTTCTTACTGTCAAATTGCTATCTGGCAGTAGGAAACCTGCCACAGCAGTGGGGGAAAGATGGGTATCACAGCATGCAGGGGGGGGGGGGGGGACATGGAAATTCGACATTACACAAATTCTCCCATGTATTTTTAAAGTATTCTTCAAGATTATATTAACAATAGTCAGAAGTTTCATGGTATTCATTAATGACTAGTTGCATTATGTATTCTATCTGTTTAATTGAGTTTATGTTATTATCACGTGCACCAAGGTACAGTGCAAAGTCGCATGATTATGGGTGGTGTTAGGGAGATTATTTAATGAACCAAAAGAATTATACCAATATAGAGCAATACAATATGGATACAATATAGTATATAATCTACTAACTTAAGCATAGATGGCTCCCACAATTAGAGATAATGGACGTTTTGACGTACGGAAAAATCAGTTTACAGACCATTTTACAGCAATGGAACTCTACAACTTGTTTAACTCAACAACTGCATGAGTACAATCAGAGGTGCAGAATTACCAGGGCAATCTTAAAGCAAATGGGTTGAAGGTGTGCTGCTCACATCAGGCGGTTGACACCCTGAGCTGCCCTACTTTAAATGGATCTCGCTCGCTGTCGCCCGCACCGCAATGCAGAGTGAAAGCACTCCGACCGTCTCTGTGAAAAAAACAAGATTCCTGGCGCTGTCCCGATCTGGTGTCCTCCAGGCTCAGTTCCTAACCCACACTCCCAGACCCAGCCAACTTCCTGTTCTCTCACAAACTCAAAATACCTCCATGTGCTTCCAAGAGCAATCAGACTGCAGGATTAATGAACCTTCCAAGGCTATATTAAGTTCCTGGGGACTTTGCGTAGGTCTGCCTGCTTTGCTATTCTGAGCCGTTAGTATCTTTTGTTGCAGGAGATAAAGGTAACATTTGTGGTTTTGAAGGGAGCTGCTGTGCTTATAGGAACTGCAGATTAACCACGAACTCGAGCTGAAACTGTCTTTTCCTTATTTTAAAACAGAACGACAAATCTTGATCTTGTGTCTTTAAAACAAATTTGACAGCTGGCTTCTGCTGGCTCGATTCCACTGAGAACTTGGGATATGAAATGTTAAATGACCCACCAGGTGTCAGCTGGTGTTCAAGCTAATGACATCATGGCTTTGAAACTTTTCTGCCTGCAGATATGGAGGTTGGGTTCTGCTGATCGTTGCAGATATTGTGCCAGTACTGGAAGCCCAGAATGCAGGTATTACATTTGATTGTAAGATCATGGGGGAATAACTGACTACAGGACTAGGCATGGGATGTGTGTATAGCCACAAGATGTAACTCTGTTTGCCAGCTTGCAGACTAGGAGGTTAATAATGACATATGTCTACAGCCAGTTATAACATAAATTGTTCAATGCATCAGAAGCATGGGTAAAATATAACGTGCTGCTAAAGGGACAGTGTTTTCTGCATGTCTTTCCTGTTAGTCTGGGTTATGGCTGAATATCTAAGAGAAGGAGCAGCAGCACTTTCAAAATGTACACTAAAGGTCTTGGTGCATAGGCTGTAAAGCAGTGGAATATCCTGTATTCCCCGAGGGGAAGGAGGCTTTCAGACATATGCTCAGCATCTAGTGGGAAGAAGCTTCAGCACGCAATGTCAGGAGTGTTGGTCCAAGGTGATGGATGTAATGTTGGAGGAATCTTAATGAGTTGATGCAAGTCTTGCCTATGATAAAGTATAACGACTGAGTTTATGAACTGCAATAATTGTACGAGCCTGAAACAATGATTTGAAGAATTATAATATTCTGTGATGCATCTTGCCAATTGCAAAGAAAATAAATAGGAAAGGCTTTCGTTTATAAAATGTATTCCATGATGATTAAATGCCTCAAAGCACTTTGCAGGCAATGAAGCAGGTTTGAGGGGATGTGAGAAATGTAGCAGTTAATTAATGCACAAGAATGTCCTACAAATGCAACAATGGGCAGCCAATGAACGGATCAATTGGATCTGTTAAATGGAGATACTGATTGAGGGATACATTTTGACCCGGATTGGTAATCCTTGGCAAAAATCAGCGTGCAATAGTTTCAAATGTTGCCAACTAAACCATTGTCAGGCTGCTCGTGAAAGACGTGGCAGAGTTCAGCATGAAGCAACCTGTCCACAGTACAGTTCCTGTCCAGGGACCACAAGGGCAGCTACATCCCTGCATCATTGCCAGCACTGTTGTCACTATCAAGCCTGGTTAAGACACCAACAGCAACTTTGATGTTCTTTCCCACAAAAGTTTAGTGATTTTATAAATATCAGATGAAAAGGCAATTAGAGCACTTGTATAACAGCTCCTCTGAAAGGCAGTACCTCTGGTGGTGAATTACCCAGATCTAACCCCATGATCTTCTCACACAAACGTCAGAGTACTATCACTGACTGATGGTGATACCTCCACGAAGAATGCAGTAAGTTCATGTTCATGAGTGATAGCAGAATTAGGTCATTCGACCCAAGGCCTATCTTTCCCTCCTAACCCCATTCTAAATAAATAAATGAATCTTTGTGGTCATAAATGTAACTGTTTGTTAGATACTGTAATGGCGTGATGCTTTTATGCTTGTACTTATAACCATATAACAATTACAGCACAGAAACAGGCCATCTCGACCCTTCTAGTCCGTGCCGAACACGTATTCTCCCCTAGTCCCATATACCTGCGCTCAGACCATAACCCTCCATTCCTTTCCTGTCCATATAACTATCCACTTTATTTCTGTTACTTTAGCCAAATAAAGTTCTGAGCTATGGGGTGTTACTTCATTGAGAAGGTAATTTCCACCATTGCTCTGGTTTACCAAAAACCCATAGAGTGATTTTGTTCTAATTAGGATTAGCTCTGTCCAGAAGACCAGACTCAATAGAAATAGTGCTTCCAGAGCATTGCGACAAAGTCTGCTTACAGGAAACACTGAAAGAGAATTGAAAGAGAAAAAAAAAGTTATGGACATCTTACCAAAAGTGAATGTTTTAGTATGCTATGGATTGAAGTATGAAGTACTGCATCAGTAAACGTGATTCAGTTAAGAAGCGTGATACTTGAAGCCTGGAAGATGCCTGAATCCTTTCTTTCTAGACATCTGGTTACTTGTTTTAAATAATAATAATAATAATAATATACCAAAATGTTAGGAGTAGTTTAATTAAAATCTTGTCAAATTACACAAAAGCACATTAAGCATTCATAAGCAGAGTTTAACTGCACATGATCTCTCTGATTTTTTTTTAAATTTGCAAGGGAGAGTAGTTTATCCAAAAACATTGATGGCCATGGAAATAATTTTGCACCATATGCAAAATAGTGCACTTTGCAAGGTAAAAGGAGAAGAAACGTAACAATACATTGTTGAGCTCATATTGTATACATTCTGTGTAAAGCTAATTTCAAATACATACATCAATATCTGATATTTTATAGTAATGCTACATTTTTCTGGTTTTGGTGTCGTCCCACAGGTGATATATAAAGGAGGAAAGCTCAATTCATTTGCTTAACTAGCTTCCTCTAATATAACTTTGATACTAAACATAATATGATTGGGAACTATTCTGTCTTGCTGTTTTTACTAAACAAAATCGATGCTTATATCCAAACTTTGTAATATGTTTTAATTCATATTTTGCTCTTAACGTGCTTTTCTTGGCAAGCTTTTACAGTTTAATGCAGTTTTCCTGCAATAACAGCTGCGTGTGATGCTAAAAATCTGCACTGGCACCACAGCGACATTCCTGACTGGTACTGTTTGTGCTCGAATGGGAATACAAATACTAGAGATAAGTGCTGACTTGCTACTAACAGCCTATAATGAATTTGGCAGCCAGGGAAACCAACATTTTATGTGGACATATTTTGGGGGCTTAAAAAGTCTGTTGCTGTCCCATTGTGGAATATAATGTCAAGACACCAGAAACTGACAAAAAAAACACAACACTGTCCTTTCTTTTTCAGCAATTATATAGAAATTAAAATAAGAACATAATGAACATGACCACGAGAAATTGCAGAGAATTGTGGACGCAGCCCCGACCATCACACAAATCAATCTCCCTTCTATTGACTCAATCTATACCCCACACTGCCTCACCAAGGCCAGCAGCAAAGTCAAGGATGAGTCGCACCCTGACCACTCCCTCTTCACCCTTCTCCCATCAGGCAAAAGGTATAGAAGTGTGAAAACTCCAGATTCAGGTACAGTTTCTTCCCAGCTATTATCAGGCATCATCCTACCAATCCCAGAGAGCAGTGCTGAACTACTATCTATCTCTTTGGTGACCCTTGGACTATCCTTGATTGGTCTTTGCTGGCTTTACCTTGCACTAAACGTTATTCCCTTATCGTGTATCCATACACTGTAAATGGCTCGATTGTAATCATGTATTGTCTTTCTGCCGACTGCATAGCACGCAACAAAAAACTTTCCGCTGTACACAAAAAGTACATGTGACAATAAACTAAACTAAACTGAACTGAACTGGACTGAACTGACACTTTTGATTCAGGACTTTGGTTGCGAATAAGAAATAATAGCAAACACTCATTTGCAAGAATCACAAGTGAGTATTCAGAAAAGTTTTAAGTTATTAAGGGCCTGTCCCACTTGGGCGACCTAATCCGCGAGATCTGGCGAATTTGCCCCCGACATACTCGCAGCATGGTCAACACGAGGTTGTGGGAGGTCTTCGTAACTCTCCTTCAGGCTCGTGAGTGGTCTCTGCGTACTCGAGGCCTCAGCTAGGTCTCTGCGTTTTTTTCAATATGTTAAAAAATGCCCGCGAGTAAAAAAAGGTTGCCATGGAAAAAAATGTATATATTTTTTACTGGTGGGTTTAGACGTAGTAGGTCGGCATGTTTGTTGTAGGTAATCAAGGGTAGTCGAAGGTAATCAAAGGTAGTCGTAGATGGTCTTCATCATAGTCAAAGGGAGATCGCAGGGAGGTCGAAGGAGATCATCTTCACTCTCCACTATTCGGTGTCCAATTTACACGAAGTTAGACAAAGCCGATCTTCAACATAGTCGAATGAGGTCTTCAACATGTCATTTTTTTTTCAAACTCATCTAAACTCGCCAATTAGGTCGCTCGTGGGATAGCCCCTTTAGCAAGTGCTCCAGCAATATAGAATAACAGGAACCCTTCAAACTCACATCCCAAAATATTGTATTGCTAGGGTAAGATGTTATTGTGTGGAATGGAAAGACCCAGATAAGATGTTGGGTAGGGACCCTGCAATGCATGGATACAATTGACATAATTGAGTTATGTTGGAACTTAAATGATGACAACTTCAATTTAGTTTAGAGATACACGGGGGAAACCAAGTCTGTGCCAACACCCCACTCACAACCATCCACTCACGCTAATTCTATCCTACACACTAGGGGTAATTTTAATATGCCAATTAACCTACAAACCTACATGTCTTTGGAATGTGGGAGGAAACCGCAGCACCCAGAAAAAACCCAAGTGGTCACAAGGCGAACATACAAATTGTGTTCAGACAAGCACCCATAGTTTAATGCGTTTCAACCTGGGTCTCTGGTGCTTACAATATTCTCTTGTGCTGCAGCAAGCAAGAATTTAATTGTCCTATCTGAGACACATGACAATAAACTCTCTTGACTTGACTTGACTTGACATTCAGCATGTTTGACGTTCTCCCCGTGACCGCGTGGGTTTTCTCCAAGATCTTCGGTTTCCTCCAACACTCCAAAGACATACAAGTTTGTTGGTTAATTGGCTTGGTATAAGTGTAAATTGTTCCTAGTGTGTGCAGGATATCTTTAATGTGTGGGGATCGCTGGTCAGTGCGGACTCAGTGGGCCGAAGGGCCTGATTCCGCGCTGTATCTCTAAACTAAGCTAAACTACCGCTGCACCGACCTTTCTTCAAGGAGACGAAGATAAGGCTTTTCTTCAAGGACACACTGCCTCTTTAAATTCATAGCCAAGCATCGACATATTTTTAAAAAAGGTAACAATGAAAATAAGCTCGTAATTTGCAAACAGTTTGTGGTTTCAGAAAAATTCAGTTTTTTTAAATTTTGTTTATTCTACACAAATTGTTCAATGCTTCAGCTATCTGGCTCTATAAAGTGCAATTAAATTCAAATCAGCACATTTGTTCAGGCTAGACATTACCTACTTCTTAATTTTTTTTTAAATGTACTCATTTTGGTTTTCACTCCATTTCTGCTCATTCTCCTATCTTTTGACTATTTTCAACAGCATTAACCCTATCGACCAGCAATTACATTTATGCAAAAACACTTACAGTTTCTGATTTTAATGCTCTTCATGATTCCGATAAAAATGCCCCCCAAAATTGTGCTGTTCCTAATCAGTGACGTTTTATTCAAATATCCCCTCAAATGCTTAAGGAGACCTTTGCACAAAATTAGCAACGACTCATGTCACAAGCATTGTTTTAAAACTGTATTATTTTGAAGAATTGTTTTGTAAAAATGCCCTTGATTATATCTGTACGAATGTGCAACTGAACAGATGTGTCTGGATCAACTTTGCTTGAGCCCAGATTCTAAAGTTATATTTTAAACTGGGAGGAGGCATTGCAGAAAATATTTATATCAAACATAGTTACTGTGTAAAAATCTGCCATTTTCAATAGGAGTTAAGCTAATTTTTGGTTAACAATGCAAAAAATCCAGCCAAACAGCAGAAGTTTGGCTTGGCATTTAATAAGCTACATTATGAAGCATTTGAGTTTATAATGGAAATATATATTGTGAATATTAGGGTGCCAAGCTGGCGCAGTGGTAGAGTTGCTCCCTTACAGCGCCAGAGACCCACAGTCGATTATGACTACAGGTACTGTCTGTGCAGAGTTTGTGTGTTCTCCCCATGACCGCGTGGGTTTTCTGTGGGTGATCTGGCTTCCTCCCACACACCAAAGATGTACAGGTTTGTAGATTAATTGGCTTAGGTAAAAATTGTAAATTGGCCGAGTGAGTGTGTGTGTGTGTGTGCAGGATGGTGTTAATGTATGGGAATCGCTGGTCGGCGTGGACGCGGTGGGCAGAAGGGCCTGTTTCTGTGCTGTATTTGTAACTAAACTAAATTAAGCTAAAGTCTTTGATTCATCGTCATACAGCTGGAAATGGCCTTTCGGCCCAACTTGTTCTAATAGAAATTAAATATGGACTACAATTTCTAGGGAACATATAACACAGAACAGTAGAGCAGAGAACAGACCTTTTAGCTAATGATGTCTGGCTAACAATGATGACAAATTAAACTAATCTCCTACCTGCACATGATCCATATCCTTCCATTCTTTGCGTATTAATGTGACAACCAGAAAGCCTCTTGAAGACCACTACAGGTACTCCACCACTATTTCTGGCGGCGGCTTCCAGGCCCTTACCAGGAGATAGATGTAAAATAAATTGGCTCACGCATGTCTTCTAAACTTGCTCCTAACCAAACTTTTATAATGCTGCTACATGATTTCCTGATGCTTATACTCAATGACTGATATAAGCAAAGATAAAATAAGCCGTCTTTACCACTCAATCTACTTGTGTTGCTACTTACAAGGAGCTATGCACTTGGACCCCAAGTTTCCACTGCCATCAATGCTGTTAAGGGTCTGATCATTATACTTTTTCCTTACATTTGTCCACCCAAAATGCAACACCACACACTTGCCGCAATTAAACTCCATCTGCCATTTCTCCACCTATATCTGTAACTGATCTATATCCTACGGTACCCTTTGATAACCTACTTCACTGTCCACAATTGCAGCATTTTTGTGCCCTCTACAAACCTATTAAAACCACAACTGACATTTTTGGTCAAGTTATTTAGAAACACCGTGGACAAGAGAGGGGAGTCCCAACATGGGCCCTTGTGGAACACCATTGGTCATTGACCTCTGGCCTGAATATTGTCCTCCCACCTCTACCGTAGAACAGTTCTGAATCCAAACTTGCAAGTCACTGAGGGTCCCAGCTTCTTCAATCTGGATCAGCTTACCATGAGGGTCCTTGTCAAGTAGGCTGAGAGAGTCATGTCATTATCAAATTCTGACTTTAGCAGCATCTCATTTGTTCACAGTGCTGTCCTCAAATATCCTCGACTTCATTCAGGGTGCTCAAGATACATATTTGGCATAATGAACTTTAAAGGACCATACCAAACATACTTTTTTTTACCATAAATACAACTTTACAAAAACAATCTGATAAATGCACTTGTGCACCGTTTCAAGAAGTTTTCGGACCCTAAAATAAAGCTAATGCGGCGGAATAAGACTTCCCTGATGCCTGCCACAGAGAGTCAGTTCATCTTGAAAGGGCAGAAGACTTGGTGATTTTAATTTTGTTAGATTTGATTTTCAGACTTGTCATTTACATTACCCATATTGGCCTTTTCAAGATTTTGGAAGATCAAAAGAACTGATTCTCCTGGCACTTCATTGGCACCTCATAAGATGGGTAGTTTTGTAAATGCCCACTGTTAGGCAAAATTGTCAAAACGGATTTAAGACATGAAAAATTGCTTATGGAAACTGAAATAAATTAATCAAGTACACATCATCATTTCCTGTCTTATCATCTCTTATACACTTATCTACACGCCCAGACATAAATTATCCACACTTATCTAAACTTCCAGAAATAAATTAGGGTTGACAGGATATCTGTTCTCAGGTATCATTAGTACAAATTGAAAATGTGGTAAACTTCATTTAGGGTTTGTTTGGGAGAATAATAATCGTAAGAAAATAAATAATAGTAAGATTAAACGAGAACTTACCAGTTTGAAGTTTGATCTTTATTTTATGAGAAGTTACGATGAGGGATTACGTGAAGACCCCACCAGCACGCATGCGCGACATACTTCAAAGCAGCGGTGTGGAATCACAGAAACAACACAATAATTTAAATAAACATAGTAAAGATAACGAGAACTAAGATACCAGTTGACCTTTATAATTGAGGGTGGGAGCGGAGGGCACGTAATCCCTAATCGTAACTCCTCATAAAATAAAGATCAAACTTCAAACTCGTAAGTTCTCGTTTAATCTTACTATTTTACTTCAGAGTCACGTGAGTGACTACGTGAAGATTTTAAAGCTCTGTGATTTCAAACCGTGTAACAGTCCATGCTTCACTCACTGCCGAAGTCATCCAAGGGAGGAAGTATGTTATCATAATCAAACATGAATCTGTTTATAAAACAATAATGGTATTTATTTGAAACAATAACAAAGAAAATAATGCTCCCCCAGGCTTAAATTATATATTTGCAGAGTCTAAAATTCTCTCTGCAAATGAAACAGGTTTTACTATTGGCTTGTTGTAGAATGTTTGGAAAGTTCTTTCCATGGACCACCCCGCTGTTGCCAGGATGTGGTCCAATAACACGTCCATTCTGTTAGCCGCTGATGTGGATGCTGCCCTGGTGGAGTGAGATGTGTAAATATCAGTATCCACTCCAGCAGTTCCCAATACCTGTTTGAGCCATCTAGAGATGGTTTGACTTGACACCCGACCATGTGGCTTTTTGTGGCTGACCCATAGTGCCTTTTCTCTCCCTCGGGGATCTTTGGTTGTGTTGATATATAGTAGAAGGTGAGTCATGACACATAAACAGGGGTCAGGTGGGTACTCCCGGAATTCCATAATGAGTCTTGAAGTTCCTGGTCTGCTCTGTTTTACCAGCTCCTGAATGGTGAATGTTATTTGGTCTGATGTTATGACCATATTGTCCAGTCTGAGTAGGTAAAGGGACTGGACCCTTTGTGCTGAGACTAATGCCATCAGCATAGCCGTTTTCAGGGTTAGCTGTTCCAGAGTGAGGGATCTGGCTGGTGGCCATCCCCTTAGGTATGTCAGGACAACACTGACATCCCAGATCTTGGTGTACCTAGGTCTAGGGGGGTTTGTATTGAAGATCCCTCTCATTAATGTGGCCACCAGCGGATGAGACCCTATGGCCTGCTGTCCTGGTACCTGCCCCAGATAGGCTGACAGTGCACTTCTAGCACAATCGATAGTGCTATAGCTCAGACCTTCATCATGGTGAAGGCTGGCCAGGAACTCCAGTAAATTTGTTATGGTTGTTGATCTGTATGTTGTCCCTGTTCTTGAGCAGTATGTTTCCCATTTTCTGATACTAGAGAGATATTGTTTCTTGGTGGAAAGTCGGTGAGATGCTGTCATCATGTCCATGGTCCTATTTGACAATCCCAGGTCCAGTAAAGGTCTTTTTAGGATCTGCAACCCAACAGGTTTATTCTGTCATGGCATGGGTGACTTTCGCCTGAGACAGGGTGGATCAGTAGATCAGGTCCACTGGGAATGGTCATGGGTGGTTCAATGACCCTGTCAAGGACCACTGGGAACCATGGCTGTGTAGGCCAGTCGGGTACTACCAAAATGCCAGAAGCAGAGTCCATCTGTATTTTGCGTAGTACCCGACTGATGAGGCAGAAGGGGGGGAACGGCATAGAAAAATAGTTCCCCCAGTTCAGCGAGAATGCATCCATCGCCGCTGCCTCAGGGTCTGGTTCCCAAGCGACATATATTGGTACCTGGTGATTCAGTCGGGATGCAAAGAGATCGATATCTGGTGTTCCATATTGCTTTGTAATTTCAGCAAATGCTTTGGGGTTTAACATCCATTCGGTGTTATCATTGAACTTGCGTGACCTGGTGTCTGCCACTGTATTTAGCTTACCTGGTAGGTAAGTTGCTGATAGCCAAATATGTTTGTCGACACACCATTGCCAGATTGTGTTGACCAGATTATCACACGATATCGATTTTATCCCGCCCATATGATTAATATATGCCACCACTGTGGTATTGTCAATCTGTAAACGGACATGCAAATGGTGCATATTTGAACAATACCCTTTTAACCCATAGAACGCACCCAACATTTCCAAATAGTTTATACCCAGTGTCTGTAGTAGTGACGATTCTAGATTAGTCCATCTACCACCTGTACTGGATATGGTATTAGTTGCTCCCCAGCCTTAAGCACTGGCATCTGTTTGTATTGTTAATTTTGGATTATTGATAATGATGGGACTGGAACTATGCCAAATGTTCTCTTTCCACCATTGAAATGCTGATATTGCTTCGATTGGTAATTTCATGGTTCGGTCAAAGTGACCTGCATGTTGTTTTAACGCTTGCACCTTTGCTCTTTGTAAGTTTTGATAATGCAAAGGTCCAAACTGGGTGGCTGGAAACGCTGGTACAAATTTCCCAATTACTCTTGCCACTTGTCGAATGGTTGGTTGATTGTTAACCATTAATTTGTTACAGGCTTGTGCCAATTCTTTTTTCTTATGGCAACGTTACAGACATGTGGACTGAGTTAATTGTGAATCCCAGATAGACCATATTTGTGGATGGCGTCAACTCAGATTTAAATGGATGTATGACAAACCGCAAGGTTTCAAATAAATGTTTAGTAGCTAATACTGCTGAATTAGCTAATTCCATGGTTTTGCCTATTATCAAAATATAATCAAGATATGCCATGACAATATGTTTTTGTTTTCTTAATATTGCCAGGGCTGGTTTTAATATCTTGGTAAATAGTCTTGGGGCTGATGTTAGCCCATTAGGCAACGATTTGTACTGCCATTGTTGCCCCATCCAATTAAATTTTAGGTATTTACGATGATCCTTATGAATGGGTACTGAATAGTATGCATCTTTTAAGTCAATGCTTGCCATAAAGTATCCTTTGGAAATCAATTGTTTGGCAGTCACAAATGTTTCCATTTTAAAGTGTATATACCTAACAAAAGTATTCAATGTGGTTAAGTCAATGATGATGCAACATCCACCATCTTTTTTTGGTTTTAGTAAATATATTTGATACAAATTCCAAAGGTTCATGTTTAGATTTCTCTATGATTCCCTTTGTATGTAACCTCACCAGTTCTGCTTGTCCCTCATGGTTTTCTTTTAGTGAGAGGGTAAATCCCCTTTGGGGTGCATGCTGAACTGGTGGCATATTTTCTTGAATAAATTCAATTTTGTATCCTTGAATACTTTTTAGTATATAATTATCAAGTGTGATAGTCCTCCATGCTTCCAAAAATAGGTGTAGTCTCCCCCCTGTTAGCAAATTCCCCCACCTTTTATGTACTGGTAGGAACCAGACCCACCTGCCTCCATTGTTATTAGTAGAATGTTCACTTCTTGGGCTTCTGGATCCTTGTCTGTCGGGGTGGTGGCACATTTTCCATGGGGCCCGCTCTAGGCCCTGTCCTAAAAAATACTTCCGGGGATGATATGCGGGCCCCGAGCTTTCACCAGTATCATGAAGTAGACGCCTACTGGTGGATGCGTAGGGGTACTGCCATCTGGGTTGCGTGGTTTTGCTTGTTCCGGGGCCTGCCCTCATGAGTCCAAATGCCTTGGATTCTTCGTCCAGATCTTTGACTTGCTTTGGTAAGTCTTTTCCAAATAGCAGGATCTGTGGCTGTGAGGTCGGCGTTCTACACAGTCCTGTGAATTTTGGGTTGAGGGCAGGTCTTATGGCCTCCTTCCGGAGGTTGTTGATCTCATACTGGGTGTTGCACAGCAGAGCCAGGGTGTCCTGTTGATTGGTTGTCATGTCAACCCCGTCCACGGAACGAGCATATGAAGTGATGGCCGACGTCAGGAGCTTCAGTATTTTTTGCAATTTAAGTTCTTGGGTTCTGATACCCTGCCCAATGTACCCCCAGATTTGACTGTTAACGGCAGGCACATTGAGCGAAATGCAATTTTCGGGAGGCGTGTAAAGATCCAACGCCTCATTGACTACCTGTTCTTGGAGTGGTTTAAAGGACAGGTAGTCAATACTGGCCGCCAGTTTAGGCTGTAACGGCCGTCCCGCTCGCGGTGTTGCCGCGTAGCGGTTCACCACTCCCAGCAGCTCTTCCTGATCCTGTACCCCAAGCATACTGCCGTGTTCTTCAGCCAGTGACCCCTGTTCTTGACCAGCCCAGTCCTGGTCGCCAACGCTCCCTTCTGCTGAGGGTGATGCGATGGCCAGTGCTTGGTAATGCACTGGAGCGCGAGTGCTTGTGCTCCCTTGGTGAGCTTGCCCCATCTCCCGGAGCAAGTCTCGCTGGAGCATTTGCTCCATGAGCCTTTCCATACGGCCCAATCAGCCACCTCTGCCGCTCTCGGGCGGTGAGTCTTCCGCACCGGACTCATCCGAGTAAACCGGCCGGTCCGACTTCCGTTTTGCCTTGCCTCCAGCCCGCTGCGGTTGTTCGAGCTGTGCTAGCGGCGCTGGGCTTGGCTCGGAAATATTGTCGGTGACTGAGGACCGCAGCGTGTGCGATCCAGGTGCCACCGATCGCTCCTCACTGCTTGGACCCTCCTGGTCCATCGCAGTGGGACGGGATACGACCTTCCTTGGTTGTTTTCCCTTGTTGATGTTTCTGTAAAGTAAAGCAGAACAAGGGTTCCAAAATACGACCTCAGAGTAAGTTTACTTACCTGGAGGTCCCGTTTTTAAACTTGTTGCGGGAGAGCTCGTACTCCCGTCCGTCGCTGTTGCACTGCGTGAGACGCTATGTCGCGCATGCGTGCTTGCAGGGTCTTCACATAGTAACTCACATGACTCCTAAGTAAAATGAGTAATATTATGCTATTTGGCCTTTCAAGCCTGCATTGCAATTCTTCAAGATCATGGCTAAACTTCTATCTCAATGACTTGTTTTCATTCTATTCCCATGACCCTTGATTCCCTTAATATTCAGGAATCTGTCATATCTATTTTGAATGGCACAATGACGGAGTCTCCCACAGCTTTGCTGGGGTAGTGAGCTAAAGATTCATGGACTTGTCTCTAGTATGAAGACAAAGACAGCTTCCTGCCTGTTCGATGTGCGGCGCTATGATCTATCCCTTATATTACTATAAATTCAAATTCAGCACTGACTACACCGTTTCTGTATATATGGTACCTAGCTCCCAGAATTTGTGCACCTATTCCCCCTCCCCCCCCCCCCCCACCCTTCTGTTTTTTTGTTTTTTCTTTTCTGTTTCCTAAATTGAGTATGCACTGAACGAGCAGCTTTCAGTTCACTGTAAGTTAGTGACAATAAATGGCAATATATATATATATATATATATATATATATATATATATATATATGACATTTCTCCTCATGTCGTCCCTGATCTCTCCCTTATTTTGAGTCTATTGTTTTGGACCTAGCTCCCCACACTCACTACCTTTGAGACCTGAAATCATTCTGTAAGTTTCAATAAGATATCTCATTCTTTTAAACTCTAGAGATCACAGTTCCAGAACCCTCAGTTTCTCCTAATTTGCTAAACCCACTGTACCTGGAATAATTGAGGAACTTTGCTGAGTTATGTCTGTGGTAAGCATATCCTTTTTTGGATAAAGAGGCCAGAACTGTACATATACTCCAGCTGCATATACCAGGAAAGCCTAGCAAAATTGCAGGAAGATATTTTTGCTGCTGCATGCAAACATCTCATAGACATCTCATCTCATGACTTTGGTGCCTTCCCTCACAGTGGGAAACTTTTGATTCTGCTGTGTGGGGATGTTTTATTTTGAACTCTATCGTGTGTTGTGTTCTTTATTTTATTGTATGGCTGTACGGTGATCACACAATTCACTGTGCCAACTGGCACATGTGACAAATACATGTCTCTTGTATCTTGAGCAGAAGCAAGCATAGCATTTGACTTTCTAAATGTCCGTTGCACTGGCATGTAGGAGAACCTTGTATTTATTTATTGGTTTCTTTGAACATCAATGTGACAAAGAGATTGCACATTTAATTTTGTTTTGACACAGAGAAAGCATAAGAACTGGAACAAAAAGCACAATTTTAAAGCAATCTCTAATGCCATCTTTAAATTCACCAACAACGCCTCCATCATTGGATGAATAATGGGTAATGGTGAGTCATAGTACAGGAGGAAGATCAGCAATCTGGTTAAGCAAAACAACAATTTTGCTCTGCACCACCAAGACCCATGGATCAGGCATCTGTCCTTATTGGTGGCATGGCGATGCAGAGAGTCAGCAGCTTTAAGTTGTTGAGTGTGCACAACTCAATAATCAGTCCTGGACCCAGACCCCTTAATTGTTTCTGTACTTACATCTGTTCCATGGCACCTAGATTTAAGAAAGGCCCTAAAAAATAATAGCAACTTTTTAACATTTATAACATTTTTAAGAATTCAAGGCCATTCACAGGAGGTCATCATGCAACATTTAATAAGGAGCAATGCTACATTAGAACAGATTACGAGAAAGTCAGTTAAAGAGGTTGGGTTTGAAGGATCATCTCAAAAGAGGAGAGTGAAGTGGGTGAGCTCAGAAGGAGAGTATGAGACAAGAGAGTAAGTCAGTTGAGGACCAGTAGTGTGGTAATTAAAATTGGGATTGGATGCAAGGCCAAAACTAGCGGTGCAGTGAATTCACAGGTTATGGAAGCAAAGGTCACAGTGGTCAAGGGGTTGAGGCTAGGTGAGGCTAGGGTCAAAAGTAAATCAGCATCTGCTTTCCATATCATCACTCCTTCGACCCATGCACACCTTCCCTGTTCGTCTATCTCCCATTTAACACAATGATGCTGCCCTCTTACTAGATTCCTACAAGCCAAACCAGATCACCTGGTTCCTCCCTCGCCATTGCCACTTGCCAGGCCGGACACAACTGTCTTCACACACCAAACCCCTTGCACTAATACAACGACCAACAACATGCAAATCACAGCCTCTGGTTAGCAAAGATTAAGTTAAGAACCTATATATCAAATGAGAGAAATGTAGCTTTTTTTTTTCTAATAAAACACAAAATCCTTTGTCTTTAACTGTGCCTACCCCATCAATAGTATTATTGCCTTTAAGACTGTCCGTGACTGGGAAGATCCTCATGTTGGACAGTTTGTTTCTAGTTTGGCATTGAAACATTGAAACATAGAAACATAGAAAATAGGTGCAGGAGTAGGCCATTCGGCCCTTCGAGCCTGCACCGCCATTCAATATGATCATGGCTGATCATCCAACTCAGTATCTTGTACCTGCCTTCTCTCCATACCCCCTGATCCCTTTAGCCACAAGGGCCACATCTAACTCCCTCTTAAATATAGCCAATGAACTGGCCTCAACTACCTTCTGTGGCAGAGAATTCCAGAGATTCACCACTCTCTGTGTGAAAAATGTTTTCCTCATTTCGATCCTAAAAGATTTCCCCCTTATCCTTAAACTGTGACCCCTTGTTCTGGACTTCCCCAACATCGGGAACAATCTTCCTGCATCTAGCCTGTCCAACCCCTTAAGAATTTTGTAAGGTTCTATAAGATCCCCCCTCAATCTTCTAAATTCTAGCGAGTACAAACCAAGTCTATCCAGTCTTTCTTCATATGAAAGTCCTGACATCCCAGGAATCAGTTTGGTGAACCTTCTCTGTACTCCCTCTATGGCAAGAATGTCCTTCCTCAGATTAGGAGACCAAAACTGTACGCAACACTCCAGGTGTGGTCTCACCAAGACCCTGTACAACTGCAGTAGAACCTCCCTGCTCCTATACTCAAATCATTTTGCTATGAAGAGCCTTCAAGACAATGTGCTGCTCACAGAATTCGAGAAACTGAAATATGTTCTGTTTATTTTCAATTTTATTTCTAAAGATACAGTAGTACCTTTCTTTTCTAGTCAGACACTACAAGTGAATCCAGTCACCAGGTTAAACAAATTCTAAAACATGCTACTGA
This sequence comes from Leucoraja erinaceus, assembly GCF_028641065.1. Taxonomy (NCBI): domain Eukaryota; kingdom Metazoa; phylum Chordata; class Chondrichthyes; order Rajiformes; family Rajidae; genus Leucoraja; species Leucoraja erinaceus. The sequence continues at coordinate 70,521,321 of NC_073382.1, forward strand.
TAATTACAGGCAGACAAAAATTCTGGAGAAACTCAGCAGGTGAGGCAGGAAAGGAGTGAAGGAAATACGCGACGTTTTGGGTCGAGACCCTTCTTCAGGCTCACACATTACACATCTGCTTTTTTGTTCTGGAAGGCACCTAATGAGATATTAGAGATTAATTTCTCAAAATGGAAATGAGGAAGTATATATATTTCAAAGTTCTGTGTAAGTCTATTTTCCAATATTCTTTACATCCAGTTTATTCAGACCTGATATTTAGGAATATCTCCATCAGATCCACATTGTCTAGTAAAACAAGTTCAGAAGACCGTTTACAAAAAGCAAATGTAACCCCTGTCTTTGTCAATGAAGGAATAGTTTACAAAAACAAAGAATGCACACTGAACCTTTGAAACAACACCTCCCATTTGAGCACTGTAGTTTGGGAAGTGAGTCAGGGCCTCAGTGAATAGAACGATGGCTCAGCTACTTCACATATGTAGCGAGACTGAGGCGACTGGTGTTCTTCATCTTAAAACAACTAAAATTAAGGATAAATATAACACGTGTTCAAAATCAGAAATAAGTTCTATGAGAGACTAATGCCCCTGTCCCACTTAGGAAACCTGAATGGAAACCTCTGGAGACTTTGCGCCCCACCCAAGGTTTCCGTGCGGTTCCTGGAGATTGCCAGAGGTTTTTGTCAGTCTCCCTACCTGCTTCCACTACCTGCAACCTCCTGCAACCACCTGCAACCTCCGGGAACCGCACGGAAACCTTGGGTGGGGCACAAAGTCTCCAGAGGTTTCCGTTCATGTTTCTTAAGTGGGACAGGGGCATTAGGAGAAACATTTTCAATTAATAGAAGGGTCGGTGACCAGGCAAACAGGATTTAAATTCATAGGTGGAATAACGAGGGGCAGCAAGAGAATACATCTTCCTCTGCTCCAGGGTTTCAGGCAAAGAAGTCCAGATAATGATGGTGATCCAGAGCAGTGTTTGAAAACATAGGAGCAATAGTTTCAGAGAGGTCTATCAAAAGAGAACGATGTATAATATAAGGGGGGGGGGAAGAGGCATGGGGTTGGAGGACGGGTACAGATTAAAAAGCTCCTCCGAGAGACAATGTGCCAAATGTATCTTTCTGTAGCAGCATCACTATTGGAGATGCAGGAAAGGTTCAGGGATGATGGGGATTGTGGAATGGAAGCTCCAATGAGTTGGGGAGCGGGTCTGTTTTACGATTGGTAAATTCAAATAACTAGGTAAATTCATTTCATTGGACGGCACGGTGACGCAGCGAAAGATTTGCTGCCTTACAGCACCAGAGACCCGGATTCAATACTGACGATGGGTGTTGCCTGTACGGAGGTTTACGTTCTCCCTGTGACCATGTGGGTTTTCTCTTGGTGCTGCGGTTTCTTCCCACACTCCAAAGGCAGGTCTCTAAGTTAATTGGCTTCAGTAACATTATAAATTGTCCCTAATGTGTGTACGACAGTGTTAGCGTACAGGGATCGCTGGTCGGCGCGGACTGTATATAGGTCTTTGGGCCAAAGGGCCTGTTTCCGTACTGTATCTCTAAACTAAACTAAATTAAAAATGTGGATATCGATGCACATATTTGCTGTTTTCCCCCTGATGTCCAGCCAAGATTGAGGGGTCGACTGGTTGGCTGCAGGATGGAAAAGCTCAGTAATAAAAGGCTACACTTCCAGAGCACAAAAGCAGGAAGGCAAGATCGTGGGTCATGTGAGTGTGGCGGGAGATGCACAGAAATTGAAATCCGGAAGGAAGTTGATAAGTTGAGGTGGGGAATATCGTTGTTGTTGTAGATGGTGGGGTTGAATGAGGATGGTACATAAGGTCATAATTGATAAGAGTAGAATTAGGCAATTTGGCCTCCACAGCCCTCTGTGGCAAAGCGTTCCACAGATTCACCACATCAACAAGGGGCAGCTTGGAAAATCAGAGAGAAACTCAGAGAGGACTTGTGGTTGGTGAGATGGAGACATGGAGTTGCCTGGAGTCTTAACCATGTTAATGAACAAGTGAAAATGTGAAGCATGTTACAAAATGTAAATGTGTGATCTGCCTGCAGCGAGCCAGTTGGTTACCTTCCCTGCTCCCCCAACCCACGTCTCAAATGGGGTTGCCATGTCTGGGAAGTGGTGAGTTTTCTGATCTGGCTGGAAGCACTCAGGGTAAGATTCCAGTCGACCGTGATGGCGGATCTGGCAGAACATCAGTTACGCCGCAGTTGATCTTCAGCCAGGCTACTGGTGCAGTTATAGAAATTTCAATATCAAAGCTTGAGAGATCCGAAGACATTGAGTCTAGATTTAATGATCAACAGGGAGGAGGAGGAGCAAGGTCTTGCAGTAGGGTAGACTGTGAGAATGAAGCACTACAGGCACACACACAATGCCACAAGATTTGGTCAGTGTTAATAAAGACCTTCTCAACTTCTAACCCCATCTCAATGCTGATTTTCCGACCACCTTTATCAATTAGGACACCATGAACCACACTCAAACTTAAACAATGACTGCATTCCAGTAGTTTCTCTTTGCACTACCCATTGTATTGTGTATGGTTTGATTGTACTTATATATAATGAGATATGACTGGATAGCACGCAAACATATTTTTTCCCTGTATCTCGGTACAAGTGACAATGATAAACTAATATCAATATTATTCAATTGATTAAGATGTTATTGAAAGCTAATTCTAGCCTTCTGCTTTTATAGCTATTAATATTTTGAAATATATTGTCTGTGGTACAATTACCTGTTGATTTAGTGATCCACATTGGACAACAGTTGTGTTGAAATAATTACTTTAACATCTTTTTTAGGGTAATTTTTTCCCCCATTGAATCTACAAAGACATGTTGTATTATCTGTTTCTTGTGCTAAAACTAAATTTTTAATTGGAATTGAACCTTCTCGTAAACTGAGGCATTTGGGTTGGGTGTGTTTGTGTGTGATGATGGGGGGTAGATATTTTGTGCTCAGTGCCAGTATCATTTGGGGGAGGATGAAATCAGTAGGTTTGAGGGTGGGGGGCAGGGAGGGGGTGGGGGAGATAGGTTTCAAATGATAGAGGGCATCTAATAGCATTTATTTTGATGCAATACAAATCTGGCAGAGTGCTGACAAAACCATATACGTTTCTTCGAGTGATCGACGGCGACATCAAAACAGGTGTAAGAAGGAACTGCAGATGCTGGTTTAAACCGAAGATATACACAAAATGCTGGTGTAACTCAGCCGGACAGGCAGCATCTCTGGAGAGAAGGGATGGGTGACGTTTCAGGTCGAGACCCTTCTTCAGAATGGTCTAATATACCTCAACAATCCAAAAACAGTAGAAATGACACAGAAATTGCATTACCTGACATTTGTCCAATATGGATATCATGCCAGATGCAGGACCATGATGCACACTGAGGCGTGCTTGCTCAGATTTACCGAGAGATTAAAGCACATCCTTGGATTGTTTGTCTACTCTAGGAAGTGTGTGTTTTAATTATGAGCCGCTGAAATGAATTACACACCTTTACTTTTAAGGAAAAAATATTCAAAGCAGTCTTCGAAATCAATTAGTGAATCATAATAACTTCAACCTGTAAATTGTTTAAAAAAAATTAGAATAAGCAGGTCCATTGAGATTTATTATGTGGTGTAAATTAATATATGGTTTTCTTACCTATAAAAATATTTAAAAACCTAAACCCTCTTACCTTTAAATTCAGTAAATGACACTAATATTTTCTGCAGCTTAACCCAAAGTAAACTATTACCACTTGAAAGAAATAAAGCTTACTGTTCCAAATAATGTATAACTGTATTGTCTGCTGCGAGCTATTGAAGATCCTTAGATCTTTGCTTTTGGTAATTCCATCCAAGTATTGATTGAACATTATTTTCAGCTCCAGTGCCTTTTAATTTACTGCCTGCTATAAGTTAAACCTCCCTTGACTTTTGACGCCACTGTTAACCGTGTCAACAAACTGTGAAGCGGCGCTGAGATCTCTATAAGTAATACCGAGTTATAACACTCTTGCCAGAATTGATTGGAAAATTGTATAACTAACTTAAATTTTTTTAAACAATTTAGTTGGGAGAGTACACAAAACCTTATAGATTTATGGTGGATTCATATAAATGCATTTGGCACATTAAACAAAGTTGGTGTAGGTATTGGGTTATTATTGTCATGTGGACTAAGATACAGTGAAGAACTTTGTTTTGGGTGCTGTCCAGGCATATCACATCATACATATGTGCATCAGGTAATGCAAAACAAAAATAAGTGTGCAGAACATAGTGTTGGGGAGCTCTGGAGAAAGTACAGATTAAATAAAAGTGCAACATGGTAGATTGGGATATTCATCACAATGCATATGAGAAGTCTGTTGAAGAGTCTGACAACAGCAGAGAAGAAGCTTGTATATCCTTTGCCCGACGGGAGAGGGGAGAAGAAAGAATGACTGGGATGCGAATGGTGACACAAAAGACTGAAGTTGCTGGAATCTGGAGCAAAAAAACAAAGTTGTGGAGGAACTTAATATGCCAGGCAGTATCTGTGGTTGGAAATGGACAGATATCAATTTGGGTGGGAACCTTTCTTCAGAATGATTTGTGTGGTGCTTGACTATGTTGGTGCCAGCCACAGGTACTGTTAACCACATGCGATCATGGTGGCATGGCAATAGCACCAATGCAGCTGAAAAAGGGACAGGAACAGGTTCTAAATATTTCTGGTGATCGAAAAAAGGGGAAGGGTTTGATGGTTATAAATAATAATTTTTCAGTGTTGGTAAAAGCGAATGAGCTGGAGTGATTAAGGAGAGAACCAAACTGTTTAGAGTTAAGGAACAAATCTTCAGGAACTGGAAACTATAGCTAAGTGATGTGGTCTCTGTGTCTTAACTAACTGCTCATTGAGTTGAGAACCAGTCGCCTGCCTTGTCATGAAACCCCATCTGGCAAATGTTGTCTGCCTTTGATGATGTGGTTGAAACAAACATTGAATGGTGTCCTTCAGTTAACGATTTAGACAAGAGAATTAAATGTAACATCTCCAAGTTTGCGGATGACACAAAGCTGGGTGGCAGTGTGAGCTGCAAAGAGGATGCTATGAGGCTGCAGGGTGACTTGGATAGGTTGGGTGAGTGGGCAGATGCATGGCAGATGCAGTATAATGTGGATAAATGTGAGGTTATCCATTTTCGCGGAAAGAACGGGAAGGCAGGTTATTATCTGAATGGTGTGAGAATAGGAAAAGGGGAGGGGCAACGAGACTTGGGTGTGCTTGTACTTTAGAAACTGAAAGTAAGCATGCAGGTACAGCAGGCAGTGAACACAGCAAATGGCCTTCATTGCGAGAGGATTTGAGTTTAGGAGAAAGGAGGTCCTACTGCAGTTGTACAGGGCCCTGGTGAGAACGCACCTGGAGGATTGTGTACAAATTTGGTCTCCTAATTTGAGGAAGACCATTATTGCTATTGAGGTGCAGCGTAGGTTCACCAGGTTAATTCCCAGGATAGTGGGACTGACATATGATGAAAGAATGGGTCGACTGGGCTTGTATTCACTGGAGTTTAGGGGGATGAGAGGGATTCTTATGGAAACATACAATTCTGAAAGGATTGGACAGGCTAGATGCAGAAAAAATGGCCCTGATGTTGGGGGTGTCCAGAACCAGGGACCACTGTTTAAGAATAAGGGGTAGGTCATTTAGGACTGAGATGAGGAAAAACCTTTTTACATAGAAACATATAAACATAGAAACATAGAAATTAGGTGCAGGAGTAGGCCATTCGGCCCTTCGAGCCTGCACCGCGATTCAATATGCAGAAACTCAGTATCCCGTACCTCCCTGATGTGATCCCCTTGTCCAGAAGGGCCAGGGACCCCTGTTTAAGAATAAGGGGTAGGCCATTTAGGACTGAGATGAGGAAAAACCTTTTTACCCAGAGAATCATGAATGTGTGGAATTATCTGCCACAGAAGGCAATGGAGGCCAATTCACTGGATATTTTCAAGAGAGAGTTAGATTTAGCTCTTAGGACTAAAGGGATCAAGGGATATGGGGAAAAACAAGAACGGGGTACTGATTTTAGATGATCAGCCATGATCATAATGAATGGCAGTGCTGGCTCAAAGGACTGAATGACCTACTCCTGCATTTGTTTTTCTATGCTTTCGATGCTTCAGATTTGCCAAATGTTCCTTGAGAATGTACACCGTCACTTCTAACGTTAACCATCTGTTTCCAGATACTGCTTCAAAAGGCAGTCACCTTTATCTAACACATTACTGTCACTCCTCCCTGTCTTTATCTCCCGTCAGAAGATGTTACATTATATTTTATCGCCTCAGCTGATCCATATAACTTTAAAGTCTATAATACATGTAACATACATCATATCACTTTATTTCCTGTCCTGGTAATGTTACATTATCTGTGTCAGGTAACTACATATGAAAAAGGTTTATATGTTGGCTGGCTTCCTTTAAGTGCTAAAGTCACTGCTTATTCCTATACTTGGTGCCAGCATGACTAGAGTGCAATAATCAGGCTCGCCTGTGAGAATAAGTAGTGCACTTTGAAGTGCTGATCATGGCCCATGTAAAATATCAAAGGCTAATTCAAGATTTATTGCCAAAACAATAGTTGCATATAACTTTGTTTGTGTTTATGGGATTTAAAATCATGTAGTAATGTTATTATTTTTAAATTATATCAACATTATTCGTGAAACAGATAATTGTCAGATTAGTAATAATACTTATCATATCAGCCTCTACAATCCAACAACAATGAAATGGCTGTTCTCACTTCTGCCAGTGTTAGCCCATGAAGTGAGGTGTGTTGACCCTCACCCCCTCACCTGTCTGCTAGCTTTGAATGTCCATACAAGATGCTCTAGGATACATTTCATATCATCGCGAGTCCAGAAACAGGGGTCACAGTCTTAGAATAAAGGGGAGGTCATCTAAGACTGAGGTGAGAAAAAACTTTTTCTCCCAGAGAGTTGTGAATTTATGGAATTCCCTGCCACAGAGGGCAGTGGAGGCCAAATCAATGGATGGATTTCAGAGAGAGTTAGATAGAGCTCTAGGGGCTAGTGGAGTCAAGGGATATGGGGAGAAGGCAGGCACGGGTTATTGATAGGGGACGATCAGCCATGATCACAATGAATGGCGGTGCTGGCTCGAAGGGCCGAATGGCCTCCTCCTGCACCTATTTTCTATGTTTCTATATTGTGTTGCTTGGTGTTTTCTGGAGATCTGATACCTCAGAGCAGGATATGTGTGAAGCATTACGGGGTGTCAGTATTTGGGTTCAATGCAGACCGTATGACAGGAGCTGCCCAACATGCTTGCCATTCTGGTAAATATATAGAAACATAGAAAATAGGTGCAGGAGTAGGCTATTTGGCCCTTCGAGCCTGCACCGCCATTTGATATGATCATGGCTGATCATCCAACTCGGTATCCCATCCCTGCCTTCTCTCCATACCCCCTGATCCCTTTAGCCACAAGGGCCACATCTAACTTCCTCTTAAATATAGCCAATGAACTGGCCTCAACTACCTTCTGTGACAGAGAATTCCACAGATTCACCACTCTCTGTGTAAAAAATGATTTCCTCATCTCGGTCCTAAAAGTCTTCCCTCTTATCCTTAAACTGTGACCCCTAGTTCTGGACTTCCACAAACATCGGGAATAATCTTCCAGCATCTAGCCTGTCCAACCCCTTAAGAATTTTGTAAGTTTCTATAAGATCCCCCTCAATCTTCTGAATTCCAACATGTACAAGCCGAGTCTATCCAGTCTTTCTTCATATGAAAGTCCTGCCATCCCAGGAATCAGTCTGGTGAACCTTCTCTGTACTCCCTCTATGGCAATAATGTCTTTCCTCAGATTAGGAGACCAAAACTGTACACAATACTCCAGGTGTGGTCTCACCAAGACCCTGTACAACTGCAGTAGAACCTCCCTGCTCTTATACTCAAATCCTTTTGCTATGAATGCTAACATACCATTTGCTTTCCTCACTGCCTGCTACACCAGCATTCCTACTTTCAATGACTGGTGTACCATGACACCCAGGTCTCGTTGCATCTCCCCTTTTCCTAATCGGCCACCATTCAGATAATAGTCTACTTTCCTGTTTTTGCCACCAAAGTGGATAACCTCACATTTATTCACATTATATACTGCATCTGCCAAACCTTTGCCCACTCACCCAGCCTATCCAAGTCACCTTGCAGTCTCCTAGCATCCTCCTCACAGCTAACACTGCCCCCCAGCTTTGTGTCATCCGCAAACTTGGAGATGTTGCATTCAATTCCATCATCCAGATCATTAATATATATTGTAAATAGCTGGGGTCCCAGCACTGAGCCTTGCGGTACCCCACTAGTCACTGCCTGCCATTCTGAAAAGGACCCGTTTACTCCTACTCTTTGTTTGCATTTATGGGATTTAAAATCATGTCTACTCCTACTCCTACTCAGTTTATATGGCATGAGTTTACAGTCATGTTGAACCAGGAAAATATCACCATGCAATAGATGGATCTAAGCAATGCCAGACCTCTGCACTCTTGCTTTGTACTCGTATGCACAGTGATGGACAATTAAAAGTTATCAAGGAGATAATAAAACCACACATATCATTATCTTGAACAATGGAAAACCCCAGAAAATGTACAAAACAAAACGGCAAACCCTTCGTATCATTTGCAGACAGAATTACAGCGTTGATAATTAAACGGTGCAGATAATAGCCTCCTCCTGAGGTATTCCCTATTGCCCTCCTCAGAGTCTAGTTTCTGGCCAATAATTTCACGCCATGTGACATTAAGCAATAGCTGACTGCACAGAACATTAGCCTTCACCACATCCTCACTGCAGGGTTGAAGACTTTTGCTCCAGACCAAGCTATGCCTCGAGGTAAACAATTCCATCACAGCCACAATATTGGCATCTTTCCAACAAAGTTCAATCCTGACTACAGGTACTGGCTGTACAGAGTTTATACATTCTCCCTGTGACCGCATGCTTTGGTTTCCTCCCACATTCCAAAGACATACAGTATAGGTTTGTAGGTTAATTGGCCTCTGTATGTAAATTGTGCGTTGGATAGAACTATTGCAGGGGGATCACTGATTGGCACAGACACAATGGACTGAAGGGCCTGTTGCCACATGGTATCTCTGAACTAAACTAAGTGAAAAATCAAGTCTCTGAAAAAAGCAAGGCAAATCCAAACAGTTCGATTACTGATCTGTCAGTCTCCTCTCATTCATCAGCAAAGTGATGATATTCTTTAGAGAATGGTAGTGCAACTTTAATGACCAATAACTTGTTCAGTTTGTTGCTCGGACTGTCGAACTCCAAACCACACCATCCTTTGTCCCTGCATAGATCAAATAACTGCATTCCAGAGGTGAGGTGACAATGACTGCCCTTAACATCAGGGCAAACATTTGATCAAACATGACTCCAGAAAACCAGAGTAAAATTGAAAATTGAAGTTTGAAGGAAGGAACTGCAGATGCTGATTTAAACCGTAGATAGACACAAAATGCTGGTGTAACTCAGTGGGACTGGCCACATCTCTGGAGAGAAGGAATATGTGACATTTTGGGTCAAGACCCTGTATTATGTACCGATGGGATTCAAATCTAATGTAAAATAAGGTGGTGGGTGTTATGAAACTATCAAGGTATGTCCAAGTCAGGATGAGGTGTTTCTTGGAGAAGAACCAGCAGGTAATGTTCAATATACCTGTCTCCTTGTTCATCTTGGAATTAGAGGCCATGGGGTTTGGGATGGGCTGTGTAAACAAGGCAAGTAACTCCAATGTATTTTGTAGATGTTATACACTAGTGCCACTGTGCATCAATCACAATGGGGGTAATAAATACTTTGGTTGAAAGATGGGGGTTTTAAACAAGTGAGCTCCTTAATCCCGGATAGTATTGAGTTACCCGAGAGTCAATGAAACCGCATTGCTCTTGGCAAGTGACGGGTATACATCATCTGACTCGTGCATTGTAGGTGGTAAAAACTGTTGAGTCACTTCATGGTGAGTCACTTCCCACATGTGTCATCTCTTGCCTCCACTTGTAGCCATAGAATTTATGTGGCAGATACTGTTGAGTTTCAGGTCCATGATGGCCACATTGTCAATGGTGAAGGGATTGGGAATGTCAATGCCATTGATAGTCAAGGGTAATTATTTGACCTCGGTCTTTCTGGAGCTGGTCATTGTCTGGCATGTTTGTGCCACAACTTGCCACTTTCTGAAGAGTTTCATCCGGAAACATCACCTATTCCTTCTCTCCAAAGTTGCTGCCTGTCCCGTTGAGTTACTCTAGGTTGTTGTGTCTATCTTTGGTTTAAACCAGCATCTACAGTTCCTTCCTGCGCAATTCTTATGTCTTGCTGCATAAAGATGGGGATTGCTACATTTGCAGAACACTTGTGAATAGAATTCAATAAGGTGCAATCATTAGCAAACATCCTGCATTTTGGCCATTAAGATCAAAGGAAGATTGTCAATGAAGCACTTGATGGTTGAGCCTTGGACATAGCCCCAAGGAACTTTTCAGTGGCTTTCTGGGGCTGTGTCCATTGTAACTATCAGGAAGGATTTTGATTAATATAAAAACAGGCTCTTTGGCCCACTGAGTCCACACCGACCAGCACTATCGTACATATTGGGACAATTTAGAATTTCCAATTTTTACCAAAGCCAATTAATCTCGAAACCTGCACATCTTTGAAGTGTGGGAGGAAACTGGTGCACCCAGGGAATACCCACGCTGTCAAGGGGAGAACGTAGAAACTCTATACAGGCAGCACCCGTAGTCAGGATTGAATCGTGGTCTCTGGCGCTGTGAGGCTGCACTACCATGCTGCCCTCGAAGGTGTGGAAAAATGTGCAAAGGTACAGAGAGGAATTAGGGGCTGAAACAAACAAGTAGCTCTGCTGAAGAGCTGGGTGAGGGGACAGATGGCCTCATTCTGTGCAGGAACTATTCAACAGTTCTATACCCACCCAATCCACCTTTGTGCTTGGAATGATTCCAATTATTGGAATATCTTTTCTTCGTTTTGACCATTTACTGTATTTCAGCTTTACATAGACTCCTTGGTGCCAATTTGGTCATATGCTGCCATGGTGTCAAAAGCAGTCAATCTGAACTTGAATCTGAAATTCATCTCCTTGGTTCACGTTTGGATCAAGGTGAGATGTATTCAGGAGTTGATTGTTCCCTGAAAAACCCAAAATGGACATTGGAGATCAAGTGAAGGTGAGCAAGTGGCTCTTGATAGCACCGTTGCTGGCATCTCCCATCACCTTGCTGATGATTAAGAGTGGATTACGTGAATAGACAGTAAATAGCTTTATTACATCTGCCCTGTGGTTTGTTCAAAAACCCATGCTGGGCAATTTTCTACATTGCTGGGAGGCTGCCAGTATTGTTACTGCATTTTATTCATTTTTCTGGAGACATGGCTAGTTTTGGAATGCATTTACAGTGCTACAGCTGGGATATAGTCTGGTCTTATTCTCATTACTGCATTAATTGCTCTCAGTCACTTCTTGCTGACACGTTGAGTAAATCAGATTGGCTGAAGATTGTAAGAATGTCGGAGGAATATTGTTATGAATGCTTCTTGATTCACTTTAAGACGCACAATACAAACCTCATTCCCTCAATGTCAGCAAGACAAAGGAGATTGTGATCAGCCTCAGAAAGTAAAGCAGTACACATACGCTGGTATACATTGATGGCACCTAAGTAAAGATGGTTGAACGTTTCAAGTTCCTTGGAGTAAATATCACCAACAACTTGTCCTGGACCAGCCATATCAAAGCAATGGCCAAGAAAGCACACCAACACTTCCTTAGAAGGCTTAAGGGCCTGTCCCACTTCGGCGACTTTTTAGGCGCGTGCAGGAGGCTCTGCGATCGCCTCATGATCGCCACATGGTCCAACATGTTCGCTGGTGGTCTCTGGTGAGTCTCCTTCATGGTCGCGAGGAGTTCCCGCATTCTGGGAACTAGTCGTGGCCTCGGTAGGGTCGCCGCTAATTTTTCAACATGTTGAAAAATGTTCTGCGCCCCAAAATTGGTCGCCATGGAGAAAATCAATACTTTTGGAGTCGTAGGTGCAGTGGTAGTAGGGTCGCCATGTAGTTGTAGGTAGTCAAAGTAGCCGTAGGTAGTTTTAGTTAATCTCCTTTGCTGACCGGGCATTTTCATTGGCTCATAGGGGAAAACAAATCGTAAGCAACAGTTTTCAGAACCAAAGAAAACCGGCCGTTAATGTTAAATCCCCAATTTAAATGGCAAACTTCACAGCTGTGTATCTCTGGTTTATTAAAAGTTGTCTGGCTTCTTAAAAGTGTCTCCACTCCTTCTCCGCCCCCCCCACATTCTCCCCCCTTCTCCCCTCCCCGCTCTTTTAAGGGGCTTACAATACACTGTGCCAGCTGTCTTAACCTTCCTGTTCATCGCGGTGTGTGTCTGTATGTGTGTGTCACGCAGTGTATGTGTGTGTGTGTGTGTGTGTGTGTGGTGTGTGTGTGTGTGTGCGTGTGCGTGTGTGTGTGTGTGTTTTTGTGTGTGTGTGTGTTTGTCCCATTGAGTGTACAGTTTGAAGTGTTTTTTTGTTGTTTTTAACTGTGTATGTGTTGGGGGCGAGGGGGGGTGGGGGGGGGATGACTTTAAAATCTCTTCCCTGTACGGGAAACCCAACCTTTTCCCTCAGGCCTAGCACCGTTGAGTGGCCTGCAGCCGGAACGACCTGGGAGCTCCAGTCACGGAGCCTGCGGACTCACCATCATGGGGCTGGCCGGCTTCGGAGCGTGGAGAGTTGTGGTGGCGCGCGGCTGCGGCCCGATTCCGGATGTTCCGGACGCAGGTCCGGTGGACGGTGACATCGGGAGCTCGCGGGTCCCAGGTGGGAGACCGCTTTTCGGAGCTCCCGCAACGGCAACTTCTCCCACCCGAATTGCGGGGTTGAAGGTGACCCGGAGCGGGGCCTTACATCGCCCGCCGTGGCTTTAATGGCCACAGGACATGCCATCGCCCGCCGGGGGGGCTCCAACATATAGACCCAGAGCGGGGCCTTACATTGCCTGGCGTGGCCTTAATGGCCGCGGGACTTACCATCGCCCGCCGGGGGCTTTGACATCGGGAGAAGAATGGAGAGCAGGTGAGAGACAAGACTTTGCCTTCCATCACAGTGAGGAGGAGATTCACTGTGATGGATGTTTGTGTGAAATGTGTTGGTGTGTGTCTTGGTTCTTTTCTTGTTGTATAAGTGCAGAAACCAAATTTCAATAAACGGTATTGTATTGTATTGTGTATCACCTTGGTTTTGCACCACGTGAATTTCAGACAGCGCTCCCCTGCTTTCCCTGGCCCCGCCTTTGCGATGTGTGTGTGTGTGTGTGTGTGTGTGTGTGTGTGTGTGTGTGTGTGTGTGTGTGTGTGTGTGTGTGTGTGTGTGTGTGTGTGTGTGTGTGTGTGTGTGTGTGTGTGTGTGTGTGTGTGTGTGTGTGTTCCACTCTTGACATGCACCATTCCATTTACCGGTTTTTCAGCGAGTGTCGCGAGCTTGATGGCAGTCGGCAGTCCGCTGAAAAATCGCCTAAGTGGGACAGGCCCTTAAAGAATTTCAGCAGGTCTCATCAAGTTCTGTGCCGTAGAAAGCATTGTATCGGGATGCATCACAACAGTCCAGACCATCATGCAAACAATCCTCCCTTCCATTGACTCCACCTACACTTCATGCTGCCTCGGCAGGGCCACCAGCATAATCAAGGAAGAGTCTCATCCTGGTCACTCCCTCTTCTCCCCTCTCTTATCAGGCAACAGGGACAGAAGTGTCAAAAGGCATCCAGATTCAGGGACAGTTTCTTCCCAGCTTTTATTAGGCAAATGAACCATCCTATAACCAGCTAGCGAGTGGTCCTGAGCTATCATCTATCTCATTGGAGACCCTTTGACTGTCTTATCAGTGTTTTCTGAATTTCACCTTGCACTATACATTAATCCCTTTATCCTGTATCTGTGCATTGTGGGTGGCTTAATTGTAATCACGTATAGGCTTTCCGCTGACTGGATAGCACATAATAAAAAAGCTTTTCACTGTCCCTTGATACATATGACAATAAACTAAACATAAACTAAATTGTAGCTGTTGGTAACTGCCTCCGTCAGGCTGTGGCCATCTCAGTAAGTACTGGTGATACCAAGCCACCACTGGTGGACATTGAAGATCACCAGTCAGAACATTTTTTATGCTGTTGCTACTTTTTGTCATCCTCCATCTGTTTTTCCAAAGCAGCAGAACACTAGATAATCAGCTGAGGACGGAGTGTCAATTTGAAATGGAGGATATTTCTTTGCCTTTGTTTAACCAGCGACAATAAGACTTCATGGTCAATGTTGAAGCCTTCAGGACTAAATCCTCGCTAAACCCCTTGGTGGCATTGTGAAAGGGACAGAATATACCCAGGGACTGTGATTAACACTTAAGGATCATTATGTCAGGATCTTGCTTGCTTTGTCTGTTGGAAACCTCACCCATTATCAACACCTTAGGTATTCGTGAAAAAAAAACTTTGCAAGGCAACTAGACTGGGAGCAGTTTAACCTATTCACTGCCATGTTTTTATAACACTGTTGGCCATGACCCAAATATACTCGGGGGTGACACTGAACAGGTTAACATTGTCCAGATTTGGTGCCTCGATCAATGCCAAGCGGTCCATGTGGTTTTATTCCTTCACTGTTTCAAAACAGTTTGACTAAAATGTTTGTCAAGTTGTTTCAGAGAGCATTTAGAAGTCAACTGCATTGACAAATATGGAGTCATGTGGAAGCCAAAATGTGTAAAAGGATGGCAGGTGTCCTCCTGTCAAGGGCATTGGTGAAACAGATGGGTTTTTACAATGAAGTGTTCTTTTGTGGCAAATGACTAATAATGACCAAATTGCTAAATTAACTTACATTTCAATGCTGCCAAGGATGAGCTGCTGGTCTAATAATTTAACCACTGCACTAGTTCATTTTATCCACGCTGATTAAATCCCTTCCCATCTCCTTTTGTTTCTGAAAAATCTACTCAGCCAAACTATGATGTAATGGAAACACCCTGCAGGTCCGGCAGCATCCGGCAGTGGAAAGAATGACAGTTTCTTTGTTTCTTTATCCACAGATGCCCCTGATTTGCTGGGTGCTTCCTGTGTTTCCTGCTTATAAATCAGAATTTCAGCAGTTTTTTAAAAAATTATCTTCCTGCCTAACCGATTTTTCCGCATGGCTGATTTCTCTGCCTTTGTAATATATTAATTGATCTATTTTTTACTGCAGAATGATCGGACCGGCAGAACCGCAGCCTAGGAGCACCGCAAGGCTGCGTACTCTCCCCTCTCCTCTACTCCAAATGACTGCACCTCCAATGACTCCTCTGTCAAGCTTCTCAAGTTTGTGGACGACACAACCCTGATTGGACTGATCCAGGATGGGGAGGAATCTGCCTACAGACAGGAAGTGACACAGCTGGCGTCCTGGTGCCATCGCAACAATCTGGAGCGCAATGCCCTTAAGACAGTGGAATTGATAGTAGACTTTAGGAGAGCTCCCCCTCCCCTCACCCCACTCACCATCAACAACAGCACAGTCACATCTGTGGAGTCTTTTAAGTTCCTGGGAACCATCATCTCCAAGGACTTTAAGTGGGGGGGCTACAATTGACTCCACAGTCAAAAAGACACAACAGAGGATGTACTTCCTGCGGCAGCTGAGGAAACACAATCTGCCACAGGCAATGATGATCCAATTATACACGGCCATCGTAGAGTCTGTCCTCACCTTCTCCATCATGGTCTGGTTTGGCTCAGCCACCAAGCACGACACCTGGAGGTTGCAGCGAATCGTTCTATCAGCTGCAACCTTCCCTCCATTGACAAACTGTACACTGCAAGGGCCAGGAAGCGAATGGGTAAGATCATCTCTGACCCCTCTCACCCTGGCCACAAACTCTTTGAATCACTTCCCTCTGGGAGGCGACTCCAGACTGTCAAAGCTGCCAAAACCAGGCATAAAAAATGTTTTTTTCCCCACGAGTAATAGCTCTATTCAATAACCAACAATCTGTAGCTTTCTTTTGCTCTGGTATTTTATTTAATGCACATGTTTAATCAATAATGTTTTGTTATTAATGTTTAAAGTTGTATGTGTCATTCCTAACTGTCACTGTACGTCATGTTGTCACTCGCGGGCAGAGCACCAAGGCAAATTCCTTGTATGTGAATACTTGGCCAATAAACTTATTCATTCATTCAACTTCATCTAATCTTATCTATGATGATGGAGAAGGGGGGCAGTTGATTCACTGTGACCATGCCAGCTTCCTGTTAGCTGTAAAATGGAGTGTAGTGCTAATGCATAGGGCAGATAGTCAGAACCCGAAACCCATTCTTTCTCTCCAGTGATGCAGCCTGTCCCACTGAGTTACTACAGCTTTTCTGTCTATCTATGGAACTTTGAGTATTAGAGGGCATAGATTTAAGAGAGTGTGGCTGAGTGAAGGTGAATTACCTGCTCAGTCTGTGTATTTGATGAGAGTACTGTATATAATGGTAACTTTAATTTTGGAACATAGTAATGGAGTGATGTGTCATGTAATGGTGTGATATGTATCTCCTACCTCGACAAAAACCTGGACCCACTGCAGTTTGCCTACCGCCACAACAGATCAACAGTGGATGCGATCTCGCTGGCTCTCCACTCCGCTCTGGACCACTTGGACAACAAAAACTCATATGTCAGGCTGTTATTCATTGATTACAGCTCGGCATTTAATACGATCATCCCCTCCAAGCTGGTTACCAAGCTCTCAGATCTGGGTCTCTCTGCATCCCTCTGAAATTGGATCCTCGACTTTCTCATTCAAAGACCACAGACTGTTCGTATTGGTGGAAATGTGTCAGCCTCGAAAACAATCAGCACAGGAGCACCTCAAGGCTGCGTGGTCAGCCCCCTGCTGTACTCACTCTATACTCATGACTGTGTAGCCAGTCATAGTTTGAACTCCATCATCAAGTTCGCTGACGACATAGTGATGTTTAAGAAGCTTTTGGATAGGCACATGAATATACAGGGAATAGAGGGATATGGATTATGTGCAGGCAGACAAGAGTTTGGTTTTGCTGGATCGACCGTCTGCACACACTGCCTGTACCTAAATAGCAGCCCCACTCCACTGCAATACGAGTTCAAAAGAACCATGCCAACCTATTTTTACTCACGGAAAATGTTTCAACATGCTGAAAATCTTTCCTCGACCAAACTGATGTATGTGGGAACTTCCCTCGAGCATGAAGGAGAGTTCCAGTGACCTCATAAGACCTCCTTGGATCACGTGTCGACCATGCTGCGAGCTTGAGTCGAGGGCAAACTCTTGTAAACTCGCAGATTAGATCGCCGCAGTGGGACAGCCCCTTAAGGCCCTGTCCCTCGTGGGCGTCATTTGCGCGTCACTCCGGTGGCATGCGAAGATTTAGTGAATCCTAAAATCCTGGGGCGCCGTGCGCGACCGCACGTCACTGCCTGCGTCACCATGCACGCATAATGCACGCTATGCATGCGTAATGCACGCCATGCGCGCATGTCGTGGCGCGCAAATGACGCCCCCAAGTGGGACAGGCCCTTTAAACCTTGTTTCAGTGTTCTTACAACCATGGTTGCCATCTATTGAATACATGGGCTGCATTCAATTTATTTTCCTTTAACAATTCATACAATGACAGAGACACTAATGATAAGGGTGGCAGCTGCTGGACAAGATGTATAAGAGTTAACATCAGAGCTGCAGGTGGAAATTGATTGGATCAGTCTGACTAAGGTGCATGAATAGCATGGAGGAACATGTCTTCAGCCACTTTTGTAAGAGAGATGTTAACTCAATTACTTTAAATAGGTTATTACTTCTCTTAAAATATCAGAGAAACCACAGATGAACACCAGCATTTAAGGCAGTTGTATTTTTGTCTGTATGATTTTAGATTTTGCAAATCTTAATAAGTTGTCCTTTTAATTAATTGTAAATGTAAATCTCCCCATTATCGATTCATTGTCACACTTTCACTTTCAGACCGCTGAAAGCATTCGTAATGATTTCTCTGGCAGTGATTGCAGTCCCTCTTTTACAGGTCTTCTATCTCACAAAAGAAAACCTTTAGCTCTCATCAATTCTTATTACATTTGAGTTGGATTATCCCACATTTTAATAATTCCTATTTTTTTTTTTAAATTCATTCCATCTGTCTATAAAACTCAGGACTCCCATTTGCCTTTTCTGGATGTAGCCATACACATTCCTGCTTTTAAAAATCTGCACATCAAAATGCTAAATGTTTTTGTGCTCTCTTTATATATTTGATTTAACTATAGTCGTAGAATCATGGAGTCATTGAGCTATACAGCATGGAAATCGGCCCTTCTGCCCAAACGTTGACAGAGATTCTTTCGTGAGCTACTGTGCATTTAGGTTATATTTTTATACTCAAGCTCACGTATCATCCACATTTTTCAGATATCCATCCTGTTCTCAGACATGACCAGATCCTCATGTAACTGCCAGCATGCTTCATAATTTAATTACATTGATAGATTTTTATATCAATAGTGGCACAGCTGGTAGAGCTGCTACCTTACAGCGCCAGGTTTGATCCTGACCTTGGGTGCTGCCAGTGTGAAGTTTGCACGTTGTCCCTGTGACTGCGTGGTTGCCTCCGGGTGCTCTGGTTTCCTCCCACATTACAAAGATGTGCAGGTTTGCAGGTTATTTAACATCTGCAAAATTCCCCCAGTGTGTAGGCAGTGAACTTGCGATAACATAGAACAAGTCTGACGGGTGATTGACGCTCTGCGTGGATTTGGTGGCACAAAAGATCTGTTTCCATGCTGTATCTTTCAATCATTCAATGCTGCATTGGCCAAATGTGGTGAGGGTATCACTGTAAGGTCAGTGTTAACAGCCCTTCCCAAAAATAGCCTTGAGGAGGAGATGCAAGCAAACCATCATCGTGAACCACTGCAGTCCCATAATTGGCCTCCATGACTTGGAAGGAAAATTGCAGGAGGGGGGCATTCCCAAATGACTGCTACCCTTACATAATCGAGTAGTAGAAGTCATGGGCTTGAGAGGACCTGCTTGAATAGAGTCTTAGTCATCGGCCCAACGTACTAATACCGACCAATTGCCCCATCTACACTAGGCCCACGCATCTCTAAGCCGTTCCTATCCATGTATGTGTCCAAATGTCCTCCAAATCTTGTTATAGTACCTGCCTCAACTATCCCCTCTGGCAGCTTGATCCATATACCCACCAACTTTTGTACGAGTAGCATTGACGAGTAGATCAATAAGTTTGCACACAAGTTGGGCAACGGTTACAAGTGAATGAATTTGTCCTGGCTTTGTCTTGTGTAATTGTTCCATATTCCCAGATGGATGCCAGTGTTGAAGCTGTATCACAATAGGTTTCCAAGAGATACGACTAATTACACTGCAGAAGTCTGCAGCGACAAAGCAGAGACGTTGTCAAGATCTATACACAACACATTCCTGGTACTGTAGGGATTCATATAATTGAGTGCAGATTGGCTTCTTTGATGGTTTAATGGAGATGGCCAAGAAGAGCTATCCCTGAGACATTTAAAGCTTAAGGTTGTTGTGAATGCTTCTACTTTATTATTGAGACTCATGGTGTGTTGCATCATCATCAAAAATAGCAATGTTCTTGGAGCCTCATTTTCCAGTTAACTGTTTCATTATCTATCAGTGTTCATGACTTGTGGTAAAACTATAGAGGAACTTGGTTGATGAGACGGAATCTGCAGAGGGAATGGACAGGGACATTTTGGGTCGGGACCCTTCTTCCTACTAAAGGGTTCCAACCTAAAATGGTGCCTTCCATTCCCTCTGCAGATGCATACTGACACACTGAGTTTCTCCAACATCTTGATTGTTGCTGAAGACTCTGATATCTGTGGTTCCTTGTATCTCTGTCAACAATAGTTTTGATCTGATCCACTAGTTGCAGGATAACTTACAGTATCTTGGACTTGTTAGCATCCATGCATTCTAGTTTGCCACTTCATTTTTGGGTATGTCTAATGCGATATATTACCTGGAAAAGGAAGCTCTGGAACATTCCTACATTTGATGATGATGAAACTCAACACCAATCTCAATAATGAAGTAAAAGCATTTGCAAACAACATTGATTAATTGATTGATTCAAAGATACAGCATTGAAACAGGCCCTTCAGCCCACCAAGCCTACGCCGACTATCAATTCACACAAGTTCTATGTCATAGAATGCAATTTATAGAATGCAATTTATTGTCATTCAAACCTAGGTTTGAACGAAATATCAGTTCTACAGTTTTTTTTTTACATTACAAAACAATCCCAGACCCACACTTAACACAGTTTACATAAACATCCATCACAGTGAGTCTCCAACATGTCCTCACTGTGATGGAAGGCAAAGTCTTTATCTCTTCCCTTTGTTCCTTCTCCCGCGGTCCAGCAGTCCAACTGCAGTGTCGATGCGAACTGGGGCTCCGAAGTTAAAGCCCCCGGCGGGCGATGGTAAGTCCTGAGGCCGTGTAAGCCACGCCGGGCGATGTTAGGCCCCGGCTCCATGTCCTTAAACCCGCGATTCCAGCGGGAGGAGTCACCGTTGCGGAGCTCGGAAAAGCGGTCTCCCACCAGGGACCTGTGAGCTCCCGATGTTCCCGTCCACCGGGTCTGCGGCCGGTGCCTCCGAACTCCAAAAGTCGGGTCGCAGCCGCACGCCACCACAGCTCTTCCCGCTCCGAAGTTGGCCAGCTCCGCGATGTCAGTTCCGCAGGCTCTACAACTGGAGCCCCCAGGTTAGTCCCAGCCGGAGGTCACCGCCGGCTCCACGATGTTAGGCCCAACGACATCCGAGACCCGACAGTGAATAGTCGGGTCCCCGCACAGGGAAGAGATTTAAAATGGTTCCCCCCACAGCCCCCCCCCCCCCACACACACATATACACAGCTAAAAAAATAAATAAAAACTAACTCAAGACATACATTTAACAAGACAAAAATAAAAAAAGACAGACAACTGTAGTCGAGCCGCTGCCGTTAGGCGCCACCACTAACAATGTCATCCCACTTCCTACACGCTTGGGGCTATTTACAGAGGCCAACTGACCTACAAATCCGCACATCGTTGGGATGTGGAAGGAAACCCATGCGGTCACAAGGGAAACATGCAAACTCCACACAGATAACACCCAAAGTCAGGATCGAATCTGGGTCTCCGGTGCTGAGGCAGTAGCTCTAGCAGTTGTGCCACTGTTATGCCCTTAAACCTTAACCCCTAAATGCCTCAGGGATAATTACAATAACCCCCACCCCCAGGGCAAGACATATTCCCACCACCCTCACTGTTCCCATGTTACCAGCACTCCCAGCAGTGGGTGCATTATCTGTTAATTATCAGGACTATCGCCTCTTAAAGAACATTATCTGCCCCACATGAGGCCAAGTCTGAACCATGCCGGCTTGACGAGAAGGAATCTACAGTTACAGAGTCCAATGGACAAAATGTGTGTCTGACAACTACATCAAACCACCACCCCCACCCATCACTCACGATAAAATCAAAATGACTTCACAAAATGTAAACATACAACATCCACCACATTCCCACTTACCCAAGTGGTTGGAGACGAGGAGTTACTCTGTTTGCATTATGTCACAATCAGGACTACGTGCTGGATTAATCCGAGATGTTATTCTGAACTTCTATCACAGTTTGGATTGTATTTTAAATTGACCGTGCAACTTAATTGCAGGCATACCCAGGAAACCACTACAGACGCAATTGCATGATTTTATTTTAAACCCACTCGAGGAAGAAATAGATTGCAGTTCAAACAGAGGGCACACTTGATGAGTTGCAGTTCTTTCTGCAATGATAATGCAGCAGCAATGATGTAAAACAGTGTAGAATGTGACCAACCTACGCTTCCTAATACTTGCTCAACGATCGTGAAAAATTACTCATCTCTGTTTGCTTTCAAGGCTGGAGATGCACAAGGAACAAACATTCATCAGTTTCAATTTTGCAATGGACTGCTGGCTAAAAATTTAAATTTAAAAACAACCCACCAACGCAAAAGAGATTGAATAATATTTCAAATATGTTTTGCAGCCAAGGAAACTAATTTACATCCACCTGACAAATAATGTCAAAGGTCAGAAGAAGGGTCTTGACCCACAACGTCACCCATTCCTTCTCTCCAGAGATGCTGCCTGTCCCGATGAGTCACTGCAGCTTTTTGTAACTATCTTTGGCTTAAATCAGCATCTGCAGTTCCTTCTTACACAATACTCGTCAAAATGTCAAATGGTCACTGTAAAAATCAGCCTCTAATCTTGTTTACATGAGACCAGTCAGCCATGGAGAATGCTGACTATCCACAACCTTCTGGCAACAGAGTTCTGGGCTTCTGGGCACGATGTCAGCGCCAACTATGATTAGGCCGAACTAAAAACAGAAGTTGCTGAAAACATTCAGCAGGCCAGGCAGCATGTGTGGACAGAGAAACATGGGAAACATTTCAGCTCAGAGAGTTTGTCAGCCTGGGAAAGGCGCTGCAGTCAAGGTGGGGAGAGATGGATTGGACAACGGGAATATCTCTGATAGAGGTGCGGCTTGTGTTGTTCCGGAGATAAATTGAAGCATGTCATCCAGTCAATTGTTTGATGCAGGCAGATGGAGAGTGAGAATACCAACAAAGATGCTTTAAAAAGTTGCAAAATTGCCAACATTAACATGCCTAGCAGGTCATGCTAATAGGAAGGGATAACAAACCAACACAACAGATGGATGGCCAGTAGCAAAAATGGCCAGTTCTGGTTCAGTCAAAGAAATGTATCTGAAGTTGTAGCATTTGACATTGTATTCAGAAGCTGCAGCATGCCCATACTGAATATGAGATGCAAATGCTGGAGTAACTCAGCAGGTCGAGCAGCATCTGTAAGAGAATGTGGATAGGTGACGTATTGTATTGGCATCCTTCTTGAGACCCATAATGACACCTATTCATGTTCAGATGCTGCTTAACCTGCTGAGTTAGCGCTTTGTGTCCTTTTTATGTAAACCACTTTGTGTCTTTTATGTAAACTAGCATCTGAAGTTGCTTGTTTCGAGAAGATGAGATGCTGCTCTTCAAGCGTGCTGCAGGCCTCATTATAAAGTGCGGGAGTTCAGTGATTAGGTCAGTGGGAGTGGGATAGAGAACTAATGTAGCAGGTAACAGGAAGCTCAAGCTGAATGCAGGAGCTCCACAACGCAGTCCCCAAGCTGTGATTCACTTCTCATCTCAGTGTAGATGAGACCACTGTGAACACTGAATGTCATGCCTGATTTAGAAGAAATGCAAGATAGACACAAAAAGCTGGAATAATTCAGCAGGCCAGACAGCATCTCTGGAGAAATGGAATAGGTAATATTTTGGGTGGAGACCCTGCTACAGAATCATCTTTAGTAGAAATGTAAGTGAATCATTGATTCATCCAGAAGGAATGTTTGAGTTCTTAGATGGTGAGAAGAGGTGAGAGCAAAGGACTGGTGTTGCATTTCCAAACATTACATGGGAAAGTACCACAAGCAGAGGAGTGGCTGGTGGGGAGAAAGTCACCGAGTGGACCAGGGAGCAACAAAGGGGGATGGAGGGAAAGGTAATTGAATCAGCTTGGAGCTGGCAGGAACAGCAAAAGATGATTTATTGGATGCAAAGACTGGTAAAGTAGACGCTAGGATCCAAAGGAATTATAGATTGCACTGTGTCCAGGAAGACAGGTTGAGAGCAGAGGTGTGGAAAATAGTGGCAATGCATTTCAGGGCACATTTAACTATAGTGGAGCAGTAACCATGGTTCAGAAAGATAACTCAGGAACACCTGTGTGGAAAGTCTCAATATTGCAGCAAATACAATTGGAACAGAGGAAATGGGAGAATGGAATACTAGTAGATGGCAAGGTGAGAGGAAGCATTGACAAGATAGCTGTAAGATTGTTATGCATATGTGCCGCTAGTCCATCCCCCTGCGATTTGATGCAGAGATTTAGAAAGGGACGAGGATAAAAAAAATATTAGAGCAAATTGGCAGCGACAAGTAATGAAAATTGTGTTCTGTATGAACGCTGGAAGCAGTAGCAATGTGTCATGAATGCACCAGTGAAAGTATAGAGCAAGGGTTCCTGCCCTTTCTCATTCCCACCTCCCCCGAGTAGGACTAAAACAAATACTGTTCTACGAACCGAACAAAAAGATAATCTTAGCCCAAGTGATATCCCATAGTTACATCTTTGACCTGGAGAAGGTGCATGGATTTGAAAGAGAAGCTGATCAGGTATCTGCAAGGAGATCAAGCTAAACAATTTCCTGTGCACTTGTTCCCATTATTTTCTAAATCTCTGTCTCCATCGTGGGGAATGGACCAGCCACAAAGATGCATCACATTCTGCCATGTATTTCTCAAATCTCATCTATTTGGTACTGTTGGCCAGGGGTCAATTTTAGGGTCCCAGGTTAGACAGAGATGCAGAGTTGATTTCAAAAAATGCGATCAGGTCATACCAGTGACACTCGGGGAAGTGCAGTTTTAGCTGAATCTTTGCCATTAAATAGACAATAGACAATAGGTGCAGGGGTAGGCCATTCGGCCCTTCAATTGATTGTACATTCTTTGCGAATGGAAGGGCACAAGGCTTTGGCTTTGGACACATGTAGAGACTGAAGGTCAGGGTGGGAGCAAGATGAAATGTTTAAAATGAATGGGAAATTGATGGATCGTCAAGTGTGGGTGCAGGGCAAGATGGAAGTTATATCATTGGATGTAATCCAGTGCAAAATAGAAAGGTTACTCGCCTCTTGTTAATCACCACTCTGTCTAACTTAAGCGGAATTGAATTATGTGAAATCTACCACCACAATCTTTAGAAGACAAAACTTACAAAATCAGGAGTGATTTGTTCTTGGTGATTTGAGTGTCAGAGCCATGGTGGAATCAAAATGTAATAGATTGTACAGAGAAGCAAATGGCAGAACATTTGATGACACTGTTTTTGAGGAGGGAAGGTTATCTGGAGAAAATGAAGACTATTTTGAGGGGAGCAAACAGGTTTTGAATTTCAAATAAAATTATGAAGTTCACATGTAATTGGGGATGCTTTTGAAATAGCATCATCAGTGGCTGAAAGGTAATATGAGATTGGAACACATTATTCTGACTCTAGTTTGATTATTGTTAGACTATTATATGGACTTACTGAGAGGAAAAAAAACTAATGGTTACCTCAAATGCAGGAAGGAATTGCAGATGCTGGTTTAAACTGAAGATAGACACAAAAAGCTGGCGTAACTCAGCTGGTCAGACAACATCTCTGGAGAAAAGGAATAGATAACATTTTGGGTCAAGACCCTTCTTCAGACTCGACCCGAAACGTCACCCATTCCTTTTCTCCAGAAATGCTGTCTGACCACTGAGGTACTCCAGCTTTGTGCGTCTATTAATGGTTACCGTCATGTGAAATGTTCTAAAAACTTTGATACTTTTTCTCAGAGTTAATAAGAAACCCCATACCAATCAGCAATTCCTGTGGTATAATTTTGTAGGTTCACTAGTTCTTTTCTGATGTAGTAGAGAATTACATGATTGTCCTTTCCAAATCCAGTGGTCTTATTAAATCTAAATTTGACTGAAATAAGGGCTGGGAATGGAGTTTCATTGCAGCAGTCAGACAATTACTACAAGATCACTGATAACACAAAGACTTTGAAAAATACACAGACTACCAATAGTGACAAGTAGAGCCAAACAAAGCTGCTTCCTTGGCCTGTTGAGTGTTTCATCTGAAACTGCTGCAGTCAGTCAACAAACTCAGCAAGTTTGATCGCATGCAGAAGCAAAACTGCAGATGCATAGATATTCTGATACATCTCTGGACATTTGGCAAGAACACCAACTCTCTGCCATATTTCTCATTCCCTGCACTGCCTCAGGGTTGACAAACTCTTGCGTCTTGTCTCGCTTTGTTCAAACTACAGATAGCCCTTGTTATAACGGACCATAGGGCGTGGAATGGAGTTTGTTCTTGTCGATTGTCCGCGTTTACCTAGTAAGGCATTCGCTCCATCCACCTAGTGGTCACTCTCTTTGAAACAACAAATTGTTTTCAAATACAAAGTTCTTTTTACAGTTAAAATGTATTTTTGTTACCCCAAGCTAAACAAACTAAAGGTGGTTTCTTATATTGTTTAATAGAGTACCATTATACCAGTGTCGATCGAAGCAATTACTTGTCAATTTCTATGGCCTCCCGCAGTGTAACTAGCAGCCTGTGTTCTTAAAGAGGCAGTGGTGTCTGATTACTATGGGGACACTCCGTCCACTATAACCAAAATCTGTTATAAAGAGGTTTGTAATAACAAGGGTAGAGTGTATCATCATTTTGGGCCACTGGGGTTTAAGAGAGATCTATTTTTTCTAATAATTGCATAACTAACTTTTTCCCACTCTATTAGATTGCTCCAACGACTGAAAATTTTAAAGAGACTTACTCCTGGGAATCTGCCAAAGTCAATTTTCAAGTCACAGAAGGTATCTTACTTCTTCTATTTCTCTTTCTACTCCAGGAGAACATTAATCACTGTTTTGCCCATGGAATGTTCCAGAACAGGAAGCCACAGCTTGCATCATATAGGGCACAAAAGCATTGTCCAGGGTGCAACACATTGCCGAGTCTCACTCATAGAGTCATAGAGTGATGCAGTGTAGAAACAGGCCCTTCGGCCCAACTTGCCCACACTTCCAACATGTCCCAGCTATGCTAGTCAAACCATTAGATAGAGAAATAATAATCTGGTATTGTTAATGGTTGATTGTTGGGGGAGGTAGATGGGGAGGAGAAGGAAAGCCCATGACAACACAAAATCGTATTTACGACTGAGATCCCTTTTGCATATCTGAATATTAATCCCAAAATATTTTTCATAAATATCCAGAAGAATAATTCTTGCTTCTCAGAATACACCTTTTAGAATTGTCTAGAGTTTAGGGACACGGCATGGAAACAGGTCCATAAACCCACCGTCCGTCCACGCCAATCCTCAATCACCTGTTCATACTAGTGCTACGTCATCCTCCTTTCGCATCCCCTCCCCACACAACAGGGGCAATTTACAGAGGTTGATTAACCTACAAACCTGAACGGCTTTGAGATGTGGGAGGAAACCAGAGTGCCTGGAGGAAACCCACACCGTCAGATGCTGCCAGGCACTATGAAACGATAGCTCTACTGGCTGCGCCACTATGCCATGCTGGTTTTATAAATTTACTTCCAAACCAAAATTGCTACAGACATTAACATCATGTCATATCAGTACAGCACAATCTTTAAACGAGTACGAGAGAGTTCCAGGCTTAAGGAATTAAAATCTCTTTTAACTCATTACATAGCGTGTACAGAACCTCCTAACATTTAACACATGGTGCAAGATTCAAGCAGGAAACTGTTGAAAAGGCAGAGGAATAATTTTATTAGCTTAATATTTGATGTTATTTAATTGAATGATCTGGTTGATAAAGCTCAACTTACGCAAAAGACGGAAATCACCAAGTTTTGAATAGAAGTATCTAGAACTCAAGGGCAAACACAGAAATAAAACAATCTTCCTTGGATCATTGCCAGCACAATCTGTCATTTAGCTTGAAATACTTCATGAATGGAAATGTAAGAAAATGAAAGTTCAGTACTCTATTTCAACAAGATGCTGTATTTAGAAATCTTACAAAACTAGTCCTTCCTTTGGATTCACATGAAACCTTTATGATTAAACGCACAAATATTCATTTTACATCATGGTGATGAAAATAAGTGTGGCATACTCCGTTTAAACATAATAAATAATGCATCTTTCACAACAAAGTGCGATACATCATACAATCATTCAAAATACACAGATACTGTGAAATTAAAATGAAAGGTACAAAATTCAGACTTACTGCAGCAATGGCTGCTTTTCCAACAGCCTGTCTGTCCTTTCCTTCTTTGTGTTTAAATAGTATGTGTTAAATGTACGTTTTTAGTGTTCTTTAGCTTGTTTTATGTGGGGGGGTGGGGGTTGGGGGAAACGTTTTTCTAACCTCTTACCTCGACAGAGATGCAATTTTCCATATCGTATCTCCGACTGCACTGCGGCCTAACATTGAGGAGTTGCCGGCATTTGCTGGAGACCGACTTTTGAAAGCTCCACCGCGGGTGCCTACAGGAAATTAACGTCGCGGAGCCCGCAATCCCTTTGTCAGGGGTCGACCTCAGGGCTCCAACCATGGGTACTTACGGATTTAACATCACGGAGCCTGCGGTCTCTGGTCAGAGACCGACTTTGGGAACTCCAAGCCGCAGTAGTTTTGTCTGCCCCATCGCAGAAGTTTTGATCGTCCCGACGCTGGAGATTTGACCACCCTGATGAGGGTGTTTTGTCGCCTTGACGTGGGAACTTCGATGGCCCTGACGAGGGAACTTCGATCGCCCCGACGCGGAAACTTCGATCGCCCCGACGCGGGGGCTTACACCGCTGGCTGCGGGAGCTTTGATCGCCCCGACGGATGGTTCGACTGCCCCGCCGCAGGGAGAATAGAGAGGAAGAAGATTGGACTTCTGCCTGCCATCACAGTGAGGAATATGGGGTATCTGCTGTGGTGGATGTTTATGTTAACTTTTATGTTGTGTGTCTTGTTGCTTTTTTTTCCATATGGCTGTATGGTAATTTGCATATGACTGTACCTTAATTGGTACATGTGACAATAAAAGACCTTTGAAACCGTTGAAAATTAACAGTCCCCCCCCCCCCCCCCCCTCCCTCCCGGGCTCATAGAACCTGCCTCCCCGCCAAATGAACGGCCTACGAACTTTTGTGCAATTTGCTTTTTTAACATATGACTATAAGAGTCAAGAATCAAGAGTCAAGAGTTTTATTGTCATGTGTCCCAGATAGGACAATGACATTCTTGCTTGCTGCAGCACAACAGAATAATACAGAAATGGTGATAAAAGTTCTGGGGGAGGGGTATTGCTAAATTTGGTGCAGTACTTCTTAATTTTGCTACTTTGTTAACATATATGTTTTTGAATAATGTGCAAAATATCCTGCTGTTTTTTTTTTAATTTTACATTCACATTTGAAAAATTGTATGGATGAAAACAAAGAGCTGCCTGTGTGGTCCATGTTGTCCCAGCTGGAGACAGATGACAGAACACAGATGACAGAACACAGATAAAGATAATTTTTTCTCCTCTCCCTCATTCACTTTAGTTGAAACACCACAACGAGAGTCTTTAGAAAAATTGTTACCCAGATAATGGACAATTGTATAAAGCAGGCAACATTCAATAACTAAAAGTATTCTTATGTGTTCAGTTTTAATTTAATAAAGACAGACCCAGCATTAGCCATGCCCCATGTAAAATTCAAGGAAGAAAATCAAAAGGATCTTAAAGAACTTCATCAGAATTTTATCACATCACTATAAATGGCGGATCATTAACCATGGGACTTAACAGCTCTGTAAAGCAAACCTGATCAATAAAAATGTTAAGATGTATTGTAATTATGCAAATTATGATTGAAACCAAGTTATGTTAGCACTGTTGCTGTGATGCATAAAGATGGTATTTTGGTCACAGTTAGGAAACAGGCCCTTCAGCCCATCTCATCCAAGCTGATCAAAATGCCTCATCCAAGCCAGTTCAATGTGCATGTTCCTGGCCCACAGTCCTCTATATCTTTCCTATCCATGTACCATTCCAAATTGCTTTTATATGTCATTGTACATGCCCCAATCACTTCATCTAGCAGCTTGTTCCATATATGAACCACACTCTGTGTGAAATAGTTGCCCCTCAGATTCCTGTTAAATCTTTCCTCCTCTCACCTTAAACGTATGCCCTTTTGTTCTAGATTCCCATACGCTGGGAAATAAATGCTGTGCATTAAAACTATCTATTCCCCTCATGATTTTTATAAAATCACCCTATAAGATCGCCCCTCAGCCTCCATGCTTCCAAGGAATAAAGTCCTAGCTTGCCCAACCTCTTCTTCTAGCTCAGGCCCTTGAGGACTGTCAATATCCTCATTGGTCTTCACTGCACTCTTCGTAGTTTAATGGCATATTTCACATAGCCTCTCCAACATCTTGTACAATTGTAACATACTATCCCAACTTCTATACTCAGTTCGCAGACTGATGACGGCCAATTCTTCTCCATCTTATACATTTGCGACTTCACTTTCATTGAACTATTTGCTTGCAGTCCTGGAGCTTAAAGATCAAACCCTCAGACTTGACATTAGTCAGACAGTGAGCAGTAAGCTGGGCTCCTACGTGCTTTGGGGATATGGACTACCTATAGCAAGCAACTCAAGACAGGGAGAGTGTCCTTCTGGTTCAAAATAATTGCATTGAGGAAAATTGTTCCTGAATGGAAAATAAATATATACATCAGAAAGGACCACAAATGAGAAAAAAATACACTTCTTTGCAAAGTTTAAAAAAATCACAGTGGAAGGGACAGAAGGAAAATCTAACAGCCAATGTGCAAAAGAGAGAAAGAGAAAGCGACAATGTTCCCAGTAATTGACTTGATTGCAAAATGAGATTCTCAAAGGCACACATGGAAGAAATATTGCAAAAATATTTTTGCAAACAATTTTGATGATGAAAGTAAGCTGGCCAACCCAAACTGTGGGTGCTTCAATGTGTCAATTACGCAGAGACCTGCTGAGCGCCCAGGATTTCCTCGTGATTAAATGTTTCAGGAATTGATGGATGTGTTGAAGAATTACTTTAACCTAAAACCAAGGAAGGCAAATGAACTCTAAAGGGCCTGTCCCACTTTCACGAATTAATTCACAAATTCTCCTGAGTTTTCCCCTTTATTCAAACTTGCAGAATGTTCGTAACGAGTCTGTAGGAGGTCGTAGGAGTTCGTAGATAAATCGTAGCGGCTCATTATGCTAGCCGTAGGTACTCGTGGCATCAGGTAAGTTGGGACGTTTTTTTCAGCCCGATAAAAAAATGTCCATGAGTAAAGAAATGGTCGGGATGAAAGAAATTGCAACTTTTTACTCGTAAGGAGGGCATCGAAATAGTCATGGAAATTCGTAGACATACTCGTATGAGTTCATAAGAGTGAAGGTCGTAGGAGTTCGTAGATTACCACAATCTTGATTTTTTTTGTTAGGTCCTTTAAACTCGGCAGAGGTTTTGAATTATGTCCTGAAAGTGGGACAGGCCCTTAAGCTTAATTCATGGTCATGAAAACCAAATAAGATAATGACTTGGTACATAGCAGCAAAACGGTCACTGAACACTTGCGCTGGGTCCACCAAAGCCTACTGCATCTCATAGTTGCTAACTATTTTAAATCCCCTTTCCATTCCCACACTGACCTTTCTATCCTGGGTCTCCTCCATTGCCAGATGATGCTACATGTAAACTGGAGGATATACACCTCATATTCCACGTGGGTAGCTTACACCCCAACAATATGAACTATGAATTCTCCAATTTTAGGTAACATCTAACTCCCTACTCTCCATTTTCTCCCTGCACCATTTCTTTCTCCCAGGGCCCTACCTGGACTCCCACTAATATCTCCCCTCTGCAACCCTCCCCCCATTACTACTTTCCTCCACCTGACTTCACAATCTGTTACTCTTCAAACCTATCTCACACATATTGTTCTTATCTCTGGCCTTTGTTCCAACCACCTGCCTGTCAAAAAATCCCCCTTGCCGATGTCGATCTATTACCTGTCACTCTTTGTCCTGCCTCTCCCCTTTTCCACCTTTTATTCTCCCCACATAGTCAATCTGTATAAAAGTCTCGACCTGAAGCGTTACCTATCCATGCTCTCCAGAGATGTCCAACCTACTGAGTTACTCCAGCACTTTGCATCCTTTTAGTACATTACCAAGTCAAGGAGGGAAACTATAATTATAGCAGCCTACTCAATAGGTGCTAAAAGCTAGGCTCATCTATAGTAAAAGATAAGTGGTTTCAGGGGCGATTGGAAATTTGAGGCAAATTTGATCTTTGAGAATGCACTGACAATTGCACAGTCATGGAATTGGCAAGTTAGTGATATTCAGGACATGGAAGAGAGACCAGGTGTTCATTGTAACAACATGCTCAAGGAGAAAGCTGCAGCACAAACTACTCTGATGCAAACTAAACATCACTTTTAAAAGAGTCAGAGGCGAGTAGCACTCCAAATGATGACAACGCCAACAGCAGGCTTATTCAAGCAAGAAAAGTGCCGCATGTGTAGTTTTAAAGGCCATATCAAAGTTTGTACAAATAAAAATAAAGTTAAACAAACATAAATGAAACCAAAAAAACAAAGGCTCAAAATTTTCAACAATCTCAACGATTGGGAGAAACCAGTGAAGACAGTGAGCCAGAAGAACTGTTCACTGTTTTTAATGTTAAAGAGTTGACTTAATAATAGATTCAAATAGAGCATTGGTTAATGTCAGGAAGGTAATTGGTCTTTCAGCTTTACACTTTAGGTCAGAAAATCCTATATGCAATCTTAAATATGCAGTTTAATCTGAAAACCTACACAGGTGAAAGATTTAAAGTTTTAGCTGATGTGACTCTGAAATACCAAGCACAGGATTAAAATCATGCCACCAGTAGTTGTTTGCAGGTTTTGGATCAAACCTGTTTGGAAGATGTTGTCTTAAGGAAATCCCACTGGATTATAGGAACTTTCATCATGGGCAGTGCTGCCAACATTGTATGAGAGCTGAGTGTGAGAAATTGCGAGGGAGTGTAGCGACCGAGGGGGGGAGGGTGTGGGAGGGGGCGTTCCCCCTCCCATAGTAGGCTCTGGAGGCGGCACTCATCCGGTTCGCTCCTGGCTCCGGGCCGGGGTTAAAACTCCATGGAGTGTAGACAGAGCAGTCGACGGACATAGAGCCGCCGGAGGTGAGGGTGGGAGGTGTGTGCTTGCCTCAGGGGGGAAGAGGGAGGGGGGTTGGTGCTGGGCCCACCGCTGTTGTTTCTCACCTATTACACCATCTGCATGGGAGAAACTAAACAACTTTTTTTTCCCCCAAATCATCCTGCAGGCCGGTAGTTTGATAGCCCAGCTTTAAACCAATCCCCTCTAGTGCTTGAATCACATATCCTGGGAAAAAGACTATGCATTCACCCGATATTCCCCTCGTGGATTTTGCGCACCTCTAAAACAATTTTTGCTTTATTTTGAACTTTCAGCACCCGCAGATATTTGAGCGTGAGAAATTTTGTGATCAGCGTGAGAGCATGAGAATTTTGTGAAATGCGCGAGTCTCACGCTCAATGCGTGAGAGTTGTCAGTCCTGCTAATAATGCAAACATTTTATGCAAGTTCCAATTGTTTGGTCAAAAATCACTTATTACTGCTTTATAACAGTTAAGTTACTTTAAGACCTTTTCAGAAATGATGGCACTCAACAAACAATCAACTAACAAATTAAAGCAAACTAAAAAGAAATAACATGTTCCCTTTCCTAACTCAACCTCATAAGTACTTTAACGCTGTTAACAGAGCAAAGTGATATTAATCTCAAGAATCAAAATGGGGAAAGTGGGGGCAGTTTTGCTTAAATGGTCATTCTAAGCCCATTCAGATCTTCATAGTCAGAGTTATACAACATGTACGTGCAACCGACGCGCTTCCCCAATCCGTGCAGATCGCTGTCATATGGCGCAAAGAGACAAACTGTGCAGCAAAGATCCTTTAGCTCCGCTATAGGATCTTTGCTGTGCAGGGACTCTATTTAGCGTGAGAATTCTGTCTTCAGCGTGAGGGCGTGAGAATTGGCTGAAATGCGTGAGTGTCACGCTCAAAGCGTGAGAGTTGGCAGCCCTGTCATGGGCTATGTGCAAATATTACCAGAAGGTCATGGAATACACAAGGGGAATTTATATTGATTGTAAACCGTTCAAGCCCAGGTTCATACCTTATACAATGGAAGCAAAACTGGTGGGAAAAATTGGCAGGCTTCACAGATAGAAAGTAATTGAACTGTTAATATTAATCACTCATGGTAATTCAAATTTCACTGTACCTTAATTGGTACATGTAACAATAAACTGACCTTGAAACCTATCCACATGTCTTAATGCCAAATGGATTTATTAGGATTAATGAAGATTACAAAAAGATTGTCAATAGTTTTATACCTGAAACAACTTACCATTTTTAGAGCATTTTTAGAGCATTTGCAATTTATCAAGCTGAATATGGCATACATATCAATAGTGTTAGAACCCGAGTCAAAGCAGTTTTGACTATCAACACATAAATGGGTTTGTGCACATGTAGCCTACTGCTATTGGGAGTTTTGACTGCATCCGTTTTCCTCCAAATGGATTGCTGCAGGTTACTTCCAGGGTCATTGCATACTTGAATAAAATCCTGGCTGTGAGACCCTCCAGGAACAAACACTTCCAGTATGAGGGATTAAAAAATGCAGGCTTGCATCTAAAGATAAATAAGTGTACTTTTTTGCCAAATGAAGTACTTGTAGACCATGTGAGTGCTAAAGTCTACTGCCAGTATAAGAGAAGGTAAATGCCATTTTCAGTGGTGCAGTGGTGGAGTTGCCGCCTTACAGTGCCAGGGACCCGTGTTTGATCCTGACTACAGATGCTGTCTGGCAGGGGTTTGTACGTTCACCTTGTGACTGCGTGGGTTTTCTCTGCATGTGTAGAGTACTAAAGTGGGATTATGTAGAACGACTATACAGGTGATCAATGCTCAAAATAGACACAATGGGCTGAAGGGCCTGTTTTCATGCTGTGTCTCTAAACTAAACTGTCTTTGCATCAAATGAAATAGTAATGGATCTGCCTGTGAACATTGGGACCAACCTGGCAACAACAGACTAGATTCCACGCTGATAATGCTGGACCAGTTATAATTGACCAGTAACCAGTTATAATTGACCAGTAACCAGTAACCAGTTATAATTGATACACAAGGTACATATCCAATGGATCGTTTAGTTTCAACTGTTAACAATGTCAGTGTCCAAAGATTGCTTTACAAAGTTGATTGGTGTGGATGCTAATCACTGCAGATTTTAAAGATTTCACCAGCCAAAATCTCTTAAATCATATGATTTTGGCACAGGTCTTCCTTTCTTTAACACAAGACCACCGATGGAGTTTTAAAGAAGGAATCAAGAAAATGCTTGGAGGCTGAACTGAAACTAAAAGCATCTTGGTTCCCGTTTGGTTACCACATGACATATCACAGAGTGAATTGAGGTCAACTTTACATATCAACGTTTCCACCCTCCATAAAAACAAGTAAATAGGAAAGAATGCCACAACAAAATCATGCCTGGAGATGAAACATTTGCTGCAACTTCAGTTTTGAATTAAAAAGTGCTTCTGTTGAGGTTGAGGAGGGAATTCCACACGAGGAGAATGAGAAACAACCTGGTCTGCCTCGAGTGGAGGTCTACCAAGCAGAGAAAATCTCCCGATATTTGAAGGATTTTGTTGGATGATGTGCGATATCCATTTACTTTAAAAAAAAAAAGTTATATTGTAGGTTGATGGTTGGTGTTGAATTACTTTAGTGGGGTGGGTACTTAGCAATGCCTGAATGAGTGTGTATTTACGTATCTGTGACTACCTTATTACTGGCTGATCTCTGGAGTTGTACTTAGCTGACGTGTTGCCTCACCCGACTTGCAATGCAATGAATGAAAGGGCAAGATGAAATCCCACCTCTGTTTTTTTGTCAAGGCTTTACACCAGTTGAGCTTCATCCCAAAGAATGGGTATTTTCCAGACCGAACCAATCCAAAAAGCACATGCTTCCAAGTCCAACATTTCTGAACCACTGTTTAAGCTCTCAGTAATCCTTCCGGAAGTGGCGGCACTGACCAAGCAACTGCGGCTCACCTGCAGTCCGTCTGATTTTTATTATTTTTTTGTTTTCTTTTGTCCTGTTGTTTAGTTTATTCTGTTTATTTTAGTTGCGTATGTGGGGGGGGGGGGGGAGAAACTATTTTTAGTCTCGTCCTTCAGGGGGATGCGACCTTTTCTTGTCGTATCCCCCGTCTCCATCTGTGCTGAGGCCTATCGCGGAGCTGGCGGCCTCCAACTGGGACTGACCTTGAGGCTCCGAAATAAATCGGAGTCAGGACTTTCCAATGCTGGCCGACTTCGGGGCTGTGGTGGCGTTGCGGTGGCGACGACCCGGCTTCGGAGGTTCTGCTGGATTGGAGGGTGGCAGCTTCGGCAGCTTCGACCGCCCCGGGCCGCGGAGTTTGAACCAGCCCGTTTGCGGAGCTTGGATGCGGCTGCTGGGCTTACCATCACCCGGCAGGCTCCCTACATCGAAAGCTGCATCGCCTCAACACAGAGTGAAATGAGGAGGGAAGAAACCAGGACTTTAAGACTTTTGCCTTCCATCGCAGTGAGAACGTGCCTGGTAGACTCACTGTGGTGGACGTTAAACTGTGTTAAGTGTGTGTTTTGTTATTTTATTCTATGTTATGACTGCAAGGTATACAATTTTGTTCAGACTGAAATGTCTGAATGACAATAAAGGATACTGATGTTTTGAGAGGAGCAGAGGTTTATGTTAACTCTCCACAGTCAAAATACGAGTTGACCAGTTTAGAGGCTGGCAAACAATGCTCTATGAATACGATTGGGAGCTTATGTGCAGATATATACTTTTGTCCATATCACGTAGCCTTGCTGCTAAACACTTGCTAAGTTTCTGACATGTATCATGCATTGTGTTTATGGACCGTAGACCACCCCCACCCCAAAAAAAATAACCCCAATGGTAATGAACATCCAGTCTAAAGGGAATCTGCATGTTAAAGGACCAGCACAAATATTTAAGAGGAAGAGAGAGAGAGAGAGAGAGAGCATTTTATTGTCATATGTCCCAGATAGGACAATGAAATTCTTACTAGCAGCAGCACAACAGAATATGTAATCATAGTACACTGTAAACTATGTAATAAATGAGGGGAAAAAAATTCAGTGTATAAACACACAAAAAAAAATAATAGTGCAATAATGACAATAATAGTCTATGTAGTTCAGAGCTCGGAAAACCCTCTTTTTAAAAAAAAATCATATTTGAAATTATATAAGAAACAACAATGTAACTTGAAAATCTTACAAAACTCAAATGGTTGCAGGTTCAAAATATGATTGCAGAATGGACATGGAATTATAGTGTGCAAAGTGTGAGAAAATGTGAACAAAAGACATTCACAAACATGCAGCCAGGGGAAAATCGCAACAAGACTATTGCTGAATGCAATATAAAAGTGTTTTACCTTCAACAGCCCTCTTGAAGAAAACCTTACAACTTCCACATGTAAGGACTCCATAGTGGCAACCTGAGGCTTCATCACCGCAGATCAGACAGAGTTTCTGCAGACTCAGTCCCGGGGCAAAGTGGCCTCTTCCATTCTCTGGCCTTCAAAGAAGAGAAGGAAAGAAAGAAAAATATTTCAAAGTGGTTCGACGTACCATTAAAAATAATTAAAATAAAACATTAGCTTTAAAAGTTTGATCTATAGCGGGTGAAAATTCACCAATCTAGTAACACTTTCTACATATAATACATTAGCTACATTCAGAATATATGCAGATAGATGAATAGATTGACTTTCAAAGTGATAGAGCTGCTGATGGAATAAACCCCTGCTAAACAGCTGACTTTTAATTGCTAATTAGTAAAGTTTCTTTTGAAGCCCATTTTTGCAGGGAATTGTGTTTTATTTTGTCTGATCATCTGTCTTCTGCCCATTGCCAATTAATAGCTGTGCTATGGTGGAAATAACAGAAGAACCTTTGATCATTTCTCTGATCCAGTAATCACAATCATTATTAAGATAATTCTCAATTTGCTGGAAATGCATGAAACAGAGGTAAAGACTGACTTGAAGCAATCTGCCTGGTTCAGAATTTAACACTTTGCTTCTCATATTAAAACAACTGCACTATTTGATAGTTTTGATATCAATTCAGAACTCAATCCTTTAGAGTTAGCAATGCTAAACAACATATAATCCTTCCCATGTGGGCATCAACTCAAAGGACTGTAAAACATAACCAGTGGACTAAAGAACAAATTGTGGCACCTCTTTCTCATGATATGATTTATTTAAGATATTACTGAAGGCTACAGTTTAACGTATTAATGTTAACTGCCTCCTATGACACAAGGTCTAACCAAATACAAATTTGTAATAAAGCAGCACAAAAATCAAGCCACTGTTAATATTGTTGTGTGATATTATGTCAGGATTGAAATATCAAAGGAGAAATAACATTCACATAATGGAATACATTCCTGCTAAACAGACGTGAAAGGGACAGAAGAAAACAAAGTAAAACGCACTGTGCTTTTTTGCTAGAAGAATAGAAAAACAAAATCACACTTTCCTTTCGAAAACAGTTTGCAAAATATAATATATTAAGCAGGAATTTATCTCTTTGCAAAAGGTGAAACATTAGCATTCCACTGTTATCTATTTTGAAGACACTTTTATTTTTTTTGTGTTTGGGACCTAACATGAATCTTGACAAAAAAAATGACCAAATAAATCTGTCAATTGAGATAAAGTCTTAAATATTCCTCACTAAAAGTCTCCTGTGGACAGAGGATTCAATGGCAAACATTTGTAGTTCCCAAGATTAACCCAGACTGTTCTTTTAATTGGTAGTTGAATCATGATTGTCACAGCAAAGGGAAATGGCAGTTGTGTAGTTCAATCAGACCTTGGGATTGAGAAATAATTAAAAGACAATTGAGACATACTTAACAGATTTCCACACGGAATGCAAGAGCTTGCTTGTTGTAAACTTCTGAATTAGTCATAAATCAAAATGTGCAATATTCTGCCAATTTTGACAGCACTTGTAGTAAAGATCACTTCAAACCACTGATGAGACACTATTCCAGTGTTATAATCAAACAGTGTGTAGATGCAGCCAAGGAGTGCAACATTATTGCAGACATGGTAAAATAAATTTTACAAATTAAGCTCTGGTGTTCTAAGTTGCTAGATATAGTTCAGTGATGATGTTCCAGGTAATGTGTAAGAACAGCTGCAACTTGTTCTTCTTCACTCTGGAGGATATAAGCCCATGATCCCGACCACCAAGGATAAGGGCAGTAGATGAATGTCAACGTGGAAATATATTATCATTCCTTCATTATCATTGCATCTATATCCAGGAACTCCCTACTTGGGCATGTTGTGGGACTACACATAAAAAGGAGGGCAGTAGTTCAAGAAGATGACCTAATCTGACATTCTCAAAGGTTGGCTGTTTAGCTACAAAGTGGCACCTTCATCCAATAAAATAATTAAATTAATCTCTGCACTGAGGGCAGCCCTATCATTCCAAGAATCATAGAGTAACTTGGTTGGATTCATTTTAACACAAGTAAGGAGACAAAAAACTACATGCCCTTTGCAACTAATCATAAATTACCACACTGACATTTCAAAATCTGTTGCTGAATCCCAAATATTTATTCAGACGTTTTTGGTTCACACGTGGTTCACTGTGAAAGATGTGAAGGGTTTTGCTGAGGTTATGCTCTAAACTGAGTTTCTGCAGATCCTTAAAAACAGAAGAGATGACCTGAAATGTCACCCATTCCTTCTCTTCAGAGATGCTGCCTGTCCCACTGAGTTACTCCAGCATTTTGTGTCTATCTTCACTTTAAACCAGCATCTGCAGTTCCTTCCAACACACTAAGTATTTTGCATTGGCCCTTCGACCACTGAGAAGTAGCTGTGAATCAGGAATTAGAAGAGAGAGAGAAGGCAGGAAAATTTCAATCCCAGTGGAAGTGGTGCACAGCATGTTGTCAGAGCTGTGGGCTAGAACCCTAGATCCTGGCAGGCTTCATCCTAGACTCGTAGAAGTGTGGTTACAAAGTGGATGATCTAGTGGTTTTAATTTTCCAAATGTGCCATAATTCAGGGGTGGTCCCACAAAATTGAAAAATGGTGAGTGTAACTCCATTATTCAACGAGGGAGAGACAGAAAATTGGAAGCTACAGGCCAGTTCACAAAACATCTGTGATAGGAAATTGTTAGAAGCTTTTATTAAAATACGTTATGCCAGAGCACTTAGAAAAAAAATCGATAAACATGCAAAGTAAATATATTTTTGTGAAAAAGGAGATTATTGTTGTCAAATTTATTGAAGTTGTTTAAGGAGTATTGTGCTGCAGATAAGGGGCAACCGATGGAACAGATAACTTGGATATCAGGTGGCGTTCAATAAGATGCCATATCAACAGTTCTTGTGGAAGGTGGAAGCTCAAAGTTCTGAAAGTGACAGATTGGCAACTCTCAAAGGTTGGTTGGCTGAAGAAACAATGGATAGGCAAAAACAAGTATTTTTCTGATTGGTACATTTAATACGCCACAGGAATCAATCTTCAGGCTTCAAAATATGAATGGTGATCCACCTTAAAGGCACTGGATATGGCCTGACACTGCCTCTTCAGTTAGCCTATAATGGTCCTTAACTGTGAAATCATTAGATTACCCTTTCTAAACAAGGACAAAACAGGTTTATCTTTTAATCAAGTTTATTAATGGTTTTTATACAATCAATCATTTTTAAAACTCATAATCCATTGCTTTTCAAGAACATCTTCTCATTAGTACATTTCCACCGAAACATAACATAAATAGACAATCACTCATTTTGTTAATTGTGTTATTTATCTAAAATTGGTGTGGTGATCACAGTGCCATGATCACAGTGAATGGTGGTGCTGACTTGAAGGGCCGAATGGCCTACTCCTGCACCTATTGTCTATTGTCTATTGTTACCAGTTTTTCCAGCCACAAATACCTTACAGATTCAATTACCCGTTATTGCTCCTTCCTACTTTAAGTATAAATAGCATAAAAAACAAAAAATCTACCAGGTTAACTTGTTAACAGTTCCAGCTGGGTTCATGTGGAATCATCAATAAATGTGAATGATCATTGTAATATTGATTCCAGTAAATTGGTTCAGTCATTCCATCAGACCAAAGAGTCCTGCTGTTTTATTAATTGGAGCAGCAATTTAACCAAACCTTCACTGATGAATTTACTAATATTGCCCTAAAATCTCAAAATGTAGTTTGCAACCTAGCTAAACATTACCCCAAATCACAAAAACTCACAAGAAAAACAAATTAAGTGCAAATCAAAATATCGGCAAATAATATTGGAATTCCACCTCTCATCCCTAGAGATATGGGGGAATATATTGTGATTTATATCAGCTTTGCCGGTCTCACATGCAAAAACAATGCAGCAAACATGTTTGCCATTGGCACTAAAGAAAGTAAGAACTTAAGGACCTGTCCCACTGACTCGACCTTTCAGCGACTGTCTTTGACATTCAAGCTTGAGGCACTCGCCTGAAAATCCTCGAGCTGGATCAACCGTCAGCGATGAAACCGCGAGCTGGATCGACCGTCAACACACACACACACACACACATCACAAAGGCAAGGGCCAGGTAAAGCAGGGAGCGCTGTCTGAAATTCACGCCCGCGATGAACAGGAAGGTAAAAGACGGCTGCACAGTGTATGGTAAGTCCTTTAGAGAGCACGGGGGGGGGGGGGGGGGGGGGGGAGTGGAGAAAAGGGGAGAAAAGTGGAGAAAAGGGGGAGAAGGGGGAGTGGAGAAGCCAGACAACTTTTAATAAAGTTTAGCGGGCATTTAACATTACCGGTCGGTTTATATTGGTTCTGAAAACTTCAATGAGCCAGTTAAAATGCAAAGCAAAGGAGATTGCCTATGGCTACCTCGACTGCCTAACGACCACACTCCACTGCACTGCGAGTTCAAAAGAACCAGGCTGACCAATTTTTACTCACGGAAATTTTT
Organism: Leucoraja erinaceus; assembly: GCF_028641065.1. Taxonomy (NCBI): domain Eukaryota; kingdom Metazoa; phylum Chordata; class Chondrichthyes; order Rajiformes; family Rajidae; genus Leucoraja; species Leucoraja erinaceus. The sequence continues at coordinate 70,563,430 of NC_073382.1, forward strand.
TCAGCAAGCTGGAACTTCCTGCGAGCAGTTACAGTGACTTCCTAGGACCATGTGTCGACCATGTTGCAAGTTTGAGGAGCGCAAACTCTTCTAAACTTGCAAATTAGGTTGCCGCAGTGGGACAGGCCCTCTAAGAACAGACGGCTGTGGAGGCCAAGTCATTGTTTATTTTTAAAGTGGAGATTAACAGGTCCTTTGTAGGAAGGAACTGCAGATGCTGGTTTCAACCAAAGGTGGACACAAAATTCTGGAGTAACTCAGCGGGACCGGCAGCATTTCTGGAGAGAAGGTATGGGTGACGTTTCGGGTCGCTCCCGCTTAGTTACTCCAGTATTTTGTGTCTGTTGACAGGTTCTTGAATAGTTAGGATGTTAAAGATTATGGGGTGAAGGCAGGGAAGTGGAGAAGAAAAAAACCAGCTATAATTGAATGGTGGAGTAGACTCAATGGGCCAAATGGCCTAATTCTGCTCCTATTACATGAATTTATGATATGGGAGCCATTGAATTAAGATTATGCTTATCCTTTACCTCGTACTTAGTTCCTTACTCGAGACTCATATCTCTTGAGTGCCTTTCTCACTGCAAATCCTTGGCCTGGGAAGCACATTAAATAATGTGGAACATTTAATGTGGTCCAACATTTTGTATATGCCGAAGGAAACATAAAAACATAAAGTGTGATTCGTTTAATTATGGAAGAGATGTGACCTGTCATTATAATTTAGTCCAGTTTTTTATTAAACCAAATGCACTGAATTAAATATATTCAATACAGATTTTTAAAATCATTGCTCATGGCACATATATAATGTCAATTACTTTAAAAATTCTACATTTTGGTAAATGACCGATTTGAGAGCTGGAGCTTTTGAACCCTGCAAAAATGGAGATGTAACAGGAGGGTTCGTAATAACACAAACTGGGTCAATGCAACTTCATCCTTGGAGACCTTGTAAGATTTGTAAGATTTGCAATAGAAAGTGAGGGTACCTCAAACTGTATGTTGTGTACATAGGATATTTATCTTAAAGTGCATTAACCAAAGGATAATTTGGTTCAATTCCACCCCCCCCCCCCCCCCCCCCCCCCCCCCCCCCCCCTGTCGGGGGTGGACTGAGACTGACACCCCCCCTCCCCCCCCCCATCTTTGCACATCCCTAATCCTATCCACTTGTCATTTTCATTTCATGTTTCATGTATTTTGGGTGTTTATGACTTTTGGCAGTTCAATTTCCCTCCTGGGAGAAATAAAGTTCTATTGTATCGTATCATGTGTTCTGTGGTGTTAGCAACACATGGAATACTTTAAATTGCATGAAATTCCCAAAATTAAAGCAGTTACTAATACATCACCTATTGGATGAAAATTAATGCTAATTTAAAATCGCTGTCAAATAATTCAGATAATTACAAGCATTATTTAACGTGATTATACATTGTTAAAAACAATGAGTGGTCATACATTCAAATATCACACTTGTAATTAGAGCTATACATGTAATATTACATGTCTAGCAGAGTATATTAGCCCTCCTCTATCAATGGAATGCTCTGAGATCTTTGCCTTCCTAATTTATTTTTATTTGATATACCTGTTTCCTTCCCACAAAGCATTCCATGAAAAACATTTTTGCTAGTGCTTCATTACTGTTGCAATCCATTTGAATGCCATTTTGGAAGCTAGATTCTTGGCTCGTAATTACGGATTCCTCTCCTATGAAGTGAAAATGATGGTTGGAAAACTCTTCCACAACAATCCGCTTGAAGTTTGTTCGTTTAGTCAAACCTATTTCTGCTTCTTCTTAGGCAGTCTTTGGATTTGAAGGAGATTTGTTTCCACTCAGGCTTCGTTGGTTCTGAGGTGGCTGATGAGGCCAGCAGGGGAAGAGATGGTGTTTGCTTGGATACATGCTAGCTTAGAATGTGTGTGCTTGGATGAGGGAGTTGCTTCTTCTGCCATTGACATGGGGCTTCCATGTACTTCTAATGCACAGACCTGGGGTTTTGATTGCCCTTTAAGTACTCAAAATGCTCTTTCTCTATTTTACACCAACGATTCACAGGAGGCACAGTGAATGTTTCATAAACTTGAACCCTTTCCTCTGATGACCTGGTAATCTATTCTTGTGGCTGAGCTAAAAGTATGTCTGCTTCACAAATCCGGTGTCAAATAAAAATAATGTGACCCGGTCTGACATTATGACTCCATGTAACTGGGTCATCGATGCTGGGAATGAGCGAGCACTAACATTATCCTCACAGTGAACTTGGAAAATTCTGCAGCAACATTGTTGGTGACATCTTCCCAGTGCCTCTATGTACATGCTATGGGTGATCCAGGTTGTAGAAATGTACTGATGAACAGAGATTACTGCTGCGTGGTAGATGCAGATTTTGTTTGGCTGTACATTAAGTTTTGACTTTTAAACTTACATTTCTTCAGTCAACCAAAAGGCTGTGCTGGCTCATTGAAGAGAGCAGTGATATTCATTGCCCGTTCTCACTGAAATGAACTTCATTAATTTATCTACAACAGAACAACCAAGTGAAGACTGGCATTAACAAGGTTACAGCATCAACTTGATATGTTCTTCAATCTTTTTTCACTGCAAAGCTGCTACTCACATCCAAACGTATTTAAAACATCTGCACCCTTTAATAAAGTTAATTTTTTAATTAATTCAATAAAATGTGCATTTTAGCCTGCGTGCAAATGGTCCTATAGTTCACATTTTCCCCTTAATATTCCTTCATTTCAGCCTAGTTGTGCTTTAACCCAAGAGGTTTCCTGACTTTCAACATCTTCACAGAGATATTCCCCTTTCCAACCATAATCTTTAGTCAGAATAAAAGATCCTTGATTTCTGCCAATTTTAAGTTGCAGTCGCAAACGCTTTGTTACATTTCTCAACTTGCTTTGCCATGAACAAAATTATAGCAGTACTATAGAAACATATGAATGATATAACGATAGTTGCCCAACAATGCAGAACTTTATGGATGGACTATACATTACAGAGAATGTCATTGACGGAAACCAAAAAAGAATCAATTAGAAAGATAAATCTAAGGATCTGCAGATTTACGAGAAAACAACAGGGCGATCTCCAACAAAAACACATATATTCGGCTCACAATAATACAAACATCAAACATTGAGCCTTTTGGCTGAAGCCTCTACCATTTGACAGTGCTACATTAGTCTTCATTACTATTGTGCAACCACAGGGCAGGTTGACCAGTAACTTAGAAAAATCGAGGAAGAAAGGTGGTGGACTAGGTTGGTAATATTCATTCTTAGGTACGTTTAAAAATTTTATCATTAAATAACTAATTCACTGTTGTAATTTGTATCCAATATTCACACATTAATAATTTACAGACAAAATAAAGACAATTAGATCTTTAACTTGGCATTCTCTATGGGTTTTAAAACTTACTCTGGAAATCCTTGGTGGGATGGAGACCAATTATAAACACATTAAACTCTTTACTAACGTTTCATTGTGAAAGATACAATTATGTTTTCATTTGAGCAATCCTGGACATAATATGGGTTGTTGTCAATGGGGGTTCTTCACATTTAGATGAGAATTATCAATCAGTTCAAAACATTTTGTCCACTTTTCTGTGAGCTGGAATGAATTTTAGGCATTTTGATTAAACTGCTGCCATTTTTAAGCAACACAAATTACTGAGAATTAATGTAGATATTTACTGCATACTGGGGAAAGAAAACATATGTATTGGAAATACCATATCATATCGATAACATAATGCACTTTCCAATTCAACGTGTTTTATTATTTATATCAGTATACTAAAGGTGTAGTTTTGAATTCTTGATCCAGATTAAAACTAATTTTGAAATCGCTGCACCTTAAAAATTGGGTGGTTTAACTGCTGGGCACGAAATTAATTTAAGTCTTTGCAGTAAAACCCTGTCAGTAGAAGCATTTTCCTGTATTACATAGAAAAAAAGGTATTGAATTGATGGTTATGTCAGAATTAAATAACTACATGCACTATTTGAACACTACAGAAGGACCCTGGAGTTATAACAGAGTAGAACACAGCATGACTTGTATGATGCTGGGAACAAGCAGCCTATAATTGTAATGGAAAGATATACATCAAAACATAGAAAATAGGAGTAGGCCATTCGACCCTTCGAGCAAGCACCGTTATTCAATATGATCATGGCTGATCATCCAGAATCGGTACCCTGTTCCTGCTTTCGCCCCATATCACTTGATTCCGTTAACCCAAAGAGCTATATCCAAATCTATCTTCAATATATCCAGTGATTTGGCCTCCACTGCTTTCTGTGGCAGCGAATTCCAGAGATTCACAACTCTGCATGAAGAGGTTTTTCCTCATCTCAGTCCTAAATGACCTACCCTTTATTCTTAAACTGTGACCCTGGTTCAACACTCCCCCAACATCGGGAACATTTTTCCCACATTTAGCCTGTCCAATCCCTTAATAATTGTATAGGTTTCTATAAAATACCCTCTCATCCTTCTAAAGACCCCCCATCAGTCTGAAGAAGGGTTTCGGCCCGAAACGTCGCCTATTTCCTTCGCTCCATAGATGCTGCGGCACCCGCTGAGTTTCTCCAGCAATTTTGTGTACCTTCTAAATTCACTGCCTGCTGTACCTGCATGCTTACTTTCAGTGACTGATATAGTGATGTATCTGTCAAAAAAACATGAGTGTCAAGAAATTTGAGTTAATAACAAAATACACTTTGCATGTATTTATTTACTTTTTTCCACATAAATTCTGCAAGAGTGAATTTGTGAATTCTGTAAGGGAGAATTTCTGAAACGTGAAGGGCCATAACATGGGGTCACTTGTATAGGGATGATGACTGCACCACTCACCAAGCAACAAGAACAATTCCCACTGAAGCCAATGGTATCAGCATTGAGATGATGATCCTGATGCATCAATAGCATTGGGACCAGACCCTGTGTACTGTTTAAGAAGGAACTGCAGATGCTGGTTTAAACTGACGATAGACACTAAAAGCTGGAGTAACTCAGTGGGACAGGCAGCATCTCTGGAGAGAAGGAATGGTTGATGTTTCGGGTCAAGACCCTCTGAAGAAGGGTCTCTATCATTATGGGGAAATGAGGAAAACGTTGAAATCATGGGGAAATGAGGAAAACGGCAAGTAAGGAGTGATATAAAATAAAAAATTACAAGACAAGATAAATTGGGGAAGTTTCTTTAAATTATATCAGGGGAGTAGGGAAAGCAGACATTGGAAGTAACAATGTGAGAAAGTTATATCGTAAAGTTTAAGCTGAAGTGCCAGATTGATTTATCGTCAGAGCTGTGTGTCCATTCACAGCAGGAGAGTGGAGCCACCATGGCGCAGTAGTAAACTATGAACCATGTGCTTATTGCTGTATGTACTCATCTGCTCCAACTTCATTATTCTGCAGCAGTAAATTAAACCAAAAAGCATGAGCACCTCTGAGGAAATTCCAGGCCATCATGATCAACAGTGATGCATCAGTGGGTTGGTGGAGTTTCTACAAAATGTTACTGGAAGTAGGTACAAGAAGGTCAACATAGACTTTGTGGATCGAAGAGACTGTTTCCACACCATATGACTCCATGACATAATAAGATTGTTCAAAATGTCATTATTTCATCTTTGATGAATTGAGAGTGATGAACATCTAGTGAGCGGCCTACTCCCTAGTTCAGAGAGATGCATTTAACAGTTCTAGTCTAAAACAATGCATAATTGCTGAATTTACCTTATTATCTTTTGGACATTTGGTGTACCAGCTAAAAATCATCCACTGGTATATGTCTAATATACTGGTATATATCTAATCATTTCCCCATGATGTGTAAAGTATAAAACTAAGCTGTTTAATATATATCAATTAACATTAACTTTACCAATGACAGAAAGGAAACAATAATACGGTTCAATTAGTATTTTTGTAAATTAAATTTCTTGCAAATATTGATTAAAATTCCAAACAATCAAAATTGCTTTGAAATGATCACGGAAATGCAGGTCACATCTTTGCTTGTATCCTGATGCACAGGAATTATGGCAGGCTCTTTTTTTTTAATGGAATGAGGCCATTGCTATCAAATTCAGCATTTATTCTCCATCCATAATTGCTCTTGAGAAAAGGGTGATGAGCAGCCTTCGTGAATTGGTGCTGTTAGTTTTGCCAAGGTGCCCCCAACTGTTATTCTGTAAGGATTTATAGGATGGAAGCAAATGGACAGTAAATGAAAAAAAGAGAGGGTAAAAGTCTGGAAAGAATTCATACTTCAACACATGTGTTATAGTGATTTTTTTTGTCAATGGTCCCTATGGCATTTAGTTCATGATTTCAAGTGAAGTGATCTATACATTAAGCATTTGTTTACTTCTTTATGCAGAAATGATAGAAATTGAGTTGGTAAAGTTAAGGGCCTGTCCCACTTGGGCATCATTTGCACGACATGCAGGTGGCGCGTGAAGATTTTGTGAATCCTAAAATCCTGGGGCGCCGCGCTTGACCGCACGTCACTGCCCTCGTCACCACGTCTCACCACATGCCATGCGTGCGTAATGCATGCCATGCGCTCGTCACGTGCGTATCACAACGCGCTCGTGATGAGTAAATGATGCGCAAATAACGCCCAAGTGGGACAGGCCCTTTACTAACTGAGAAACCAATATTGGAATTGGTAAGGCAAGGGAACTGCTTGGTAGAACAAGAATGTATTCACCAGTTGCCTGACCATTCTCTCTATAGATGCAGCCTGATGCGCTGTTCCTCCACTACTTTGTGTTTTGTTCAAATTTCCAGCTTCTGCAGTTCCTTGTATCTCCATGAAACGGTGAGAACTAGGTTCATGAAGGAACCTAACGACTGAAAGTGAGGTGGACTACGTGTGTGTGTGTGGGTGGTGCCCAGCTACTTTGGATTGCAAAATACATTCATTTATATGTTTTATCTCTCAACCTTGTGATCTGAATGTAATTCTAAATGCACAGCAGAAACCACTAAGTACATTAATCCAAAGATAAATTGCACTCGGCATTAACCCTTGAAAGAATCTCTGGGTGAGTATATGGAATGAATTGCCAGAGAAGCGAGTTGAGGCAGGTACAATAACAACATTTAAAAGACACTTAGGTCATAAGGTCATAAGGATCCAGAGTAGGATCAGGCCATTCAGCCCATCAAGTCTACTCCACCATTCAATCATGGCTGATCTATCTCCCTCCTATTTTGGACAGGTACATGGATAGAAATGGGACTGGATATCACACAAACAAATGTTTCCACTGTATCTCGGTACATGTGACAACAATATACCAATACCTATCAACAACTCCGATAAGAACTAGCTCTTTATCTCACACTCGAGCAGGCCTTCCTAGAAGATCAAAACTTACAGTCAATGTCCACATTGCACCTTCATGCACATCCATACTTGATTATTGGAGCCATTAAGTTACTCAAAACACAGGCAACACAATTTCCGAGCATGTGCTAAGTGCATATGAAAATGCTAATCATATTCACATTATTTTATAACTTCCAAATAATTGTCTAGCACGCTATCGTGTACCGTTTTGGCGTAATTTCAGGATCACATACACAGACATCCAACAGACATCCACACACACACACACACACACACACACACACACACACACACACACACACACACACACACACACACACACACACACATAGAAACAAAAAATATGAGAGTTTTAGTAATATATAGATAGAGATACATATCACCAAACTTGGTATTCATGGGTATGTTTGGTTGGGACTCAGAACTATCAGAAAAAAATCTGAAAATAAGAAAGCTCATAGCACTAATTATGCAGGCATTGTATATGCTAGACTTACTCTTCTGGGTGATGCATTTAAGTTTGGTTTAGGTTATACCAACTGAAATAACTCAAGGTTATCATCTATTATCTAGCAATAACAGACATTCCAGCATACCTGAAAATGTTTTAATCTTATTTTTGGTACAAGTAGATTGTCTATGTTCATTTTATGTAATGCCAAGTACCATTATTTATCTTGTTTTCATTGAAAAGAAAACTCTGAATAGGGGTGAATTTCTGTGGAGACTCTGAAAAATTCTTCATATAGAAGGCCCTGATAACCTGGAAAAGGGACAGCACCTTTAGCACTGTGGGGAGAAGGAATAACCTACTGTTTCTGTACCTCAGTTCCCCCCTCAGCAAACAAAACCTCAGAAATTAACTAGCATTCACCCTAGTGTAGGTTTAATTGAGATAGTAATGGTTTCAGTAACCCTTCACGGAGTCAGAATAAATATCATTGGAGTAGAAATGTTTGACAAATTTTACATATACTAATTATTAGATTTTAAGTATGAAATATGAGAGAAACAAACAAACATGTTGTCCATATTCAGCCCAAAGAGCTCAAAATTGCATTGTAGAAATAGTTAACCAGTCATTCCAATCTCCTATTTTACACTCTCCTGCCTACCTAGTTCAAATCAATAATTTAATAACTTCCAAATTGATAAAAGAAACATGTTTGTTAAACCATTGCAAGTATGATTCAAGCTATGTCATTTTCAGAATTTTATTATGAAGTGTTGTAAACTCTTGAATCATGTAGTGAAATGAAAGCTGGATAACTGGTATTGCTCAAGATAGGAAAATAAATATCCAGGATGCCACTCGGATCCTAGAGTCACTTGGTCGAGTGTGTGTGTGTAAGTCCAGCAAAATTGATCGAAAGATCACACCTATCATCACCCACCCACTACTTATCTGTCCCATCGAACAACTCCTATTCTATTTGTCAAAGAGCATGATACAGATTTTGTTACGACAGAGGAAGAGGCTATTTTGCCCATTGAACTTATACCAGCTCGAGCAATCTACTTCCTTGATAATTGTCCCTTATTGGCCTCAATGGCCACTTGGGTACCCAAGAACAGCAGTCAAAATGTGTCATTCTCAACCTTGATGGACTGCCTAAGAGAAAGAAAAGGAAGAAGTAATGATGAGGAAGGAAGTTATGGAGTAGATTAAAGGTAATGGAAGAAGGTTATGTGGAATCATCACATGACAATTGGTCCAATTGGTCCGTTTCTGTGCTCTAATTCTGTATAATTCTATTCTTTGTAAAAAAATACCATCCCTCTTCCCAAACAATTATTAGTATTATTATTATTATTATTAAACTTTATTTCAGACTCAAGGTCCAGATAAAAGACGACATTAAATAGAATACATTGCATATAAAAACACCATAAAATACATATAAAAGCTTAGTAAATTACTTATAAGAACATCATAAATTATATACAAAAACACAATACATAGTTCAAAGTCCAGAATAAAAAGAAAGATCATTGTTCTACAACGAGACAACTATACCAATGTCTCCACAGCTGGGATTGGTAGCGTGTGGTGCTAAACCTTATGTTTAATAAGGCCAAGATAATTTCATTTTCAATCATTAATCCTGCAAATAAATGTATATATATGATTTCTTAGGATAGCTTGTAAAGTACTGACTCCTGCAGCCACAAACATTTCACATGCACTACACCATCTAGGTTTCTTTTGTAGTATTCTTAAAGCATCATTATAAGCTACTTTAAGTCTCTGTAAACTTGTTTTCTGTAGTTTGACCAGAGGTGTGCAGTATAGAGTGGTGAACAATATGCTCTGAACAGAGACATCTTCACTACATCTGTACATGCACCAAACTTGCATAAGAGAACATTCGCTTGTACATACAGCATACGGCGTTGCCTATAAATATCCCCATCATCTGTCATTTGTTCTGTAATACAATGTCCAAGATATGTCCAAAATAAAACCCAAAGGCTGACATATTGGAACCAGTTTCAAAAAGTGCTACAAGCCTCCATGTATTAAACTCTTAAACCTGCTCCGTTTCCACATTCCTGATCTTTTACATTCTAAAGAGTATTGCTATTATTAATAATTCCTCCTTTTCAGATTCCACCAATTTATTTTGACGTTAATTGAATTCTAGAAATTACAGTAGTTTGCTCATTGGAGTCACGCTGATCCCATCTTGCCAACCCCTGTAACCTATTTTACATCCATAAATTTTCCTCGAATCATTCCTGTTCTTTTTTTTTTAAGGTCTTTCATAGTCAGTGGGTCACAAACCTTTAAAGCATGAAACAGACCAAACCAGCATCCACACTGACCAAATTGGCTAATCAAACTAGTCCCACTTGCCTGTGCTTGGTCTATAACCCTCCAAACCTTTCCTGTTCATAGTTATACCTGCCTCGATCACTTCCTCTGGCTGCTCGTTCCATATACCCACCACCCTCTGAGAGAAAAAGTTTCTTCAAGGCCCTTTATCTTTCCCCTCTCACCTTAAACTTATGGCCTCAAATTTTAGACTATCCTACACAGGGGTAAATACTGTAGATATTCACCTTGTATATGGCCCTCTCCTATCTTTACTTTAGAGATACAGCATGGAAACAGGCCCTCCGGCTCACCAAGTCCATGCCGACCAGCGATCAGAATAGAATAGAATAGAATAGAATAGAATAGAATAGAATAGAATAAAATAGTCAGAATAGTACTTTATTTTTCCAAGTATGTTTTGCAACATATGAGGAATTTCATTTGCCAAGTCAGTCATACAAATAAAAGCAACAGATCACCCAAACACATTTTAACATGAACATCCACCACAGTGACTCTTACACATTCCTCACTGTGATGGAAGGCGAAATAAAGTTCAAGTCTCTTCCATTTGCTCTCCCGCGGTCGGGGGCCTCGAGCCCTCCATTGACAGGACGATCTTGACTCCCATAACCGGCAGCGTTTGGGCCCTCCGCGTCGAGGCGATCAGCTCCTGCATCGGGGGGATGTCAGCTCCCCCACGTTGGAGGATCAAACCTCGCGTTGGGGCTGGTCGAACATTCCTCTACATTGGAGCTCCCGAGTCGGCCTCTCCTGAGACTGCGAGCTCTTGATGGTAAGTCTGCAGGCCGCGGTTGGTGCGATCCCAGGCAAGGGATCAGCTCCGATGTTAAGTCCGCGCCCCTCAGTCAGGCTCACGACAGTCCGAGGAGTCCTCCAGCTCCACCGATGGAAGGCCACAGAGCGCCTGGAGAATGCGATCGGAAAATCAATCGCATATCCAGCAAGGTGAGAACCTGAAAAAAAGTTTCCCCCATCGCCTCCCCCTCCCCCCACAAAGACAAACCGAAGAACATTAAAACAAACTTTTAACAAACACTAAAAATTAAAAAAAGATGAAAAAACGAACAGACCGCTGGCAGAGATGCCATCGTACGGCGCCCTGATCACCCCATACACTAGCACTATCCTACACACTAAAGACAATTTGTAATTTTTACCAATGCCAATTAACCTACGAACATGTACGTCTTTGGAGACATCATCGTATTCCTTTAATAATGACAACATAATCTCTGCCTCAATTTAGTAAAACTTTTCTTGTTTCTCTCAATATGTTTTCACATAAAAATAAGAAACATGAATTTCCTTTTTGTCTTCTTGTGATGATCTCAAGTATATGCCCCATTGTCACGAATTTCCTATCCCATAGTGAAAAAAACAATTTCTACAATCTCCTTACTTACCTTTTTCATTCCAGGGAAACACACCTACTTTTTGTGCATTTGTTCTTGATATTGACATCATTTTATGATTTTGCTTCAGAATGTTAGCTAAGAGAGTGCATGTAGTGTTGTGTAAAATGGGCTGTTGTGTGGTCGTCTATAGCATTCTCCGTAAGGATCCCTGCCATAATGAATGTATTTCATCCCAGTTGACTGAAGTCAGGTTGAATTTAGATCTCCAAACGTAGAATACAACACTTGTTCATTTTGCATTAATCAGTGCTTATAGCAACAATGTATTTAGTGCACCATTTAGCAATGGAAACAGAACACATCAGTATTGATATAACAAATATAATCTCTGGTATATTTCCAATACTAATTTTCTTTATGCTGCATTTTGATATTGTATCTTATAAAAGCTACAGTTACTTAACTTGAATTTTAAAGACAATATTTAATTTTAATGCTGAGCAAAACACAAAGTGCCGGAGTAATTCAGGGGCTCGGGCAGCATCTGCAGTGGGAATGGATAGCTGACATTTCAGGACAGACCCGTCATAGATGCTGCCTGACCCACTGAGTTATTCCAGCACTTTTAGTTTTACTCAGAGCTCCAGCATCTGCAGTTCCTTGTGTCTCCACTTAATTTTAATGCTTTTGTTCATACATCACAGTGAAATTTCTGATGATCTTGGAGAAAATTTGATTAAAGGGACCAAGATATTTTTGATGATTTAATGTAACTGTTAACACATGCATCAGGCATTTTTTATATCTAAATTCCTGATTTATGTTTGATAAAGTTGTAAAAAGTGAGATGGAAGTGTGGTTTATCAGTGTGTGATGTATTAGGTATGTATCAGTCAAGATTGTAATTATTATTTATTACAGTGCTTTATGCACCTTTTCTCATCAACATAAAGCATATGAATACAGGGGCGAAAAGTATTTTCCTTTTCAATTCCCATGTCCGTTCAAGTCCTCCCATGTCACATCTATCATGGTTGGGTATGAAGTAGAGCTCTTTTCACAACATCACAATTAAACCGCGTCTCCAGAACGGCAGCTCTGCTCCACGTGAAAAATCTCTCCCACCTTTTGTATATCGTGTAAGCAGCAATCAGCAACAATGTGCCAATTGAATGAATTAGTGGAACGTTTGATATTTGCTCTATATCTCCTGCATTCATGCATTTCAACATCAGTAGACTACAATGTTTATTTGCCCTTGATTTGTTGGCTTGTCCGGTTTTGAACCAAAAAAATATCACAAACTCGTTGCCTGCATTGACTTACTGAAAGCAGCTGTAATAATTTATAAAATACTTCATGTTATGAAGCAGTTATAATTTGCAGTTTAATCTATAATTGTTATCAGTGATACTTTTAACCTGCTAAATTTACAATCTAATCAGTCTCTCAAATTAAAATTACGATCGTAATTTGTAATCATCCACTGATTCATATATTTTCCTTTACTTTATTATCAAAGATAATGAAACTAATATTTATTTATTGAGCTATAATCCTGTGGAAAGTTCCACAGCACACTTCAGACACATAAAATGAAGCATTAAGAGTAGACATTAAATTTCAAACTGCACTCAAGACTATTTAATTGATATTATCTTTTATGGTTGATTAGTGCTGAATGTGCAAAACAAGCATCTTTTGCAAAGCATTTTGTAAGGAAAATGTACAACCCCTGGTATTTAGCATTGTCTTTTAATTAGAAACCCATCCTGCAGTTGTCTGTAAACACAGTATGATTCCCACTGAGGAGTTGTTTCACCGATTATGTAACCCTTAATTTAATCTCACCATAGTCAAACTCATTTGATACATTACACTGAAACCATGTGGTCATATGGCTTCAAAAGACACAACAGTCAACACTTTCTTCATTGAACTTGTAATTGATTGCAGCTTTGTGTGCACAGGCTGCTCATTTATCTGCACAATTAACATACACAGAGATGTTTCTTTGCAGAAATGCAGCCTTCTGTTGCAGTTTCTCAGCAGCTGCAAGACAACTACCAAAAATGGTACTTTCACAGTGGTATTAACCTTCACCCTGCATTGGGTTTCGTTTTAAAGCCGTCAGGTCTACAAATTCTACTTTTAACTCAAAAATGTTTCTCAGCACATCCCCGGCATAGGGAACAAATCTTTAGCAGGATTCCATCCTCTCTCCGGGGTACAACTTGTGTTGAGGCATCAATGATTCTGTAGCAGATGAGACTCATGAAATAGAATCAACATGTGGCTATTAAATTTTATTATCAGACTTCTCAAAATTGTTGCAATTGAATTTGGAAGTGAAATATGATGGAGTTGAAAATGATTGTCCTACTTTTGGCATCCAGTGTCAGAATGAAAGGTGCTGATATTTAGTGGGAGGTTAAAGGAATCCAGGAAAACAAGCATTGACAAAGACAAGGGTCCTGTCACATCTAACAAAAGATCTCATTACAATTCTCCAGCTGCATTTCCCATTCAATCCATGGACAGACAGGTAGGCCTGGGAGATGCTGGTGGGAATGCAAGAGTAAGGAGCCACAGATAAGAATTCTTCAGAAAGGTCCACAAAAAGCAAAAGAGACTGTGCTAAACTCGCTGGAGCTTAGAAGGATGAGGGGGCTCCTCATTGAAACTTACCAAATAGTGAAGGGCCTGGTTGGAGAGGATGTGGAGAGAATGCTTCCACTAGTGGGAGAGTCTGGGACCAAAGGTCACAGCCTCAGATTAAGACGTTCCTTTAGGAAGGAGACAATTACTGCACCAGGGCAGGGCGGAAAGTAGGGACTGAGAGGTAGGGACTGAGTTGGCTGTTTCGCAGCATGGAGAGGACATCGATGCCTGGAGATGGGAGGGATGTCTACTCTCAGTCTGAGGATGGCAGAGGGCATGAATAGCAAAGGGTAACTGTTGTCATTTATAAAGGGTGCAGGTTGCTTTCTGCACTTTTTAACCCACAAGTCGTGACTTTGTGATTTGAAAACTCAAAATCATTAATATTATTTCGGTTGATCTTACGGAAGTGTATAAAATCAAGATGGGAACTGATTGGGTGAATGTTCAGTCTTTTTCACTAAAGGAAATAGAACTAGAGGGCACAGACGAGGGCAAAGTTTTAGGAGAAAGGAGAAAAACATAATAGAGACCTGAGGGGCATTCTTTTCACACAGAGGATGGTGGGTATATGGAATGAGTTGCCCAAGTAAATAGTTGAGGCAGGTACTATAACAACATTTAAAAATCACTTTGTGTAGGAAGGAACTGCAGATGCTGCTTTAGATCAAAGATAGACTCAAAAAGCTGGAGTAACTCAGCGGGACAAGCAGTATCTCTGGAGAGACGGAATAGGTGACGTTTCGGGTCCAGACCGTTCTTCAGACTGAGGAAGGATCTCGACCCGAAATGTCACCCATTCCTTCTCTCCAGAGATACTGCCTGCCCCGGTGTTTAAAAGTCACTTGCATGGTTAGGAAAGTATTTTGAAGATATGGGTCAAACATGGGCAAATGGTACTAGCGTAGATGGGGCATTTTGGTCAGAGTGAATGAATTGAATCGAAGGGCCTGTTTCTGAGATATTTGACTATGACAATTAAGAAAAAAGATCTTCATGTTAGTGAAATTTGGTTTTAAGTTCTTAAGATGCATTTTTTTTTTAAATTTCAAAATAGACTTTATTCATTGATAAATATATACAATTCCTGAACCATTCAAACAAACAAAATTCATCCGACATTTTCGGAGACTATACAAGTTTTTTCAGTACAATTTTTTACATTTTTCAAATTTCACCAAACAGTCCCCCACCCGTGCCACTCTGTGGCCCCTGTCCAAGTAATAAATATATACAGTGTTTACAGTGCCATTTGACATTTTCACTTCCACAAATAATGTCCCCCACCCGTGCCACTCATGTGGCCCCCTGGCGTGGGATACCTTCCCTTAAGATGCATTGCAACTCAGAGATCTGCATTAGCATGCACAAGATCCACTGCTGTAAATCAGCAAAGGATATGCACATGGCAATTTAAGATTCACCTTTGCACCAGCCTGAGTCTCAATGTGCCATTTCTATTTACAAAATATTCCCTAGTTTAGTATCACTTTGTATTGAATGCCATGAGACTATTTCCATTGAGGATTGTGTTCTGGCTAGGCTCACTTCACATGGAAGGATTTGAATGGAGGTCCCAGAACTGAATGTGTGAGGAATTACTCATCTCCTAATCTATGATGACAAAATGGGAGAGATTTGTATGACACTGCCCAGCCACAAATCTGGCTTTGCTTCTCCAACCTCCACCCAAACAAGCGCTCAATGGGAATAAAAGTTATGTTAGATCATCTAATGATCTGTTAAGCCACTATCAGTTCATGGTTGAACAGTGAGGTGAAAGTCTACTGTGGCCATTTATGGGTTGGAGTGTGTAAGTATATAGAATTGAGCTTGGTGCACGTGTGAGGACATTTGTGTGTCTGTGGTGTTGGGCTGACCTTTGTCCTCCTCCTCAATGTTCAGGGACAAACAAGATAATATCTGAAATTTCCACAGCATTGAAATTCCTGAAGGTGACTCTAGGTCTCCTTGGAATAAGATAAAGATGGAAAGAAAGGCAGCGATAGTAAAAGACAGCCATATTTCTCTCAACTATATACCCACATAAAGTTTGATTAAAAACTCTTCAATGTATGTAATGTACATGCAAATAAACTGAATAGAATATGTGTTGGCACAAAGGACTGCGTTAGACTTGGTGATGGTAAGGATATAGAAAGGAGACTTGCAAAAATGAGAAAGGGTTGGATGTGGATTAAACAGAGAAATGCTGAGGTGTCAAAGAAACACACATAGTCTCAAAAACAAAAGCAGAAACAAACAAATATGTGTAGGGAGGAGGTATTTATGGCTTGAAAATCTTATCAAAGGTTAACTTTTGAGAATCTATGAAAAGCAAGACAGGCTTCCAGAAGAAGGAAGTGGATGGGAGGTGGGGTGGGGTGTGTGGGATGGCTGTACATCTCAGCAATGCAGACAATATCAGCTGAGAAATTCATGCAATCTTTTTTTCTGCCTGATCATCTTAGGTGAACAGAAAATACCTGCTCTTTTGTAACAATGTCCCTGCTGGAATCTGCCAGTTGTTGCAATAACAGAATTGTGGATCAGGTAGATCAGGGCAAGAGCTACTGTGACAGTGGCTGTCAAGGTAAATTACGCCATAGGTTCTATACATCTAGCTCCACTCAGGCTGGAGTAATCTGCAATATCTCCTGCATTGTTGTCCTTTGCTACATTAGCTTCCAATCAAGCCGCATCTCCGACCAGGTAGTTACTGAGAAAATACTTTCCCCCTTCCCGCCCCCCCACATAAAAAGACTAAAAGACCTCCAAAACAAACAAACAAATTTAAAAAAGGGTGAAAAGACCAACAGCTGTTGGCTGGGCAGCCATACTCGACGGTGCCCCGGTGACTGGGATTGTGGAATCCAGAGATGATATGTTGTCATTATTGCCCTTTATTCTGTATTATTGTATCAAATTGTGGTGCAGTACATTGAACATAGAATATAGAACAGTACAGCACAGGAACCAGGCCTTTGGCCCACAATGTCCATGCTGAACATGATGCCAAGTTAAATTAATCTTCTCTGCCTATACATTGAGAGGAGGAGCCATCTTGGGTAACGGCTGCTAACCAGCAGCCGTCCTTTTAATTCACTTTTTTTTGTAGTTCTAGTGAGTCCTGTATTTTGTTTGTGGGAGAAATAGACTTTTTAAACGTGGGGGGGAAGGGGGTAACTATATTTCTAGGTCCCTACCTGGTCGGTGAGGCAGCTTTTTCTCCGGGCTGCCCCGTCAACCCATCCTCGTGGCCTACCAGCAGTCGTGGAGCGCCATTTCCTAGCGGGGACCGCCCAGCACCTCGGCTTCGGTGGCGGTACAGCGCTGGAGTGCTATCGTGGGGCCTTGCCTGGGTCGCCGCGCTGGAGCTCCAGTGAACTGTGACCGCCGAGTTCATCACCTCTGGGCTGCGGGACTGCGGAGCGGAGCGGGCGGCGCCGACTTCAACATCGGGACCCTGAGAGCTCCAAACCGGCGCGGCCTTGTCGGCTTCGGAAGCCGCGGTCTCCGGTAAGGAAGCGGCCGTTTCAGGTGGCCCAGCTGCTGAGAGGACTTTCCTGATGCCGGGGCAACAGCACCCAGCGAGAACAGCCAGGAACATCGGGCCTCCATAGAGGCAATAGCGGAGGCCTCAATAGGCCTGACTTTGGGAGAACTGGGGATGGGGACTGGACATTGTGCCTTCCCCCACAGTGGTAACGATTGTGGGGGGATGATTTTTGTGTGTAAGTGATTATTTTAGTTTGTGTCCAAGATGGCTGTCGGAAGGGAGAGTGTACGCTGGCGCGGTTTAGCTGCCGCTGCTCTCTCTTCACATTGTGTTTTTGATTTTTTTGTCTTTGGATCGAATTCTGTCTTTAATTTGTGTATTGGTGATGTCTTTATTATTTATTTTATTCCGATTATATGTTTTTTACTGTTGTTAAATTCTGTAAGGTGTCCTTGAGATTTTTGAAAGGCGTCCACAAATAAAATTTATTATTATTATTATTATTATTGTTCATATCCCTCCGTTCTATCCATATCCATGTGCCTATCTAAAAGCCTCTTAAATGCCACTATTATTTCTGCCTTCACCATTCTTGGCAGCGCATTCCAGGCACCCACCACTCTCTAGAAATACATAAGCCCTGCACTTCTCCTTTAAACTTTCTTCCTCTCACTTTAACACTATGTCCTCGAGTCTTTCCTATTTCCATCCCAGGATGAAGGTTCCGATCGTCTATCCTATCTATGCCTGTCATAATTTCATATCCATCTACCCTATCTCCTGAGTTTCAGAGGCTCCGGAGAAAACAAGATTTTCTGTCTCATACCCACTAATCCAGGCAACATTCTGATAAACCTAGCCTGCACCCTCTCAAAAGCCAAAATCATCTCGCCTTTTTACATTTTTTTCCTGTACAGAGTACTAATTAACACGATTTAGCAGATCAGCTATAGAACAATTTCCAGCACCTAAATGAGCCACACAAATTCTGCCATCGAGAGATGCAGACAGTTCACAATATTGGTCCCCGATAGAACCACCCAGTAATCACAGTAGGAATGCTGCTAGCATTCCAGTGGAGCACTGTTTTATATTACTTCATGGCCCAAAATTAAATTCTCTGGTGCCGTTAAATTTAGTCAGGTTGGTTCCTATTTATTTATATTCACCTCAGGATTTCATAACTGTTATTTTCTGTCATGCAGTTTTTTTTCTCAATTGTTTATCATTAAAAATTTGCCCCTTCTCTTTTACGTTCAATTTACTTCATTGTCCACTTTCATTAGTTTGGGATATATCTAAACTTGGCCAGTGCAAATTTGTCATTTAATATCATTAGATGACATTTTCTTATCTTCTCTTCGTATTTTTTTACACCGTGCAAACACTCAAACAATTTCCTTCCATGTCCTTTTGGAATCCTTTCTCAAGGGTTAGTTGTAATCCTTTCTCAAGGGCAAAACATGCTTTCATGTTTTTAAAAAAATCAGCATGTGAAACAATTCTAATGAGAATCAACTTTGTTGAAAAGCCTATAACCAAATAAAATTGGGAAGTAAAAATGCTTCCATTTTTTTAAACACTAACACCATTCACATTTTGAAAATATTCATTGTTCTCATCTTAATCTTGCATTGGAAAAATCTAAAGGGACTGTCCCACTTTCACGACCCAATTCACAACCTCTGCTGGGTTTGCCCTTGACTCATACTCGCAGCATGGTCGTCACGAGGTTGTAAGAGGTTGTAGATGGTCATAGGTAGGTCGTGATGCTAGTCGTAGATACTCGTGGCATCAAGTAGGTCGGGGCGTTTTTCTAGCATAATGAAAAATGTCCACTAGTAAAAAAGGTAGTGAATTAGATCGTGAAAGTGGGACAGGCCCTTAAGTCAGCCATTTATTTACAATTAGCGTCTTTCATTCTGGTCAGTTTTTCTCTCTCCATTGGCACAGCCTAACTTCTTTGGCACATCCTCCATCCATGCATTTTGTAACTTCTACAACCTTTTGTTGTATTCTCTATCTGACAGTCCTTATTTCGCAGCATTTACATTCATTTGTTCATGCACTCTCTCACTAACTCATGAAATCTTCAACCTCAGTAAAGATTTCCACGTCTACCCTTGCCCCATCCACCCCTTCCACACCCTCTCTGCAACTTCAAACCAACTTTTCGCTCCTTCCCAGTGAAACTCTTCATTCCACAAATGCTTCCTGACCCTCTTGCATTTTATGTTTTTATACTTGCATTTTATGTTTTTATACTTGGATTTTTTTTAAAACATTAAACCAAAGTAAATCCCAGCTTCACAAGTGAGGTACACAACATCATTAAACAACACGCAATCAACTTCACCAAACATATCAAAATGTGGATTAGTATTTTTCATGACGTATTTGGAAGAAATAGATTAGTTTAGAGCAAGTCAAATACTTTTTCACAATTAATGTTCCATGCGTTAGATATTAAATTTGAGTGAGTAAGATCCACATGATAAAAATCAAGATAGTTCCTATGATGTAAACGTGGTACGTAAGTAAATTTAATTGCACCATTGCAATTTGCAGTCTGTAGAAGCAGTCATGTGTGGTTCTACAGACTGCATTGTTTCCTGTATGTCTGGTGCAAGTTATCCGAGATTTTCCCTTTGTTTTATTCACCCCTCCCCTACTCTCTATGCCGCTTAAGACCAATTTGTTTTCTCGTTTTCATCCTGGTATCATCCCAGTGCATCTTTATTTCATCTTTTCCATGACTTCAATGTGCTTTTTTTAATTGTGAAATAACTGGCATCTTGAATAAATCTAATTACTGGATATTTATTGACAACTGTGTCAGCCAAAGAATTGTGCGAGAACTAAGAAACATAAATTTACTCAGAAAACAATCTGCTTTGAGAACGGAGTAAACAAAAACGACAGCAACTTCTTCCAATGAAAACAGGGCAGTTTTCCAAGAAAACGCAATGAATAGAAGATAGTTACAAATATGTACACACTGAATCCTAGTCATTTGCACAAATGCAGTTTGAAGGAAAGTATTCAACAATCTCTACTCTGTTTGGGAAGAGCACAGTACTTTTACATAGACGGATATTTAACATCACTTCCAGGTCTGACGTAAAAACAGGCATAAAACTACACATTTGTAAATCTTGTTGTCTCTTTTTTTTCTTTTCTACCAATTGTGGTTAAATTGCACTTACCCTTAAGGAGTTCATATGAACCAGATGATATCTGCTAGCAGATAAAACTATAGCAGGTACAAGAGGTTAAATACATACTCAAGGTAATGCAAAAATAAGGATAAAAATTCTTACTCTGTCCAATATGAAATGCTGTTGTTTATGCAAGACGTCCCCTGCTTCTAAAGTCAGATTAAGTTAACGTTGGTGGATTTGAATGGAACAGAATGTCAGAAGCAGATAAAAGGCAGTTCTATGATAACTATGATTCCATAATGCAAATTGGAAATAATGCAATTGATAAATCAGGAAGCATGGTTTGTATTACACAAGTAAAATTGGTTATAACATGATTTTGATCATGAACTAGAGAACCACTTAAAAGTTACATTATAAATTAATATGTAGAATAGGTAGAAATAAATGTGCTGGATAAAATAGTTAGAGGAAAAAAACTGTTTCCATGTAACTGCCCACAGTAATCAGACTCCATTGTCCCTTAAGAACACAGTCTGTCAGTTTCACCACAGGTAGCCATTGAAACCGACAAGCAATTGCTAATACTCACACTAGAAAATGGTACTCCAGTGAACAACGTAACATATAGCTTTTAGTAATTTTGAACAGAACATTATTCAGAACATTTCTCTGACACTCACTGTTCAGCCAAATAATTTTTTTGTTCATCCTTATTGAAAAAAATACTCTTAACAATGTGAATATAATAAAAGGTTGAAGAGAGGAAGAGGCGAGATGTAGTTGGGTGTGATCAGCGAATGTGGAAAAAGACACCATGTTTCCTGACAATGTTAATGAGGAATAGCAAGTAACAATGAGAGTACGTAACACTGAGGAAATCGGAAGAGAGGCTATTAAGGGTGCTTAACAGGCAAGGATGGATGGCCAAGAATGGAATAGGTTGAATCCTCCCCATCCATCTAAAGAGACAAAGATATTATAAATAGATGCTGTATCTTCCATCTTAGTGCTATATTCCAGCTCCATGCATGTTTACCTTGTGCAAATGTGGAGAAGTTTATGCTGCTGTACAGGGGCCCAGCAACCATTACTATTGTGGTAGGGATCTTAAAAGCCATTTAATATGCCGCCAGCTTGACTAGGCCATGCCAACAATTATTTCATAGTCAGGCTGCTGCAGTACTGCTTGTGCAGCTGTTTTCAAGGCATAATAAATGCATTAAAACATAAGCTGAAGAAACATTACAATAAGTAAATGTTTGAATTGGAGTATTTAGTTGGGAAATATTATCTATATTACTAAAAGTCTGATCTTGACCGCTTTTGGCCCACTGTGCTGGGATTTCCAAGAGAACACCGCCACCTACGGCCGTCATTTTTGGCCACCTCGCTCAGAGCCCACGTCTGCCTTCCTGGACCAGAGGATTTTTCCCATTGATGAAAAATCAGAGAGATATTAATGTTTTTTTTTAAATCACCATTCTCTCTGCTGCCCCTGCTGGAGAGAGGGGGAAGGACTATAAAACCAGGAAGTGGTGTGCGTCACTCTGCAAGATGGAGGTTACGTCTCTCTGAGCTCTGAATAACACTGAACACATGTCTACTTAACTGTGAGTGCCCTTAATGTGGTTTGAATATGAAAATATGGTTGGTTTGAAGTAAAAAGGCATTGCCTGCAAATGGTTGTTTGGAGGGTTTAGGTTGAAGTAAAAAGGCACTCTCTCTCTCTCTCCCACCCTCTCTCTCTCTCTACCCCTCTCTCTCTCTCCACCCCTCCTCTCTCTCTCTCCCTTCCTCTCTCTCTTCTCTCTCTCCCCTCTCTCTCTCTCTCCTCCCCTCTCTCTCCATCTCTCTCTCTCACTCCCCCCCTCTCTCTCTCTCTCTCTCTCCTCTCTCTCTCTCCCTCCCCTCCCCCTCTCTCTCTCTCTCCCTCTCTCTCTCTCTCTCTCTCTGTCTCTCTCTATCTCTCCCCTCTCTCTCTCTCTGCCCTCACTCCCCCCGCCCCCCCCCGCCCCTCTCTAGATGCGACTGCAAATTGGGGGCTATGCATCAGTAGATGGGGTGATTATGGGGTAAAAGGAGCAAATTAATAATATTAATATAATATCAAGGGGGTAATTAGCGTGTGTGCGGGGGGGGGGGGGGGGATAGTTGGTAAGTGTGATGCTGCATGCCACCTCCCCCCCCCCCCCCCCCCCCCCCCACCACAAACCGCACATTGTGGGAACAGACCCAATGGGTCTGCACTTGGACTAGTTAAGAATAGAATTTAAAAATAACTGAATAGTGCAAGCATTAAAATTCTTACCAATTATTATTCTTGACTGTGGGTAGCAGGCCCAAACCTTTAAATCCTTACCCTGCAACATTAAGGGCATGCTTTTATTCTTTATCTGTGAATAAGCCAACAACCTATTTTTTCACAAATTTTAATAGCGTCACATGATCACCATGCACACATTATATGCAACAATTTTTGTGATTGATGACATTATTAGGGAGGATGGTAGAGAACCAGTCATTCGTGGTATGCCTGTAATAACTGACCACGATGTGCTGAAGGAAAGTTAATGGGTCTAGAGGAAAATGAACGACTAGCTGCAGAACCTGGAACTCAAGGGCCTGTCCCACTTGGCCGTCATTTGCGCCTCATTTACGCGTCATATGTAAAATAGGTCGACGCGCAAATCACGTGTCAGCACAACCGTCTGGTGCGCGTGACATCATTAGAATACCCTGCAGCGCGCGGCAACGCATGGTTATGGACGTTGACGCACAGTGCGACAGCGTGCGTACGCGATACGTCATGCAGGTGGCGAGCAAGGATTTCGTTACACTACGAAATCCTGGAGCACCGCGCGATACCGTATATCAAGACTCCGGCATATCCAACTTTGCTGCGTCCCGATACTCAGCACTGAGTCCAGCATAATTTCCTTTCATCATGAGCCAAGAGGCCAGACAAACATTGACTCTGGCTCCATGCAATACACAGGACATATCAGGTGTATCTTGCACCTGCCCATTCATTGATTGCAGCCACTGACCATCAGTAAAATATTAAGCAAACAAACTTTTTTTGGAGAAACAAGGAACTGCAGGTGCTGATTTACAAAATAAATACATAAAGTGCTGGAGTAACTCAGCGAGTCAGGCAGCATCTCTGGAGAACGTGGACAGATGACGTTTTGGGTTTGGACCCTGATTTCTTTTTTAATGATCTAATTGATTTAGCTCAGTGAATTTTGTTTCGCGTTTATTATTTTAGTTAATATTTGTAAATAATATGAATTCATATTTTGAAATTATGTTTTTGGTCGTTATAGAAATTTGGCAGCAGTGAAAAGTCCAAGCTATGAGAAGACCATCAAGGTGGAATATTGGTGAGACCTCAGTTTGCATTGCCTGAAGCCACTCTGCTTTGTGAAATGACGGTGGCAGTGAATCCTGGAGGCTGTTCGGAGCTGTGTAGGTGGATTTGGCTGTGAGGCTGGTGCAGGTTCAGTCACATGGGGACCATCAGACCAGTAACACTCTTGTATTTTACAGCTAACTAAATTACATGAAGTGATTGATATAGCTGTCTAAATGTCTGCTAAATATGTGTTGCTACCCGACAGATAAGTATATAATGTTCAATAAAAATGCAATCTTTATTTACAATATTTGCAAAACATAATTGCCAGACCCTCCCCTCACTCAAGGAAAATGTTTGCTCCCTAATGACTAGTTCTTTTCATTTGGACTAATTATTCGGATTCGGATTGGTTTATTGTCACCAGGGTGCAATGAAATTCCTTGTTCACATGGAGCTCGGAGAGTAACAATAGATATAACAGTAAATAAGGCAACAAATGCAAAACAGCAGAATGAGGCAAAGATGGTATCAAAATTTGAGGTAGTGCAAAATAAATATTAACGTACAATAATGGAATAGCAGAATTAGGAAGAGTTAAGAATCAGAGTTCATAGCAACACCTTAGGGAATGGGATGTGGTGGAGGTAATTCGTACGGGACTCTGAGAGATGTTGGGAAGAAGCTGCTCATATTCCAGGATATTTGGCTTTCAAACTCATGTAACTTCCAGAAGGTGGAAGCAAGAAAAGGTAATGGCCATGATGGCAGACATCCTTGACAATATATTCCATGCAATGCACCGTGAATATGGACTGGATTGAAGGACGTGATGATCCCGTGATAGACTGGTTTGTGTTTACCACTCTCTGCAGGTTCAGGCAGTCAAGATCAGAGCAATTGCCATATTAGGCAGAGATGCATCCTGTCAGAATATTTTCCATAGCACAACTTGTAGAGGCTCGATAAAATCCTCATGGACATGCTAAATCTTCTCAGTCCAAAGAAAGTAAATGTGCTGTGCACTTTCGTGATCACCGCATGAGTTGTCAGAGATCAGATTAGATTGCTGGCAATATGGATGTCTTGGAACTTGAAGCTGTCAACTATGTTAACAACAGCTCCAATGACGTGGATAGGATTGTGTTTACCCACACCTCACTCTTCCTCCCACCAGTTAGCAACCAACTATTTGGCCTTGCTGATGTTAAGAACTAGGTTGCTGTTCTGACATCATGATACTAGATTCCCGATCACTTTCTGTACTCTGTTTCATCATTGCTATTGATTCGGCCAACAACAATGGTATCATCGGTGAATTTAAAGAAAAACCTGGTGCTGAATTTGGCCACACAAAACTGACAATAAAGCTCCATTTTAACGAGTAGGTCCCACATAAATATAACTCACACTTAGGGGCAAAAATGGCTGCTTACTGGTTGGTCAAGAAGTTGTGTCAAGAACTATTTTTGTATTCTCTTCCAGTTTTCAATAATAGGCGATAGACAATAGGTGCATGAGTAGGCCATTCGGCCCTTCGAGCCAGCACCACCATTCAATGTGATCATGGCTGATCATCCCCAATCAGTACCCTGTTCCTGCCTTCTCCCCATATCCCCTGACTCCTCTATCTTTAAGAACACTATCTAGCTCTCTCTTGAAAGTATCCAGAGAACCGGCCTCCACCACACTCTGAGGCAGAGAATTCCACAGACTCATAACTCTCTGTGTGAAAAAGTGTTTTGTCGTCTCTGTTCTAAATGGCTTACCCCTTATTCTTAAACTGTGGCCCCAGGTTCTAGATCCCCCAACATTGGGAACATGCTTCCTGCCTCTAACGTGTCCAAACCCTTAATAGTCTTATATGTTTCAATAAGATCCTCTCTCATCCTTCTAAACTCCAGAGTATACAAGCCCAGTCGCTCCATTCTCTCAGCATATGACAGTCCCGCCATCCCGGGAATTAACCTACGCTGCAGTCCCTCAATAGCAAGAATGTCCTTCCTCAAATTAGGGGACCAAAACTGCATACAATACTCCAGGTCTGGTCTCACTAGGGCCCTATACAACTGCAGAAGGACCTCTTTGCTCCTCTCCTCAACTCCACTTGTTATGAAGGCCAACATGCCATTCGCTTTTTTCACTGCCTGCTGTACCTGCATGCTTACTTTCATTGACTGATGTACAAGGACCCCCAGATACCGTTGTACTTACCATTTTCCCAACTTGACACCATTTAGATAATAATCTGCCTTCCTGTTTTTGCAACCAAAGTGGATAACCTCACATTTATCCGCATTAAACTTCATCTGCCATGCATCTGCCCACTCACTCAACCTGTCCAAGTGACCCTGCAATCTCATAGCATCCTCCTCACAGTTCACACTGCCACCCAGCTTTGTGTCATCTGCAACTTTGCCAATGTTACCTTGAATTCCTTCATTTAAATCATTGATGTATATTGTAAATGGCTGCGGTCCCAGCACTGAGCCTTGCGGTACCCCACTATTCACGGCCTGCCATTCTGAAAGGGTTCACAGAGCTTGTTGACAAGCTTTTCCCTTTGAGAATAGGGAAGATTCAAACAAGAGGACATGACTTTAGAATTAAGGGACAGAAGTTTAGGGGTAATATGAGGGGGAACTTCTTTACTCAGAGAGTGGTAGCGGTGTGGAATGAGCTTCCAGTGGAAGTGGTGGAGGCAGGTTCATTGGTATCATTTAAAAATAAATTGGATAGGCATATGGATGAGAAGGGAATGGAGGGTTATGGTACGAGTGCAGGCAGGTGGGACTAAGGGGAAAAAAAATTTGTTCGACACGGACTTGTAGGGCCGAGATGGCCTGTTTCCGTGCTGTAATTGTTATATGGTTATATGGTTAAAGGGACCCGTTAATCATACACATAATATAGATGGGAACAAAGATTTGCTTTGTAATACTTAGACAGCGATGTGTTCAGCCAACAATGCATCTGGGTGGTGTCGGCAGTGTGTCTGCAGTGTATCTGTATATATATACACACACACACACGTGTATATAAATGGCTTGGCGTAAATAATACATATGACAAAAATTCCATGAGGAATTTTATTTAGAATATAATATAATATTGTAGAAAAATTTGTAATTTAGAATCTGGTGCTTACGTGCATAAGGAAATGAAGTAGAAAATACCCCCAAAAATTTGAGGAGCATGCAAGTTACAATTCCAAATTCTCCAAAAGATTGGTCCTTAGTTGTAAAATAGACCCTGATCAAATATTATGTGCATTATCACTTGTTATATTTTGTTTTTCTGCATTTTCCCTTATTTCCCTAGTTATTATTTTTAGAATGCTTTGCATGGAACCTAAAAGCAGAGCATAAAACATGTGCCATCCGACGGTATGTGCTTAGTGTACCAGCACCTCTAAAACGTTAACATCAATACTACTGATCACTTGAAACATATCTTTATTAATCATAAGTACCAGCACCCTTTGGTGTACAAAAAAAGCACTGGTGCCACCTAATATATTAATGATCTCTGACATGCTGCTTGTTCGTGGGAAGTAGTCAGGTTCAAATTATGTGCTTTATGTGTATCAAAACATGCAAAGTTAGAAAATGATAGAACATAGAACTAAACAGCGCAGGGATGGTCCCTTTAGCCCATAATGTTCCTGCTGAACATGATGCCAAGTTATACTAATCTCCTCTGCCTGCATCTGATCCATATCACTTCATTCCCTGCATATACACGTGCCTAACTAAATACCTCATAAACACCACTATAATATCTGCCTTCACCACCATGCCTGACAGCATGTTCCATGCACCCATCTCCCTCTGGTAGAAAACCTGCCCCGCACATCACCTTTAAACATTACCCCCCTCACCTTAAAGCTATGCCCTCTTGTCTTTGATATTTCAACCTGGGAAAAAGATTCTGTGGAAAATGTGTGTTGAGCAATTAATAGTTACGACAGAGCTAACAGCATAAATTTACACTTGTGGCTTCTTGCATATGTTTTTAGAACTTTTGATAAGTTAGATTCAAATAAAATAGTTGCATCATTAAAATGAAGATTTTAATATATTCATGGCAGCCACTTTAAAATGTAAACAATGAATATGGGAACAGGTCTCCTTTGTTGCTGCTCATAACAGCAACAATTTCTATTTATATAATGCCGTTAATGTAATAAGAATACCCCGGGGTGCGACACAGGGGTGTTTGCAAATAAAGAGATTGCCTCACTGTTACACAAGGACTTATTAGGGTGAATATTTGGTCAGAGATTTGAAAGAGCATCTTACAGAACGAGGAGCGGGAAAAATGAGAGGTTTGCAACAGAATTGCCAGAACCAAAGATAGATAGGTAAAGCCAGTAATGGAATGATTTAATTTGGGAACAGAAAGCTTACAGAGCAGATGGTGAGATGGTGAACTTATTAAATCTAGCAACTGGTTAACAGGGGGCCAGTGTGTGTCTGTAAGCAGGGAGTAATGGATAAATTAGACTTTGTGCAAGTTGGGAAGCAAGATTCTGCTGGACGGGTTCAAGGCGAATAGAATGAGACCAATCTGCATTAGAATAGTCAGTTCCAAATGACAAATGCAAGGGTGAGGTTTGTCAGAACTTGCCAGAATTTAATGCATTGGTCACTTGGGCTGAGCTGAGGGCAAAGTTGAGCAAAGGAAAGAAAGGTGGTCTCAACTATTGGTTCTTAAACTCAATGCAGGTTAAGTAATATACCAACTCTGTGAACAGTCTGATTCACTGCCCAGTCCATCATCAGCTCTGACCTTCCTTCCATCGAGGGGATTTATCGCAGTCGCTGCCTCAAAAAGGCTGGCAGTATCATCAAAGACCCACACCATCCTGGCCACACACTCAACTCCCTGCTACTTTCAGGCAGAAGGTACAGATGCCTGAAGACTGCAACAACCAGGTTCAGTAATAGCTACTTCCCCACAACCATCAGGCTATTAAACCTGGCTCGGACAAAACTCTGATTATTAATAACCCATTATCTGTCATTTGCACTTTATCATTGTATTTATTCATGTGTGTTTATATTTATATTATAGTATATGGACACTGATCTGTTTTGTAGTAAATGCCTACTATGTTCTGTGTGCTGAAGCAAAGCAAGAACTTGAACTTGAACTTGAACTTGAACATCAGCTTGTATCCAGGGGGAGAGATGGATTCAGTGGACAATGAAACAGAGTTTGTGGCCGGCACTGAAAACAACAGATTAAATCTTCTCAGATTCAACTGGAGAAATATTCTGTTCATCCATAATGAAAAAAAAGACCCTGACAATGTAAAAGATTGAAGGGAGGAAGAGACGAGATATAGTTGGGTGTAATCCTTGATTGAGAAAACAGGCACCATATGTCTTGACAATGTTGCTGAGGGATGGCAAGTACTACGAGAGTGCCCAAGGTAATGTTGTGGTAAAGGGAAGAGAAACCATTACTGGTGCTTTACAGTCAATGAATGGACAGCCAGAATTGGAGCAGGTCGTATCTTACCCCATCTTGGGCACATCAGCGCCTCTACTTCCTGTGAAGATTACGGAGAGTCGGTATGTCAAGGGGGACTCTCTCGAACTTCTACAGGTGCACAGTAGAGAGCATGCTGACCGGTTGCATCGTGGATTGGTTCAGCAACGTGCGCCCAGGAGTGGTAAAGACTGCAAAAATTTGTAAACACTGCCCAGTCATTCATCGGCTCTAACCTCCCTACCATCGAGGGGATTTACCGCAGTTGCTATCGCAAAAAGACTGGCAGCGTCATCAAGGACCCACACCATCCTGGCCACACACTCATCTCTCCGCTAACTTCAGGTGGAAGGTGCAGGAGCTTGAAATCTGCAACATCCAGGTTCAGGAATAGCTACTTCCCCACAGCCATCAGACTATTAAACTCAACTCAAACAAAAATCTGAACTTTAATAGCCTATTGCACTTTATATGCTTATTTATGTGTGTGTGTATATATATATATATATATATATATATATATATATATATATATTCAATGGTATATGGACACATTGATCTGCTCTGTATTTATTTATGCCTACAATATTCTGTTGTGCTGATGCAAAGTAAGAATGTCATTGTCCTATCTGGGACACATGACAATAAACTCACTTGAATCGAACGGGACAGAGGTGTCAGAGGGTAAGACATAAGAAATAGGAGCAGCAGCAGGCCATAAGGCTGATCTTCCATCTCAGTGTCATTTTCCAGTTCTTTTACCAGAAGCCTAGGTTCTCTTAATGCCCAAGGAAGGTGTGATCAAATATTGCAGAGAGCACAAGAGGCATGGATAATCATTATCATATTCGGGGTTATTAGTGACTTTGATCAGAACTGTATTTATGTCGTAGCAGGGCCGGTCCTGATTGGAACTGATTGGAATATTGGCTGGCCATGATTTTAACTTTGGATGGATATTGAACTGAGGGTTAACAGCAGATCAAATTTCCCTGTCACTGCTGAAAGAGAATCTCGAATGTTGTGGCTGAAATATCAAGGCTGGCTTCCCACCCTATTGTGTCTTCACTCCTGCCTTGCTGCCTGCTCCTGCTTCTATTTCTTATGTCTTGGCCTCCTTTGACACCTCTGTTCCGTTGGATGGGACAGAATTTAGGCTTTACAAATTGCATGTTGAATGGGTCCACCAAGATAAAAAGCAGGAATGCATCTCATAAATTCCTCACCATTGGATCTTGCTGTTTAATTAATTCGAAAGGAAATTATTCACAGTACAGAGCCATTGGTCCAGAAACATGGGTTCAGATTCCACCATGACTGCTGGGAACTTTACAAGTTACAAAATATATCTGGAATTTTAAGCAAATATAAATGTTGCATTAATTATTAGCAAGAAACCCACAGGATTATCATAAGAATCCATCTTGTTCTTCAGTCCACTTCAAGAAAGGAAATTGGACATCTTTATGTAGTCTAATGCACCTGTTACTCCAGTCACAATTATGTTGTTGACTCTTTGCCAGGACAAGAAGTGATGGATAATACATGTCAGCTTTGAATGAATAAAAAAGCCAACAAGGACTTGTTGCCTATATAAACTGGCTATTAATATAGCCACTTTATATATTCCATTGAGACTTTGTCAGACGGATGTGTTGCCATGCCATATAATGCAATCGTAAGACAGGATACCACAAGCTTGATCTAGGAAGTAGGGTTTAAAGACATTACACAAAGGAAGAGGGTGGTAGAGTGGTGAAGAGGTTCAGAGAAGGTATTCCAGAGCCTCGGGTGCAGATGATTAAGACTGCGGAAGGCACCCCCGGGGAATAAAGGTGGACAAGTGAGGAGAGGGATGTGGCATCCACGGACGTAGATGGCTGGAGACCCGCAGCAGCCTGGGACTTGCCTGGAACGTGAATGTGAAAATGGCACCAAAACATGACGCCTCTTGCATGCTGGCTCAGTAGCCTATTTCTGTACACTTGCAGGATCGGGGATATGGCAATACTCTAGGACTGTTGGTAAGAAAAAGAATTCCACTGTGTCGACACTTCACACATGTGACCATAAAAGTACCATTGTAGCACGTAAATAGGTAGTGAAGCTGGTGATGCAGAATCTCTGACTATAACATGCAGCCCTTCATAAACCTTTGGAAAATCCTCAATCAGACATTGACACAACAGCAAGGTGCGCTGTGCTGTCTGTTATCTGCTATTATTCCATCCAACCTCAATGCACTTTTCTAAATCTCCTCATTATTCTGTCTGAAGGACGCCGCAAACCACCTTATAGAAGCTGACACCAGCTGAGCAAGGTTAATGGAACAAATGGATGGGCTATTAATTTGTTACTGTTCTTTTGCAGACTAGTCTCTCACATATGAGAGGTGTCCAGCCCCGTCAATGTGGAATCTTTATAATAGCAATGGCTCATGGTGTCCTCTCTCATGATGATACTTCATCTACGTTAACTAGCAATGACATTCGTCCCCAAGAGCAGCAAACACCATTTTACTATTTGATATGACGTCAGGTTAGCCGAGGGTCGAGCTTGCAATAGCACCTCACGAATTTCCGTAGCAGCAACAACTGCTGAAACCTTTGGAAGTTCATCCCAGCAATGATCGTTAAAGTGACACTCAAAAACATTATTGCATCTGCAGACCTTGTCTAAACTTGCTTCTCATTAGTTTATCTTAGTCTCGTTGAGAGATACATGAAAACAGGCCCTTCAGCCCACTGAGTCCGCTCCAACCCGCGAACACGGTGCACTAACGCTATCCGACACACTAGGGACAATTTACAATTTTTACTGAAGCCAAGTTAACTGATAAACATGTATATCTTTCGAGTGTGGGAGGAAAATGGAGCATCGGGGAAAACCCACATGGCCAGGGGGAGAACGTACAAACTCCGTAGAGACCGCACCCATAGTCAGGATCAATCCCAGGTCTCTGGCACTGGAAGGCAGGAACACTACTATGCGCCACCCTGATTAGTATGGGTGTCACAGGTTATGGGGAGAAGGCAGGAGAATGGGGTTAGGAGAGAGAGATAGATCAGCCATGATTGGATGGCAAAAATAGACAATGGGCCGAATGGCCTAATTCTGCTCCTTTCACTGATGACCTTATGACCTTCTGGCATCGTACTGCCTGTTGTGCCACGGTGCCGCCTGTGACTGCCCAATGTTATTGTTTTACAAGTTGACTGAATAGTTTTGATAATCTTTGATATGGTTGAGAAGTAGTAAAGAGATTGACACTGAAGATGTTATTCTTTTCAGGAATGGGGATTAAGGAATTCAACAAAATCACTGTTATGTTAACCATTTCCTGGCTTACTCAACTTGAATATTTCCCTCATACCCGCCTTTTTTTGTGGATCTCCACCACCTTCGCCCAATTCATCCTCATCTGCGAGGATTTTGTTTGTTGATTTTAGCTCTGCATTCAACACCATTGTGCCAGAGCTACTACACTCCAAACCTTCCGAGTTGACCGTGCCTGAGCCCATCTGTCAATGGATCACCAGCTTCCAGACAGAGGAAGCAGCATGTGAGGCTGGGAAAGCACATCTCGGACTCGCAGACACTCAGCATAGGAGCACCGCAAGGCTGAGTACTCTCCCCTCTCCTCTACTCTCTCTACACCAATGACTGCACCTCCACTGACTCCTCTGTCAAGCTTCTCACGTTTGTGAACGACACAACCCTGATTGGACTGATCCAGGATGGGGAAGAATCTGCCTTCAGACAGGAAGTGACACAGCTGTCGGCCTGGTGTCACTGCAACAACCTAGAGCTCAATGCTCTTAAGACAGTGGAATTGATAGTAGACTTTAGGAGAGCTCCCCCTCCCCTCACCATTCACCATCAACAACTCCACATTCACATCTGTGGAGTCTTTTAAGTTCCTGAGAACCATTAACTCCAAGGACCTTAAGTGAGGGGCTACCATCGACTCCACAGTCAAAAAGGCACAACAGAGGATGTACTTCCTGCGGCAGCTGAGGAAGCACAATCTGCCACAGGCAATGATGGTCCAATTCTATACGGCCATCGTGGTTTGTCCTCACCTTCTCCATCATGGTCTGGTTTGGCTCAGCCACCAAGCACGGAATCCGGAGGCTGCAGCGAATCGTCCGATCAGCTGAGAAGGTTATTGGCTGCAACCTTCCCTCCATTGATGAACTGTACACTGCAAGGGCCAGGAAGCGAGCGGGTAAGATCATCTCTGACCCCTCTCACCCTGGCCACAAACTCTTTGAATCACTTCCCTCTGGAAGGCGACTCCAGACTGTCAAAGCTGCCACAGCCAGACATAAAAACAGCTTTTTTTCCCACGAGTAGTAGCTCCACTCAATAACCAAAAATCTGTAGCCTTCTTTTGCTCTGGTATTTTACTTAATTCACATGTTTAATCAATAATGTTTTATTATTAATGTTTAATGTTTTATGTGTCATTCCTAACCGCATGTTGTTGTCACTTATGGGCGGAGCACCAAGGCAAATTCCTTGTATGTGAATACTTGGCCAATAAACTTATTAATCAATCAATCAATCAATTGATAGGTTTATTAGTTAATTCATTCATTTATCAATTGTCCTCTATCTTGTTGCTAATTCAGGTTCTACTCAAATTCTTCTGGCATTCTGATATTGTGCATAATGCAATGAGCTATAACATGCAGGTCATTTTAATTGGGCTTTACTCTACACTCCCCAGTATTCAAGGTGTGTGAACGTCTTTCAAAATGTCCTTAGATGTACCTCTAATTTTTCAGGAGGTTCCTTGGTTCTCATTTGGCCTGCATTGCTTAACTTTGATGAGGTTGCAGAGTTCTGGCATCAGCCAAGAATAGAGGAAATAGGTACTTCACCATGCAAACCATCTTCTAATCTTCTTATGTGTAGGAAGGATCTGGAGATGCTGATTTACACAGAAGATAGACAAAAAATGCTAGGGTAACTCAGTGAGACAGGCAGCATCTCTGGAGAGGAGAAATGGGCGAAGACTGAAGAATGGTCTCGACACAAAACGTCACCCATTCCTTTCACCGGAGATGCTGCCTGTCCTGCTGAGTCACTCTAGCATTCGAATCTTCCTAGATGGGCAGGAGGTCATATGAGCATTTGCAGAATGAAGATGTGGGAGCTGCCAACAAAGCCCAAACAGGCTGGTATCATCTTTCTGATCCAATGCTCAATAATTTAACATTTATGAACTGTAAGCCCTCATTATTCCCTACAGACGGTGAAACTTCTTCTGGTGTTTAGTTGGAAACATTGTGCCCCGCTAGTCGTGATAGTGGCTGATGTCACAAATGCAGTTTTATGCAAGTCTACTTCTTAATACCTATCACAAATGCAACGTATTGTTTGGTCTGGTAGGGCTACAGCTGGTAATGTGCTGTCACCCTGGTCACAGCCTGGAAGGAGCCGGTGATGAGATGGCTATGGGCGGCTCTGACATTGTTACCATGTGGCCAACTGGACATGCCACAGCAGCATCTTTCTGCACTAATGCTCAGAGACCTCTGTGAGTAACCATCCTCTCAGCTCGTACTGGTTGCTGCTGCTGCGTCTCTTCTTCATATTGGTTGCACATCCAAAGGTGTGAAACAATAACAGCACCCATGATAAACAGGGTAAGCAACTCAGGTAACAAAATCAAAAGAGGCAAGATGGTAGTTCAGGACCACCATCGTTAACTGCCATCTTGGTTGGTAGACACAAAATGCTGGCGTAACAGCGGGACAGGCAGCATCTCTGGAGAGAAGGAATGGGTAATGTTTCGGGTCGAGGCCCTTCGTCAGGACTGTCTTATGAAGAAAGACTGGATAGACTTGGTTTATACTCTCTAGAATTTGGGAGATTGAGAGGGGATCTTATAGAAACTTACAAAATTCTTGAGGGGTTGGACAGGCTAGATGCAGGAAGATTGTTCCCGATGTTGGGGAAGTCCAGGACAGGGGGTCACAGCTTAAGGATGAGGGGGAAATCCTTTAGAACCGAGATGAGGAGAACTTTTTTCACACAGAGTGGTGAATCTCTGGAATTCTCTGCCACAGAAGGTAGTTGAGGCCAGTTCATTGGCTATATTTAAGAGGGAGTTAGATGTGGCCCTTGTGGCTAAAGGGATCAGGGGGTATGGAGAGAAGGCAGGTACAGGATACTGAGTTGGATGATCAGCCATGATCATATTGAATGGCAGTGCAGGCTCGAAGGGCCAAATGGCCTACTCCTGCACCTATTTTATATGTTTCTATGTTTCCTACACATCTTGGTTGGTTGTTTTTTTTCACAATGGCACAGAGATAGTAGGTGGGTGTGTATCTCCTTTACATTGAGTTTGCACAGTTAAGGGCCTGTCCCACTTGGGCGTCATTTATGCAACCATTTACAAGTCACGATACCCAAGAGGTACAGGCCCTTTAGTCCATTTGTAAATGAATCCTACTGCCTTTACTTGGCAGGTATGCTGCTCAACAAATCTTCAGCCCACTCAATTAACAACCCATGCCACATAATAAGATTCTTATCTAAATTTAGAAAGGCATTCGCTGTTTACACCTAGGGGGGGTTCTAATTTGATTTACAATGAAGTTAAAGTGGGAATCAACTGCGTGTCTATTTTTCAGATTTTAACAGTTAACCTTCCTCATTGCCATCTGACTTGGTTGATAAAATCAAGCTAGTGTTTGGCAAAGACAGGGAAGCCAATTACATAACACAAATACATTATCCCGATTCCAAGCTCTGCTGTGTTTAATACACCTATTGTATTAAGGATATAAAGTTTAATTGTTTTGAACAACTAGGTTTCAGTTCTGACCTATTTACTCTTACGTCAATCTGGACGCGACTGAAACTCACAATCCAGAGCGCACTTGTTCCTGTTTTGTTGATAATTAAGTCAGGTCAAAATTATATAAACTTTCATTTTTCAAAAGGCACATTTTTCCTCGAATCATTCTCGGCCTAGATTTTTTTCCCCATTGTTATACAATAGTTGAAATTATTGATGAGCAAGGGGTGTTCAGCACATTTGAAATAATAAGGGCATTATTAGGATGTCACAGTTTGTGCAGCTGCAATAGCTATTGTCGAACAACTCCAGCAGTCTGTGTTCGATCCTGATCTCTGCTGCTGACTGTGTGAATTTTGCTCATCGTACTTGTGGCTGCTTTGGTTTCCTCTGGCTTCCACCCATGTGCCAAAGACATGCAGGTTGCTAGGTTTTATATAAACACACAGGACATTATTCTGATTCTAGGCTGTACTGTATTTAATGCACCTATTGGCTGAAGGACATAAAGGCTAATTGTTTTGAACAAATATGTTCAGTTAGAACCTATTTCCTCTTATGTGCCTTGCATGTATTAAATGGTAACCTACCATGTTAAGGGGTTGAGAGGGTTGTGATATGGTCATTAGGTCATAGGGTCATAAGGAATAGGAGTAGAATTAGGCCATTCGGCCCATCATCTACTCCGCCATTCAGTCATGGCTCATCTATCTCTCCCTCTCACCCCCATTCTCCTGCCTTCTCCCCATAACCTCTGACACCTGTACTAATCAAGAATATTATGATCTTATGATCTTATGAACCTCATAATTACCCAAGGGTGAAGTTGAGTATAGTGGTGGCTGTGGAATATGAGGCAAGTTGATAGGAACATTGGGAAAATAGAATGGGAATAATGCAGCATCAGTGTAAATGTGTTCTTCATGGTCAGTGGTGGGTTAAAAGACCTGTTTCCAAGTTAGTCATACAGTGTTGAAACAGGCCTTTCGGCCCAACTAGCCCACATCGACCAACATGTCCCATCTATGCTATTCCCTCCTACCTGCATTTGACCCACATCCCTCTAAATCTGTCCTATTCATGCACCTGTCTAATTGTTTCATGACTCAACTATCTCCTCTGGCAGCTCGTTCCATACACCAACCACCCTTTATGTAGAAAAGTTACCCCTCAGATTCCTATTAAATCTTTCCCTCTTCACATTAAACCTATGTCCTCTGGTTCTCCATTCCCATATTCTGGGCAAGAGACTCTGTGCATCTACCTGATCTATTCCTCTCATGATTTTATACATCTCCATAAAATCACCCCTCATTCTCCGTCGCTCCAAGGAAAAAAGTCCCAGCCTGCTCAGCCTCGCCTTATAGCTCAGGCCTTTGGGTCCTGGCAACATCCTTGTAAATCATCTCTGTGTCCTTTCCAACTTTCCAACATCTTACTTACAGCATGGTGCCCAGAACTGAACACAATATTCTAAATTCGGCCTCACAAAATGTCTAATATAACTACAACATGATCTCCCAACTTCCATACTCAATAATCTGACTAATGAAGGCCAAAAGCCTGTTTAGTGTCAAAGGATGTATGGCTCAATGATAACCTGGAAATATTGGCACAAAGATTATGGCTTCATGTATTGCAATGAGAATTAGGACCAACTAGTATAAAAACACAACAGAACCTTAAAATTTCGTATATTTTAAATAATTCCAAAAGTACATTATTTGGAAGATAATAACACTCTCAATAAATGCAGGTACATTCGTCTATGGCATTGAAGACAGTGTTTTGAATGTGGAATAAAACAGGCTCTCGCTCATAATTCTAAATTACTATTGCTTTTTCCACTTTGAAAAAAAGCAATAAAATGTAGAAAAAAGGAAATTAACCACATTTAGTGCATACTAAATTATGTCACTTCATTATATCATGAATTGTTGCCTTGAACAATTTATTAATTTATATATTTCTGTCAAGCAAACTATAATTAAGTTTATCATTATGTATTGATCTCATAAAATATTAATTTCAGCCTCTAAAATATTGCCTTTAAATTAACTTGATTTTAAAGTTAAACATTTGGTGAAACACATTCATCTATTGTATAAAATGTAGTTTCAGCAAAGAATGCAATTTTTAATTGTTCAGATAAAGTAAATATTTCCTTAGTGACCGTTTGACATTTTGCCACCATCCCAGCTCCTGACCTAATCCACTCGGCAATTCTCATTAGTTTCTCCTAACATCTATTTAACAAGGATTCAAAAGTTGTTAACCAAGGAATATAACTTCTTGTAAAATTCATTGAACATATTAACATACCATTGAGTGGAAGGATTTAAATGGGTAGTAGGTGATCAATGTTTGGAATGAATTTCTATCAATCTTGGTCACTGAAATGTTCTTCTCAGAGGGAAATATGTCTCAAGAAATTGAATTTACTCTTTACACTATTATTTTGGGGGTTTGAATGGTAGTTTAAGTTGGAATGTTCCTCTATGTGAGTGCCTACATTATATGACTATTAAAACACAGAACTTTCATCCAAACTATTTATCCAGCTCATTAAAAACAGCTAAGAGAAACTTAGTCATGAAGTCATATAGAATATAGAGGCCTTTTGGAAAAACTTGCCCATGCTGACCAATATGCCTCATCTACACGTCCCACCTGCCCTTGTTAGGCACATATCCCTCTAAACCTTTCCTATCCATGCCTTCAAAATGTTGTTAATGTAATTGCCTCAACTACCTCTTCAGGCAGATCATTCCATATACCCACCACCTTTTGTGTGAAAACATTACTCCTCAGATTCCTAATAAATGTTTCCTTCATTCTAACTCCTTAAAGCTATGTCCCCGGTTCTTGATTACCCTACTCTTAGTAACAGCCTGTGCATTTACCCTATCTATGCCCCTCATTACCGTATACACCTCTATAAGGTCACTTTTCATCCACTTGCTCTCCAAGGAATAAAGTCCTAACCTGCTCAACCTCTCCTTATAGCTCATGCACTCATGACCTGGCAACATCCTCGTAAATGTTCTCTGCACTCTTTCGAGCTTAACAACATCCTCCCCATAACTGGGTGACCAAAACTGAACACAATATTCCAAATGTGGCCTCATCAACGTCTTGGACAACAGTAATATATAACATCCCAAAATAATCCTAGTCCCATCTTCTAAATTTAATACCCTGACTGATGAAGGCTGTTGTACCGAATGCCTTCTTGACCACTCTATCAACATGTGACACAACTTTCAAGGAACTATGTACCTGCTCTACTAGATCCCTCGGCTCACAACACTCCCAAGAACCCTGCCATTCACTGAGATGATCCAGCCCTGTTTTGACTTCCCAAAATGTAACGCATTACATTGATCTGCATTAAAATCCATTAACAATTCCTCAGCCCATTTGCCCCCAACTGATGAATCTATTGCTGTAAGTTTTGAAAACCATACTCGCTATCCACATTACCACCCACTTTTGTGTGATCTGCAAACTTACTAATCATGTCTTCTACATTCTCGTCTAAATGGATGATATAAACCACCCACGACAATGGGTCCAGCTCCAATCCCTGAGGCACACCACTAGTCACAGGCCTCCAGTCTGACAAACAACCTTCAATCATCAACCTCTTTCTTCATTGAAGCCAATTCTCTACCAATGTGATCTAACCTTCCAGGCCTGCCTACCATGCAAATACCTTGCTAAAGTCCATTTTAACACTGTCTACGGCTATGCCCTCATCAACCTTTTTGGTTACTTCAAAACATTCAATCATATTTCCCATGTATAAAACCAGGCTAACTATCCCTAATCAGAAGATAGACATAAAATGCTGGAATAACTCAGCGGGTCAGGCAGCATCTCCGGAGAAAAGGAATAGGTGACATCTCAGGTCGAGACCCTTCATCAGCCTCCATCTATCCAAATGCATATATATCTTACCACTTAGAATACCAAGGATAACAGCCTCCTCTTGAACATCAAAAAAACGAAGGAGCTGATCATGGACTTTAGGCGGGCACATCATCCGAGGACGTACACTCCATTGAGGATAAATGGGGATCCTGTGGATAGGGTGAACTGTTTTAAATATCTGGGAGTCCACATCTGTTTTTAGTGCTTTTATTGTCTTTTAATTTTTACTGTTTTATAGTCCTTTGTTTTACAGTTTTTAATGGTTTGTAATAACTTCTTGTCCATGAGTTCTCATGTACAACACTTTGTGGCAACTGCAGTTGTTTAAAGTGCTTTATAAATAAAGTTATTATTATTATTATTATCTCCGAGGATATGACATGGGCATCACACACCTCAGCACTAGTGAGTAAGGCAAGGCAGCGCCTTTACCACCTCAGGCAATTGAGGAAATTCATAGTGTCTCCGAGGATCCTCCAGTGCTTCTACGCAGCGGCGGTGGAAGCATCTTGTATTCGGCCGAACGCACTATGGGAATTTCACTTGCCCCCCCTGCAGGAACTATACATCAGGAGGTGCAACTCCAGAGCCAACAATTTCATGAGAGACCCCTTCCACCCCTGCAATGGACTGTTCCAGCTGCTACGGTCAGGCAAACGCCTCCGTTGCCATGCGGTGAGAACGGAGAGGTTGAGAAGGAGTTTCTTCCCAGAGGCCATTCGGATTGTAAACGCCTATCTCACCAAGGACTAACTCTACTGAACATTTTTCCTTCCATTATTTATTATGTAAAAGAATGCGTGTTATGATTGTGTTTATAGTTTGTTTGGTTGTTTGTCTTTTGCACAAAAGTCCGCGAGCATTGCTACTTTCATTTCACTGCACATCTCGTATGTGTATGTGACAAATAAACTTGACTTGACTTGACTTGACTTGACTTGACTCTCCAGTAAGTGCCTACCACAGATGTTAAGCTCACTGGTCTATAGTTGCCAGGCTTTTCCTTGCAGCCCATCGTAAATATGGACCCAATATTAGATTCATATAGCTCAGGCAGGCCTCCTACAATTTCTTCTCTAGCTCCCCATGGTGTCCTTGGGTAGATCTTTAAATATCTAAATATAGGATTAATGTAAATGGGTGGATGATGGTCAACATGCACTCAGTGGGTTTAAGGGCCTGTTTCCAGGCAGTTTCTCCTTCTGATTCTAAAACCTTTTTCAATATGTTGGGCTTCATTCATGATATAAAATAATGCAATCTAATAACAGAGTAAGGAAGTGAAGCATAGCACAAGGTCCACCATCAACACACCTCAGATTCCCACAGATATCCATACCTGTTTACAAAGCATGGTCAATTCTAATGCATGAACTCCCCAGAGTACAATTTGAAGGCTAACTTGTACTTTAACTAGGAGAGTGTATACTCAGTTATAATTTTCCATACAACTAATGATGGTGTGTAAACTCACTATAAATGTTTCACAACTGCTACAGAGAAGTACCGGTGCCCACAATTAAATGTCCAAAAATTCAAATAAAGTTAGTGTGGAAGTGTGAAGAAGCTAAATTGGACAACATGACCACCAAAGCTGGTAACACATAGAAACATAGAAACATAGAAATTAGGTGCAGGAGTAGGCCATTTGGCCCTTCGAGCCTGCACCGCCATTCAATATGATCATGGCTGATCATCCAACTCAGTATCCCGTACCTGCCTTCTCTCCATACCCCCTGATTCCCTTAGCAACAAGGGCCACATCTAACTCCCTCTTAAATATAGCCAATGAACTGGCCTCAACTACCCTCTGTGGCAGAGAGTTCCAGAGATTCACCACTCTCTGTGTGAAAAAAGTTCTTCTCATCTCGGTTTTAAAGGATTTCCCCCTTATCCTTAAGCTGTGACCCCTTGTCCTGGACTTCCCCAACATCGGGAACAATCTTCCTGTCCAACCCCTTAAGAATTTTGTAAGTTTCTATAAGATCCCCTCTCAATCTCCTAAATTCTAGAGAGTATAAACCAAGTCTATCCAGTCTTTCTTCATAAGACAGTCCTGACATCCCAGGAATCAGTCTGGTGAACCTTCTCTGCACTCCCTCTATGGCAATAATGTCCTTCCTCAGATTTGGAGACCAAAACTGTACGCAATACTCCAGGTGTGGTCTCACCAAGACCCTGTACAACTGCAGTAGAACCTCCCTGCTCCTATACTCAAATCCTTTTGCAATGAAAGCTAACATACCATTCACTTTCTTTACTGCCTGCTGCACCTGCATGCCTACCTTCAATGACTGGTGTACCATGCCACCCAGGTCTCGCTGCATCTCCCCCTTTCCCAATCGGCCACCATTTAGATAATAGTCTGCTTTCCCGTTTTTGCCACCAAAATGGATAACCTCACTTTTATCCACATTATACTGCATCTGCCAAACATTTGCCCACTCACCCAGCCTATCCAAGTCACCTTGCAGTCTCCTAGCATCCTCCTCACAGCTAACACTGCCCCCCAGCTTAGTGTCATCCGCAAACTTGGAGATATTGCCTTCAATTCCCTCATCCAGATCATTAATATATATTGTAAATAGCTGGGGTCCCAGCACTGAGCCTTGCGGTA
The DNA here is from genome assembly GCF_028641065.1 of Leucoraja erinaceus. NCBI lineage: Eukaryota > Metazoa > Chordata > Chondrichthyes > Rajiformes > Rajidae > Leucoraja > Leucoraja erinaceus. The sequence continues at coordinate 70,606,566 of NC_073382.1, forward strand.
TCCCACTAGTCACTGCCTGCCATTGTGAAAAGGACCCGTTTACTCCTACTCTTTGCTTCCTGTTTGCCAGCCAGTTCTCTATCCACATCAATACTGAACCCCCAATGCCGTGTGCCATATTTGTGAAATCTCTGTAAGTAAAGTTAGACATCTATGTCAGATGTGAAGAGGCTCATAAATGAAATATGTGACTAATTTGTCACTTGTATAAATAGTTCATGTGCAGACAGGAGATTAATTTTAATTTGGCATCATGTTCAGCACAGACATAGTGGGCCAAAGGGCCTGTTCCTATATATATAGTTATAACACTCTGGCGCAGACAAAAATGAAATATTCAATTATTACTTAATGAGTGTTCTCCGTGTTAATTTACTAGAGCTCCGGTGCATTGAGTATTTGTTGAGAATTACTTTCAGCCCAGATCCATCCCATTAAGACAACAGCATAATATAAACTCAAGGCTGGTTTACACGAGTTAATTTTCTTAAAGCCCAAAGCATATTTATCAATCTTCAAAATGGTGATAGTAGTTACTGAATACAAGCTAAAATATAAAATACTCACTGTTGCACTATGCTTTTTTATTCCCCCAAATGCTTTGATGATGTGAGAGTTGTCTTGGCATCTGGATGTACTCAAAATATGTTTCTGGTACAATAAAATGACATTGTCCATACTTAAAAAACATCAGTAAACAAAAACGGAGACAACAGGTTACATTAAGAAGCTGTGGACGATTTAAAGACTTAAGTAAAGGTTTTTGTGTAATCCTCCGAAGAGTTAGGAAGGGGTTGAAATGAACTCTGAAGTCAAGGTGCATTGGATGCTGAAAACTAAAATAGTTGCTTATTTCTGGAGATCAGTGTCAGTAGCTGACAATTCTAAATCGGATATAACGAAGCTTAGATGTGTAGTAATTTTCTTTCTCGATTCCTAATTACAGAAATCCCAGAGCAAAATCTCTGATGGGCCAGTCTAATTTCTATTTTTTATGAAGTTTTAAAATGTTATTTATTTGCTATTATGTTTGCCAATGTGAAGCAGGACAACTACACATGCACACGCCACTGTCAATATAAAGTATTTGTAACTTATATAGCACAAGATAGCTGCATTCATAACTGTCCTCTAATTTGGCCTATTAATATGTCAAAACTATTAGCTTCATCAGAGAGCTCACAAGTACATTAATGTCATATTTCAATTTCCTGCACCAATCGATCCCAGGAGGCCAAGTCATTAAATATATTTAAGAGGTAGATATATTTCTTGATTCTAAAGGGATCAGAGGACCTGGCAGTAAAGCAGGAATAGAGTACTGAAGAGAATTATCAATTATGATCATATAGAATAGTGGAGTAGACAGGAGTGTCCAAATAGCCTACTAATACTCTCATGTTTCTAACCTTTTTTTATGCCTCTTCTAGTTATGAAATTCTAGGTCTTCGTTAGCAGTAACTTTGTCAGGTGTATACATCACTAAACGCTCACTTATCGGGGGGGGGGGGGGGGGGGGGGGGGGGGGGTCGGGGGACACTGCAAGCCGGCGCCCTGTCAGCAGCGTGTCCGTTTTTTTCCAACTTTTTTTTTAGTATGTTTTGAAGTATGTTTTTAATGGTTCTTTGTGTGTTTTGTGTGGGGGGTGGTGTTGGGGGGAAACCGCAACTTTTTCCAGGTTGCCTCCTCCGTGGCCTAACAACGAGGATTGGCGCGGCCTTTCCCGAAGATGCGCCCGGGGCTTCAGTGGCGGGCACAGCGTGGACTCTTGATGTGGAGCGGGCGAGCCCTCGCTGGGGCTCGCTGGAGGGGAGCGCTCCGTTTCGCTGGCCCGCGGCAGCCGGCAGCCTGAAACCGCGGTCTGCAGAGTTCCAGCTGGCGCGGTGTCCGCAGCCCGGGATCCTTCGTGGGGGACCCAGGGGAAGAAGAAGCCACCACTGCCGCCCCGCGTCCAACTTCTACCGTGGGCCCGGCGTGGACTTACCATCACCCCAGGAGGGGAGCTTCGACAGCCGGCCCTGCGGTCTGCGGTGCTTCCGGCTGCGGCGCGGCGGGCACTTTAAATCTTCGACCGCCGGCCTGCGGCCTACACCAGCCTGAAGCCGCGGTCTCCGGTGGGGAAGAGCCAACTATGGACTGGCTCTGAACTCTGGTCCCGACAACGGGGGGAAATGGAGGAGGACTGGCCAATTTGTGTGCCTTCCACCACAGTGATGAATGCTGTGGTGGATGTTTGTGTTAAATTTTTATTGTGCGTTCTTTCTCACTGTATCGCTGCTGACATATTCATTTCACTTGCACTTTATGTGCTATGTGACGAATAAACCTGTATTGTATTGTATGAATGCAATACATTTCACTCTTATAACCAGAGACAGTCATAATCACAATAAATAAAAATGGTTCAAATCCAAGCACTCATGAAATGTCTAAATCAATCAAATTCCTGCACCAGTCTTTCCTGTTGCTTCTACTAAACATCTTTGTGGTCTCTCTTAATGAGATTGCTAATATAAAGTCTTTCAGCACCAGATGAAAGGTAGACTTGTTCTATCGATTTCTGCTAATTTTGTCCAGATTAAAACTGCCCAAGCTGTAGGCATTATAAAACTTGACCAATTAAATTATTAGTGTTAACTCAATGTACAAGTCCTTCTTCTCCAATAATATATCATAAATAAATATTCAATTCATTCATCATAATAAACCTGACCTTCTATAGTTTCGAGAATTCAGATTTAAAGATTTTATCTTGAACTTTTAACAGATCCACAGATAAGTGCATTCTTATATAGAAGCTGTGGGAAATAGGAAAGAAAAAAATAGCAGACCATCTTGACCATTTATAGTGCTGTTTATTTCACAAATTCGAAGCAGAACTTGCATAGGGTATCACTGGGGAACCTAATATATTCATGCAAATGATTCACAACAAATGTGGCAGCAGGTATCAGTAAGAATGCTTTGCATGTGTTGTGAGTAAGACCAAGGCTCACGTTTGGTGGGAAGGACATCTTCTTAATGGTACACAAAAGTTGCCAGCATTAGAAATGACAACAGCGATTCAGTCTTCTCCACTCATAAACAGTACAGATGCGGGCAGAAAAAGAACTGAGAAATCATGTGCAAAAGTCAAACATGAGTATCATCAAATAATTAAGACGCACACTTTTTCATATCTGGAAAATGTTTAAAAGTAAAACAATTTGCATGGGTCAAATCACAATGCCTTCAATGGTATAACTCCATCATTGAAAGCCAATATCCTTTACATAATAGTCGGCCACATTATGGGATGGGTAATGGGCCGTCATGCTAAACGACGAACACTAAGATTGAGTAAAACATACAGTGCTGGAATAACTCAGCCGGTCAGGTAGCATCTGTGGAAGAATGGATAGTCTCAGGTTAGGACCCTTGTTCAGACTGAATCTTCGACTATGATTCAAATTTTGAGTAATTGAAATGGCTTCAGGCCACGACGACCAGAACAGTGCAAAAGGATACTTAAACTCATGAAGTGAAATAGTCATACATTTTAAACATTATAGAAACCATATTTCATGAATGCATTCATATGAATTAGTTATGTACAAGGGTGCAATAGTGTAGACAATAACAATAAGCCTGGAATGTTGATTTTAGAAGAGCAAAGTTAACAAGAATTTGTATTTGGAAGTTGAAGAGATGAACACACTGCAAAAGATGCCGGTAATCGGACAAATGTTATACAGTCCGAGGCATTAAGCAGAGGATGGGATGTCAGAAAGATGAAAGACGTGAGCTTCTCTAAGAAAAGAGCAGCAATGTCTAATGTGGGGAATATTCCAGCACAGATAGGAAGCCCAATACGAATTCATATCAGAGGTCAAAGAGAGTGACTCTGCCTCCACAACCTGACCATACATAGACGTTATTTGCCTCCTTTAACATTTTGGTAGTTTGAAATGTGCAATTTTCATCAATATGTCATCATTACAATGCTATCTGCAACGGAGACACGAGTTACTCAGACAATGAGTGAAATATGAATATTCATCATAATTGTTCTCACCACTGTTTTGGTGGCTTTGGGTTTTAAAGATTAATATAGAATGATAACTAGATAAAAACTGGTTGCAGTCAGATACGTTCTTTCAAAATCTAATAGATGTCCACTGTGTATTCTTATATGAATCAATTAATCTCAGAACATAATACCGATAAGCAGTGGCATGAGTGAAATATAATTTGCAAACATTGTGGCCACCATTCTAGAAGCCCTCGATATTGATGCTAATCCTTTGTTGTTTGCTGTACCCAGCTATCAATGTGTATTTCTTTAACTTGGAAAGCATTTAATGTTAGGCTTTGGAAATATAGAGCACAAACAAAGAGTAAATGCAGCAGCAAAACAAAATAAACACACATGCCACGAGTGATGCACAGCACAATTTATTTCACTGGGAATTCATCTTGGAGGCTCTGTCATTCTGTCATACAGAAAATAAAATATCAACATCTAAAAGACAAACAGACCGAATGCTGCACACCAATAAATATATGATGATGGCAAACAGCTGTCCTATGATTTTAAATACATTGAAGAAAAAATATTAAGAACTAATTGTAGAGTGCCATGGCTAACCAATTGAAGGTGCTGTGCTGCTTGTTCTAGCTACATGAGATGGACAACACAGGGCTTTAGTCAATTCCTTAAAATGGGGCAAAAGGCAATGCAATGGATTCTGCAATGGATGCCTGAAAGTTCTTGGGCATCAAAAGGTGGGAGAAACAGCAACGTTTGCCTCCAACAGCTCTGCTTTGCAACCTCTACGTACATATTTATGGCGACAGCACACATCCCCTTCACAAAATGTTAAATGAAAACACTGTTGCTGCACAACACCGAGGTAGTTGGCTCCATTCTGCTAGATTCGTTGCCTGATGTAGAACACACTGTGACTTGGGAGCTTCCTATGACTCTGTGTGTTCTCTCTCTCTCTCTCTCTCTCTCTCTCTCTCTATGTCTCTCTCTCTCTCTCTCTGCGATATCCTTTCCAAAGTGCCTCAAAGGCTGCTGTGCCCATTTTTAAATGCTGCAGCATTAATCACTCTTGTCCCATTGCACATAATTATTTATTTTTAATGCGCGCACACCATTGCCAAACTCAGTCTGCAGTGTTATCTGTGGTTATGGAATTATGCACCGGTAACTCACAAATAACCTTTGAACAAAATATAACTGAAATTCCATTCCATTGAGCTTTTTTCAACTGCCTTCAAAAATATGTTCACAGAAGTAGCAATGAAAAGCAATGAAACTCAATCTATTAGTTTGTTCTCTAACTACCTTACTTATATTTACCTTTTCATAATCGTTGTCAAACAGGAGAATCAACCGTTATAATTGCTATAAAACTATGAAGTGCCCTTTCATTTAGTTGCAATATTTGCTTTCCAAAGCCACTATCTTAACATCATTTTCACTCATAGAAATAAATTTATTAAATTTTGTTTTAATTCTTTATAAACCAAAATGTTCTTCCGGTTATACTGCATGCTTGAGCCAAAGCCTTCAATCATTGCTCTGGAATATCAATTCCAGAACATAAATTGTCTAATCAGCTGTAAATAAGTCAATCGAAAGCCTGTCTTCTTGTACCATAGGTGCAATGAATAAATCAGAAAGTGTTTGAGTCTAATTGCTGATGGGGGGGAAAAAGCAATGGTAGAAAGTACTTTCATACATAAATGCTGGACTTATCTTGACTTGCATAGTGGAGACCGCACTGTGAAATACACTGATTAATGTTAAACACCAAAGGTAGACAACATTTTGGAGAAACTCAGCGCGTGAGGCAGCATCTATGGAGCGAGGAAATAGGTGACGTTTCGGGTCGAGACCCTTCTTCAGACCAATTAATGTTAAACTGATTAATGTTAAACACCAAGGCAATCGCTTATTTGTCGTTTAAAGGAATTACATCTATACCAAGCATGGAAGGAATCAACATTTAGTGAACATGGAAGCAAAGACAATATAAAGGACCAGAAGAACAAAATAATTTATTCACATTAAAATGGTAACTGTGATTGATGCAGGAAGCGCATTTTGCGAAGAAGTCGGCGTTATAGTTGTCTACAAAATAAATAACAACGTTTAGCTAATGCTAATAAAGAATGGAAGAAAGATAATCTGCTGTGTCAAAAAAAAATTCAACAGGTGAAATAAGTCGCTCGCTTGAAGAAAAGATTAAGATCAACTGTGCACACAAAGTATTTTGAAGGCATTTTAAAAGTGTGAAGTATATGCAAAAATGTCTTCGCCACTGACTTTGGACATTTAACATTTTAGTTAATTATGTGTCAATACTTTGCAGACGTACGTCTCTGCTGAAGTTAGTAACTTTCATGAACTGCTCGCGTTGTTGTGCGTGTCAGAAAGAGAGCACGAGCCGACCCAAAAATGATAAGAAACAGTTTCAAAGGTGGGAAAGCGAGAACGGTGCAGTAATTAAGCGAAGTCACCTACCTTATCAAGCCAGTATACTGAGAGTAGCCTTGCGAATAACTCTCTGCCATTGGTTTAGTTCCACCTTGATAACCCAGATATGTAATGGGCTGGTACCAGGTCACGGGAGCTGAAGAAGTAGACGGCATGGTGTCATCTTGAACCAAGAAGCTGCAATTGAGTCCCGCTTCATGGTGCGAGAGGCCGTAGGAATCTAGGGGCTCAGTCTTAAACATGACGGCATCTTCAAGAGGTTCGCCTCTCATGATGGGTCTTTGTTGTTGAGGGGAAATGGAATAGTCGCTATAAGGGGAATAACTGGAAGGCATGTAACCAAATGTGTTGCCGGCTTCCTGGCTCATGTTCATTGGTGGCTGCGATTCGGGTTGCATGGTCCTTTCAACCTTCGCATTGGGAGAGCCGCCAGTCTCGGCATAACCGTACGAGCTGGAAATGTCCGGGATGTAAGGAGCGTGGTCGCAATCGTCCGTGGTAAGAAGTTGGTGGGTGCGTGCGGCCAGATAGATGGGGTTGAGCGGCAGGAAGGGAAAACGCAAAATATTCAGTGGTGACATTTGCCCTCGGGGGCTTGAGTGGCAGGCGTCATCTCTCTCCAGGCAGATTTCGGATTTCATGGACTGCAGAGTGGCGGGGATGTTACTTTGCTCTATCGAACTTAAGTTCTCCCCGGGACAAACTTTGAGCTGTTTGGGATCACTGGGAAGATTCCTATCTGTGTTAATCAGCGACCAGGAACCCACGGGAGCCGGGGGCATGGGCTGTTTCCCCGCTCCTATCCCTTCAGAACTGCTTTCACTCAAACCTAAATCGCAGTTGGTCCACGTGGACGGTTCTGTCGCCTCGCTGAGACTGGACACAGAAGATAAGGCGATGCCCTCTAGATGTTTCGGGGAAATACTGCTTTTCTCCGAGTCGCTCTCAACTTTCCTTTCCAACGCTGTAGTCAGCTCAGACTGAGGAAGCAAGTCGTCCATATAAAGTCCCATTGAGTCGGAAACCGCCTTCAGCAGGTCTGTTGTGGACCCATCTCTGGAACTCGTTCCAGAAGAGTAGGACAGAACCTTGTCTGCCGTTTCCTTCTCATCCATGTTTTTTATGTTCCCTTGCTCCATTCGACGGGCGGAAGTGTACAGGAACCAGCTTGCGTTCGCTCTGCCTGCTCTGTTGGTTCTCAAGGTTGAGCTCCGCCAACCACGACTCTGCAACGTTCCCCAGGCGTGAACTCCATCCCACGCATCTGCTCACCTCACTGTCAACGGCACCAGGGCAATTCTTAGCATCAACTTTCAACTTCTATGCAACAGCACAACTTTTGCATTGCCTAGATTGTTATAATTACAACTGGCATGGTTGCAAAACGAACACGAACCCAGACGCTACGAGCGGAATCAAGTTAATGGTTTGAGGATATCAGCATTTAATTTAAAACATAAACGGTGAAAAGTCAAAACGTCTTTAAGGCTAACTGATCTATGTAATAAAACTTCGCACATTTAGGGATCCCGATGCCGCCTGATTTAGTAAGTCAAACCTCGAAACCCCAATTGACCCCCCCACCACCACCTGCAATATGGATCAAGAGTATTTGTTGCTGTCTAGTTGTTACAGATGCTGTTGTGTGGACAGAACTGCTCAAACTCTGGTATAGTTCGGAGTTATTTATTTAAACGTCAGGCACATGCGAAAAACGCCAGTTAGATCTCCCCGGTTAATACTAGGGTTTCTTTTATTTTCTACAGTTTTATTAATTCGTTTCGCTCGGCTAAATCATTCCTACCTGAACGCTGGAAATCGCGATCGTAGCCGGCTTGATCTCCGGATTTCTGCCTCATTCGCCTCGCAGTCTCGGCTCTCCCTCTATCACGTGTGAGTTGAAGATGTGAGACTTTGCGTACAGTATTGTGCAGCGATCATCACACGTCACCAAAAAAAAAGTTTACTCCTGAAAATTTTTGACTTACAAGGTAGAAACATCCGGGGTCATTTTTATCCTCCTCCTCCTCCTCGCTTTGTCTGAAAGCTACGCTGTCCTCGCTTTCCCCGCGAACAACCCAGAGCTTGTCAATTTCTGGTCAATACCACCCGCTCATTCTCAAAGTCCGGCCGCCACCACAGTTTGCTCCGATCGAGTTAAGGTGCAAGAGACACAAACTAAACGCGCCTTTCCAGATTGTGTTTCTTTCAAATACTCTACCGCATAGGAATACAATTTAAAACCGCAAGTTTGTGTTTTTTTATAATAAGCGGACTTCTTGAATTGAACAGTGGAAAGAGTTGGACGGAAGCCGCCCGCATCTGTTCAAAAGAAAAGAGCTATGGACGTGGGATTTAAATCGTCCATTTAAATCAGATACGTCAGTGTGAAAACCCTTTGCTGGATGTAGATGGGAGCTTTTGTCAAAGTATCTGGAAGTTGCAATTGAGTGCTGAAGCCAGCGATTTGCCATTTCTAATGGTGGGGGGGGGAGACTGAGGACTGCACGAGAGCTGGGAAGTTGGAAGTAGTTCATAAAAGGATTGTATTTAACAGAGGAACGGGAGGGGGAGTCACTCCATATCCTTCATATTGTGAAATGACATCCTGTTGCCCAACACCTAGGAACGTGACGTCTTAAACAACAGCTGGGTACAATTTACCGGAGAGAGTCAAGATAGTTTGAGATAAAGATTGTCTTCCAATTAAATTCGCTTCAAGATGTTGGTGGCAATCATAATAAGAATATTAAGCTAAACGCAAGGTGCTTGAGCAAACAGGTGCTTGGTGCACACAGACGTTGTCTGACCATAGAAACATAGAAAATAGGTGCAGGAAGAGGCCATTCGGTCCGAGCCAGCACCGCCATTCATTGTGATCACGGCTGATCATTAACTCGCTGGATTACTCCAGTATTTAGAGTTTTGCTCAAGATTCCAGCATCTGCAGTTCCTTGTGTCTAATGCAACAATTGCGATTAGAGGCGAGGTGGTTCAAAATATCAAAGATAATGGTGAAATATTGATGACAGTATAGTTGACGTTTCAAACTCTTGATTCTTTCTCCTCACTCCTCCAAACACTACCAGGAACCAGATAATTTCCTCGCTGCCCGTCCTATTTCATTCCGTCACACCACCAAACTAAAGGCCATCTTTTCCTTGTGACCCTGAGAGGCAAGCTCAGACAAGAGCAGACGAGAATGGCGAACTTCATGGGCAACAGCCCCGGCTGCAATAATGGTGACTTTGTAGAGAGATGTTGTGGGTGTCCGGAAATTTCCTCGTGAATCCTGCCACTTTGGGGATTTGTTTCATGCATCCATTACATGTGAGAAAGGCAACTGTTAGCCTGGGATTTGAACCGTGGGTGCAACCAAAGATACTAGAGGAGTATCTTTGGGTGCAACCCAGCTGCGGGAAAGTGCCCATTGTAGAAAACGCCCAATTTCACCCCATGCTATAAGCTTGCGCCGAGGCTGCGAATCGTCGCAAACCAGTAAAAGCCACCTGCTACAATAGGGTCCATGGAAACATCACCTCAGCGGCATATTCGCACCCGACCAGCGCCAGGGCACATCAGACACTAGCAGAAACTGCAATCTGCAGTTTCCAATGTTAACGTGGACTTGTACTTCATATAAAACGCAGTAAAATGAGTCAACTCACCACAGTAGGTCTTGAAGCACAACAATACTGCAGATGCTGGAATCTTGAGCACTAGAACATTGTCCAGGAAGAACCCAGAGAGCTAGGCAGCATCTGTTGAGGAAAATGGCAAGACTTCAGATCTCGAAGAAGGGCCATGACCCCGAAATGTCGCCTGTCCATTTCCCACTACAGATGGTGCCTGTCCAGCTGAGTTTCTCCAGCACTTGGCTGTTGTTTTTTTTTTTTTTTGCTTTATCTTCACAGGCACATAAGTGTCTGCAGAAATAAGTGGTGGACACTGTGCATTATCCAGAATGTTACAGGGAACACTTTTTCGAGGTCAACATTTTCCCGAATAATACCCTACCACATGGCCATAGCAATCATGCTGTGATACCATTTCCGTCATGTATGCCTCGTACATGTCATGGTGTAGCGCATGTAACTCACGAGTAAAATTCCGTAATCCTTCAAATCACAATTTTACACGAGTAAACAAAGGATCGATAGACAATCTTTGATTTAATGTCGTACCACTGTCTCCTCATTAACTCGACCATGAAGAGTGTTCATTACATTGTACTGTTACCATCAACGTTTTGTGAGATTATTTGTTTCCCTTTTTGCCAACATGCAACAATTGTAAATGCTACTGACTGCGTCAGATGGTCACTTGGGTCGGGTGCTTACCGCAGGTCTAACTAAGCATACGAACATCTCCAGCTGCCGAAAATCTGGAGTTAGATCAGGAACTTCTACAGATATTCAACGCCAATCAACGTCTGTACAGAAAGTGACAGAGTTAATGTTTCCGGTTCATCGACAACAATAAGAAGGCGTTAAGGATGAGGTGGGAGTTCTGGAGAAGTGTCAATGATAGATAGTGTGGGAGTGGAGACCAAGTTGGTCCAGGTGACGTGACTCAAAGGCATGGGAGCTGCCTAATTAATCGCTGCCGCTCAGTCTGCAAGGGACCATCGTAAATATAGACCATTGAGGGCAATTAAAACAAAGACATGAAGAAAGACTGGATAGACTTGGTTTATACTCTCTAGAATTTAGAAGATTGAGAGGGGATCTTATAGAAATTTACAAAATTCTTAAGGGGTTGGACAGGCTAGATGCAGGAAGATTGTTCCCGATGTTAGGGAAGTCCAGGACAAGGGGTCACAGCTTAAGGATAAAGGGGAAATCCTTTAAAACCGAGATGAGAAGAACTTTTTTCACGCAGAGAGTGGGTGAATCTCTGGAACTCTCTGCCACAGAGGGTAGTTGAGGCCAGTTCATTGGCTATATTTAAGAGGGAGTTAGATGTGGCCCTTGTGGCTAAGGGGATCAGGGGGTATGGAGAGGCAGGTACGGGATACTGAGTTGGATGATCAGCCATGATCATATTGAATGGCGGTGCAGGCTCGAAGGGCCGAATGGCCTACTCCTGCACCTAATTTCTATGTTTCTATGACATGCTGGAACCATGAGATGCAAAACCCAACAGTTGCTGGTAATCTAAAATAGAGGTACATGCCAGAGATATTTCGCAAGTTATTTTGTGGAATTGACATAACTGATTTGGAAGGCATTGTACCAGAGCTGGCCATTTCTAAAGTTGGTTATCAGAAACTGTTGGATTTAATATTGAGAAGCAACAGCTGCAAAGAGACAGAAACTGGGATGTTTTTCTTGGAACTTACATGGTGGAAGCAGAAGACAGAGAGAGGCAAGATGTGACTCCACTAGTCATCGTTATAGAATCCTACAGCATGGAAACATGCCCTTCAACCGAACTTAACCAGACCGATCAACATGTCCTATCTACAATAGTCCCACCTGCCTGCATTTGGCCTTTATCCATCTAAACCTGTCCTAACCATGTATTTGTCTAAATGTTTCTTAAATGTTGTGATCGTCCATGCCTCAAAAACCTCCTCTGGCAGTTTGTTCCACACACATACATACGAGGATGGTGAGTTAAACTGAGAGGTGATTTAATGCTCAGGTTAGGCAGATGAACTACTTGGAGGGTGCTCTGTCCGGGCAACTTTGAAAGTCTTGTGTCACCTGGTTAACCCTAATCTTCAACCTATACGAAATGTTTCCTTCACCCCACACCCCCCTCTTCTCCAATTTGTTTCTTATATTTTGGGGTTTGATGAAAAGTCATGGACTCAAATATTAATCATGCTTTCCACTCCACAGAAGCCATCCAACCTGCAAAATATCCCTTAGCATCTTCTACTTTCGTTTGTAAGATAACTGAGCACAAGAGAACTGGATGAGATGCATTTTAATTCACACACTGTAAATCAAATATGGGAGGAGGATGGACAATAACTGACCTGCTAGCGTTCTACATTAACGTGTTTATATTAATGGAGGCCCTTCAAACCATCTTCAATGTGTGCAATAAAAAATAATTGCAGATGCTCCAGGAAGAAATGGTCAATGAGATGCTCATGAATTCTTTTGCTGACTTCAGGAACATTATATTCTGACTAGTTTACATTTTATCTCTGTTTGCTTTGTTTTTACCTTCTCCTAGCTAACAATGATCTATTCTACATTTTCCTTGATCTCCACCTTCTTTGTCTCATTTTCACACCTTACACTTCCTTATCTCCGTTTCTCCCTCTCCCCTGACTCAGTCTGAAGAAGGGTCTTGACCAAACACATCGCCCATTATTTCTATCCAGAGATGCTGCCTGTCCCACTAAATTACTCCAACATTGTGTCTATCTTCCGTTTAAACCAGCATCTGCAGTTCCTTCCTAGAACATTATATTAATCTGGGTCTTTCGTAGTTTGCACTGCAACTGAGTTAATTGACCAATTGTATACAATAGTACTATGTTACAATTTTGCTCTTATTTGTTAAGATTGTTGGAGCTGAATAGAACAACCATCTGAAGTAATTGTTTGGAACTCAAACACAATCTGATAGCAACACCAGGGCTACCCAGGAAACAATACATTGATACAATTTGTATGTGGATTCATGCAGTTTATACGTAAATGCAATGATAATATTTTTAAGCATGCCATAGAATAGTTGATATGTGCAGATAGTTGCAGCACAAAGGTATTGATATGAAATTAAAATAAAGGAAAAGTGCAGATGTTGGAAATCTGAAATAACAAAAAAATGTTGGAAACACTTCATCTTTATGTTGTGCATACGAGGAATTTTGAAAAAAAGATTATGGATATTGCTGATCCTACAAATCTTTGTAGTTGTATCTAGTAAAGGTAGATTTGTAGATAAATAGAAACGCTGTACAGAAGGGTTCCCTAGTATCTGAGTCTAAAGAAAATCCAGTTCTGCATTGCTGTCTCATCCTTTCACTGCCACTGACAGATTCAACTTCTGATAATCATTAAACTGATTAATATTAGGTCCAACCTGATGGTAAAATAATCACTTCCTCTTTTTGTGCTACCTGCAAGGAATTTGATCAACCAGCTGTGCACTTTGTGAAATGGTGGCTCTGTGACCCAACATTTTATATTACAATGGGAGTAAAACCACAGTCTGCTACCTGAACCTCTCCTGATAACTGATTGCACCTATAAGATTGCACCTTACTTATTCATTTCTCGCCAATACATTGTTTATACAATGATAGATCATTAATAAAATAGAACAATTGCTGGTTCATCAACCTTTGAGCAATTACTATTGAGCAATTACTATTGTTGAACAAATGTGTCCATTGTTTAGAGTCATTGAGTAATATAGGATGGAAATGGGTCGTTCGGCCCAACTGGTCAATGATGACCAGAATGTGCATTTAAACTAGTCCTATTAAGCTCATATCCCTCTTAACCTATCTGACCCACATACAGTATCTGTCCAATTGTCTTTTAAATGGTGTTATTTTATCCACCCACTTTTTCTGGCAACTCCTTCCCTACATCTACCGCCTTATGTGTGAACATGTTGTCCCTCAGGTCCCTTTTTAAATCTTCCTTTGCTCATTTTAAGCCTACGCTCGCGAGTTTTTGATTCCTCTTCCCCTGGAAAAGGACTGTGGGCATTCACATGATCTATGCCCCACATGATTTTATACACCTCTCTAAGATCATGCTTCCATCTCCTAAGTTCCTAAGAATAAAGTTCTAACCTGCACAATTTCTCCATGTAACCAGGTCATCAGGCCTTGGCACCATTCTTGCAAATCTTCTTTCTTTGCACTCTTTCCAACTTAATGATGTTTTTCCATTAGCAAAGTTACCAAAACTGTACACAACACTCCAAATGTGGCCTCAACAATGTATTGTACAACCACAGCATAATGTCCCAACTCTTGTACTCATTGCCCTGATTGATGAAAGCCTGTGTGTCAAAAGCCTTCTTCACCACCATGTCTACCTGTGATGCCACTTTTAATAGAATATGAACTTGTAATTCTAGAAGCCTAGGTTTTACACCACCTCCTAGGGTCTTGCACTTCACTGTGAATATCCTAGCTTGGTTTAATTTCCGAAAGTGCATCATCACCTCTCACTTATCTGAACTGAACATAATTTGCCATTGCTCACCACACTGATCTAGCTAACTGTAATTTTTGACAATATTCTTCATTGTCCATGATACCCCTATTTATGTCAGCAGACTTCCAGTCCTTCCACGTCAGCAGTTTATAGCATGTAATGATGTCCATGAGTCAGAGCAATATGATTACACTATTTATTCCTATGTTTCTCTTTTTATAAAATTTAGCGTCATGAAGCACACACCTTAAATAAGACTAAACGGATGGCTAGTTGAATGCTTATTATGTGGCTTGATTTAGTTCTGTTCCAGAAACATAGAAGGGATCCACGGTGAATTGGTCATTTGGATTCAGAACTGGCTTATTTAGAGAAGACAGGAGGTTGCAGTAGAAGGGTGTTATTCTGGCTGGCGATCTGTGATCAGACGGGTTCCAGCACGATTTGTGCTTGGACCTGTGCACGACTTGAACATGAATGTAGGTGAGTGTTTTTAGAAACTTTGCAGATAACATCAAAATTGGTGAAGTTGAGGACAGTGAGGAATGCTGTGAAAGTGTACAGCGGAATATAGATCAGCTACAGAAATGTGTGAAGAAATAACAGATGCAGTTTAATCTGCAGAATTGTGAAGTGTTGAACTTTGAGAAGTCGAATGCAAGGGGATGGTATACAGTTCATGGCAAGGCCCTCAACAGCATTGATGTACTGAGCGATCTTGGGGTCCAAGTCCATAGCTCTCTGAAAGTGAGCTGGAGTGGTACAGAAGGTTTATGGTATGCTTGCCTTCATTGGTCAGAGCATTGAGTACAAGAGTAAAGAAGTCATGATGCAGCTCGTAAAACTTTGGTTAGGCCACATTTGGAATACTGTGTAAAGTTCTGGTTGCCTCATTACAGGAAGGATGTGAGGGCTTTTGAGAGGGGTGCAGAAGAGGTGTGCCAGAATGTTGGGTAGAAAAATAGAGGGCATTCGATATAAAGAGAGGTAGGCCAAGCTTGATTGCTTTCTCTGGAATGTCAAGGGTTGAGGGAAGAACATACAATATATACAATTATATGAAGAATAGATAGGGTAAATAATCAGAACCTATTTTTCCAAGCTCGCATTGTTAAAGACTGGAAGAGATTGTTTTAAAATGAGAGGGGCAAAGTTTAAATGAGATGTGTGGGCAAGTTTTGTTATACACACAGACAGTGCTGGTGTGTGAAAAGTGCTTCCAGGAGTGGTGGTGGAGGCAGATATGAATGTGTCATTTAAGAGACTTTAATACAGAAACTTTCTGGTCCATCTTTCTGTTGTCTGGGAACTCCTATTTGCTGGCATGTTTTGAGTCTGGACCCATTAGTTTGCAGAGCAGCCACCAGGGCAGCTGTATTAGCATTGTGTATTAACAAAACCTTTCTGTATGATCCAAACTTGAGATTTATAGAAAAATCCACTCTTGCAGAATTTTGAATGAAAAAATTAAATAACATAAAATGCATAAGGGAACTAAACTAGTTTGAATTGAACCATGCAGTCTAGCACAGGTCAAGTCCCATGGCTGCCTAGAGGCTGAATCGGTAGCTGTATTCCAATACCAGTCAGAGAACATACAATAGGAGAACAAACAGAGAACATACATTTGATCACTATATTGCCATAATAATTTCCAGTCACCAACATTTACCTGCATTAGTCAAATTTCCTGATTTAATTACTACTAAACACTTTGGAAATTAAAGCATTCCAAACATGCATACATTGACAATATGCAGCAGTTTGTCATAAGCAACGTAACAGTTTACTATCATTTAGAAATGTATTTAGAATTATTTACAAATGATTACAAATGATAACAAAGAAATCATGCCTGGATGAAACATAGAAACATAGAAACATAGAAACATAGAATTTAGGTGCAGGAGTAGGCCATTCGGCCCTTCGAGCCTGCACCGCCATTCAATATGATCATGGCTGATCATCCACCTCAGTATCCCGTACCTGCCTTCTCTCCATACCCCCTGATCCCCTTAGCCACAAGGGCCACATCTAACTCCCTCTTAAATATAGCCAATGAACTGTCCTCAACTACCCTCTGTGGCAGAGAGTTCCAGAGATTCACCCTTTCCCATGATGGAGAAAACTAACATTATCAAGGAATGTATATCCCAAATGGTTTGCAATATGAAACAATTGTCTTCTTGCCAGTGCAAAGATTACTTAGCCAACAATGTCAGGTTGGAATTTTGCAAATTAAATTAATTCCAGAAACATAAGAATATAGTAGACTAAGTGGGACCTGTTGGGTCCCATGTTTACACGGGAGGGCTAATCCCCCAATGCAATATTCCAGGGGGGGAGGGGGGGGGGGAGGGTTTCTGGGCTGAAGGGACTGGATCCAGAGGGCTAATATGGACATTGTGGGCCAAATGGATTTATGAGGTGGCAGCTCAGTCACTCAAGCCTGATGTGCTGGCAGCTCACACACGGCTGGTGGGCTGATAGTTGACTCACGACTATTCCTTGAAATTCCATTTTAAGCAGGCTGCAGGGCCACCAAATTCAAATGCAGTTTCCTACCATTTCAACCAGGGTGCAAGGCCACCAAATTCAAGTGCAGTTTCATACCACTTCAAGCAGTGTGCAAGGCCACCAAATTCACGTGCAATTTCATACCACTTCAAGCAGGGTGCAAGGCCACCGAATTCAGGTGCAGTTTCCTGCCACTTCAGGCAGGGTGCAAGGCCACCAAATTAAAGTGCAGTTTCCTACCACTTCAAACAGGGTGCAAGGCCACCGAATTCAAGTGCAGTTTCCGACCACTTCAAGCAGGGTGCAAGGCCAACGAATTCAAGTGCAGTTTCAACCATTTCAAGCATGTCATTTACCACGTCATGCAGGGTGCAAGGCCACCAAATTCAAGTGTAGTTTCATACCATTTCAAGCAGGGTGAAACCACCATAAAACCACCCTAACACCACACAAAACACCACACAAAACACCACATAAACACAGGTCAGTAGACATTCAGTGTGTTCAGTTAATTCACAGCTCAGACCGAGTCGTGACCTCTCTCTCTCCCCCATGTTGCAGAGACTGAGCCACACCCACACTTCTGGGTTTTATATTCCCTGCAACCTCCCACCGGAAAGGGTGTAGCCTTCATGGCGTGATTGACAGGAGAGAGATTCTCAACAATTTTTAAACACTAATAACACTTTTATTTTTCATTGATGGGAAAAATCCTCAGCACCTGATGAGCAGAGGGGGACTGAGTAAGATGGCCAAAATCACAGCCGTAAGTGGTAGCATTTCGCTAAAATCAATATACAGTGCAAACAGGAAGTTGTCAAGTTTCAACCACCAACATCCATTTGCAGTGCTTTACTTCAAACCCACCACCACCAACAGCCATTTGCAGTGCTTCACTTCAAACCCACCACCACCAACAACCATTTGCAGTGTTTCACTTCAAACCAACCACATTTTCATTTTCAAACCACATGGGCACTCAAGGTCTGTAAAACCCCACTCACAGTTTAGTAGACATGTGTTCAGTGTTATTAACAGCTCAGACTGAGAGATGTGACCCTCTCGCTCCACCATCTTGCAGAGTGACTGAGGCACTCAACACTTCCGGGTTTTATAGTCCCTCCAGAAGGGGCGTGGCCTTCAGGAGATAGAATCTCAACACTTTTTTAAACACTAATAACTCTTTTATTTTTCATTAATGGGAAAAATCCTATTGTTCTGCACAGCGGAGGGGGACTCTGAGTAAGATGGCCAAAAATCACAGCTATGTGGCAGCGTTTTTTTCTAAAATCAATATACAGAACAACAGGAAATAGTCAAGATCAGATTTTTAGTAATATAGATTATAAAAATATAGCATGGTGGCACAGCGGTAGAGTTGCTGCCATACCGCGCTTACTGAGCCAGAGACCCGGGTTTGATCCCGACTACGGGTGCTGTCTGTACGCAGTTTGTACGCCCTCCCTGTGAGTGCGTGGGTTTTCTCCGAAATCTTCGGTTTCCTCCCACACTCCAAAGACGTACAGGTTTGCAGGTTAATTGGCTTGGTATAAATGTAAATTGGCCCTAGTGCATGTAGGAGAGTGTTAATGTGCGGGGATTACTGGTCCATGCGGACTCGGTGGGCCGAAGGGCCTTCTCTGCACTGTGTCTCTAAACCAAACTAAAACGAAAGAGAATTAAAGGCAGAGTAGTACACACCTGTGATATAGTAATTGGAAGTTAAACAAGAAAGGTAGCAATGCCACACAGTGAAAAA
The DNA here is from genome assembly GCF_028641065.1 of Leucoraja erinaceus. NCBI lineage: Eukaryota > Metazoa > Chordata > Chondrichthyes > Rajiformes > Rajidae > Leucoraja > Leucoraja erinaceus. The sequence goes on from NC_073382.1 coordinate 70,625,467, forward strand.
GCAGCTTTCTTACACTGATCAACAAACAGATATTGGTAATGAATGAGAATAAAGCTAGTTCTTGATCCATCTTCCAGATAAAGGGAGAATACAGATGGCAGCTCACATGTGACTTTCCCCAAATATCACTTTGTTTTCAGTGCCATTTTTTGTAGCATTGGCTTACAAGTCCACTTTATGGCATTACAAAAAATATACAGCGCAGCATTAAAAATGGCATACAATTAAGTAATAAATATATTGAGATGAATTCCATGTTTAGTTAATGCTATACATGTGCAAAGGTATCAGCCCTTGGTTTATCAGGGTACTCGCTAGAATTTAGAAGATTGAAGGGGGATCTTATAGAAACGTACAAAATTCTTAAGGGGTTGGACAGGCAGGAAGATTGTTCCCGATGTTGGGGAAGTCCAGAACAAGGGGTCACAGTTTAAGGATAAGGGGGAAGTCTTTTAGGACTGAGATGAGAATTTTTTTTTTCACACAGAGAGTGGCGAATCTGTGGAATTCTCTGCCACAGAAGGTAGTTGAGGCCAGTTCATTTGCTATATTTAAGAGGGAGTTAGATGTGGCCCTTGTGGCTAAAAGGAATCAGGTGGTATGGAGAGAAGGCAGGTACAGGATACTGTTGGATGATCAGCCATGATCATATTGAATGGCGGTGCAGGCTCGAAGGGCCGAATGGTCTACTCCTGCACCTATTTTCTATGTTTCTATGTTTCCATCAGTGCTGTGTTCTGAGCCTATGTGCTTGTGATGCTGCTGCAAGCAAGATTTTTTATTGTACCTCATCGTACTTGTGCATATGACAACAAACTTGGAGGCACAAAGAACTGCATATGCTGGAATCTTGAGCAGAACATAAAGCACTGAAGTAACTCAATAGGTCAGCCAGCATCTCTGGAGGTCATGGATGGGCAACGTTTCAGGTCAGGATCCTTCTATTGCCGATCCATGACCTCCAGACATATCACCTGACCCATTTAGATTGGAGAGAGTGAGATGCAGCGTGGAAGTAGGTTGGTTGGCCCACTGTGTCTACGCCGACCAGCCACCACCCATGTACTCTATCCTACACATTAGGGACGATTTTCAGAAGCCAATTAACCTATGACCTGCACATCTTTGGAATGTGGGAGGAAACCAGAGCACCTGGAGAAAACCCACACACTCACAGGGAATACATCGAAACTCCATACAGACAAAACCCGTAGTCAGTATCAAAACCAGGTGTCTTGCGCTGTTTTGGAGGTCGAGCAAAAACAAAAATAATATTCACCTGCTCATATCTCTCACAGATTAGATCGCTGCAGTGGGATAGGCCCTTAACTCATGCCTGAAATTCCTGCATTTATACTTGTTTGACTAATACTTAGCAAGCTTGGAAGAACACCTATTTTGGCGCAATGATCAAAAAACATATTTGAGAAGATTACATGGATAATTATAAATTTTCCAATTTTGTATAAAATTGCAGCTTTGGTGAGGGCACATTTGAGATGTGATAGAATAGATCTGCAAATATTAATATAAATTTAGCATCCCAACTCATCTCATCTATCAGAAGAGAAAAGATAGCTCTCCAAAAACTATTCCTCTTTAAGGTGTGGGTGAATTACAATTACGCTCAAGACCAAAGTAACATCAACTCATGATGTCACTTTTGTCTTGAATGACCAACCAATTTTGTTTGGTCGTGAACAATTATAACGCTATTGACGGCATTAAGATAATTCAATGCACTTCACAATCATGAAGCTTTGCTGAGATGAAGGGCAAAACAGCCGTTGCTATGATAAATGTCAGGGAATAATTACTGGCCATGACATCAGGCAGAATTCTCCTCCATCTTTTACTATGAGACCTTTAAGGGCCTGTTGCACGAGCATGTGACTGTATGCAACAAACGTGTGAGCCGTATGGCCTCACGGGGCCGGTCCCACTTTGATCGGCGGAGCCGTATGGAGTTGTGCGGAGCTGGTCCCGACATCGTGCGGGGCTCCGAAAAACTGACTGTTCAAAAATTCCGCGCGGCAACGGCCTGCCGGCCCGCAGCCGCATTGAGGCCGTACGCACCGCCTCGACGGGCGTAAGCACCATCTCGACGCAGTACGCACCGTCTCGATGCCGTACGCAGCGTCTTGATGGCGTAAGCCTAGCGCGAACTTCCCGCGGACTTCGCTCGAACTTCAGGTCAACTCGTACGGGATCACTCGACCTCCGCGCGGCCCCCGCTTCCGGTTTGGTAGCGCTTGCCGCATGCAGTCGCATGCTCGTGGGACAGGCCCTTAAATGGTCACCTCAAGATGTCAGATGAGGTGCAGAGCTTGGCAGCAGTCCCTTAGACCTACATTGGAGTAATCAGTCAGGATTTTGTGCTCATGTATTAGGTGTGAGATGAGAGTCCATGAACTTTTGGCAGAAGAGAGAGGGCTTTCCACTGAACCACTAATACAATGCATATGAATTGAAAGTTGCAAGTATGATACAGAGAATATATCATCATTATATTTGCTACATGGTCGAAAATAATTTCCTCAAATTTTTGAAGGAAGTCTTAAGCCCACAGATTACTGGGTCAGGTCATACCATTCAAAGACAACTGTTGACGAAGAATGGCAAACTTCTTTTCATGACAGGAATTATCTAAAACAAACTTTAGTTCATGTTTAACAGGCTGGCGAGACAGAAGGAAGATCTTTTGCTCACATTGCACATAGATATGGCATTAGATGATTCATTTAGACTATTTGAGTCCTTTTTTATTGTCTCAGGCTTTTGAGTTGTACTAGATTCCACATTTTATTGCCACACCTTAGAGGCTGTTCATCAATTTTCTATAACCCTGAAGTACTTAACTTCGGCAAACTTTTTTTGAATGCTCTTCATCTCTTTAAAGTCTAGGCATGTCTTTACTCTTTTGTCGTTAGTAGCATTGATTTCACGCTAATGATCTGTCCTGTTAATTTACGTTTTATTTCTTAAACAAAAAGGATGGTTACAGTGTGCTTATGATTCCCCACTGCTGTGTATAATTACATTGCAAATCCCTAGACTATGTTGCACAAACAGAAATTCAATTTTTACCTTCTGGCAAGGCAAAAAGAAAGTAATTCCATAAAAGGAGTGGTACTGTATTATATCCCAAGATATTAAAGAGCTGAACAGAAGAAGAGCACGGGAGCTTCAAAAAGCAGCCGTTAAGGTAAGGGTTCATAGGTTCCAGCATAAAAGAGAGTTAGGCTTCAACAAAGCTTCAACAAAATTGCCATTGGGCTAGCAGCTGCGATTAAGTGCCAAGTGCAATGTTTAAGTAATAAGTGTTAAGGCTTTTAGGTTGTGGTTGTGAGGCTTTAGTGAGGAGGCTGAGCAGAGGTACAGGTAAGAACAGGAAAAAACGTTAACATTTACTCTTAGGAGTCGCTGACACATGCAGGCTTCATCTGTGGCCATTCCCCTCAATAGCAGGTTGTTACAGTTTGATCTTTTGATCCTGTTGGGTGCAGGGGGAGGGAGGGGGTGACCTTTCAGTGGGAAGCATAGAGAGTCAGATGTGTGTCATTGTGACTGGTGGTGACTCTCAGCAGGAAAGGGTGGAGTCAGACAGAGAGCTAGTGGTAGGAAATGAAATAGTTAGGAGGGCAGACGGGAGAATCTGTGGCTGCAAACGAGACTCCAGGGTGGTGTGTTGCCTCCCTGCCGCGAGGGTCCAGGATGTCTCTGAGCAATTGCAGGATATTCTCAAAGGAAAGGTGAGCAACCAGACGTTGTGCAGATTAGTACCAATGACTGAGGTAGGAAAAGGAAGCCGGAGCATCTGGAGAAAAGCCACGTGGTCTCAGGGAGAATGTACAACTCCATACAGAGTGCGCCCGTAGTCAGGATCAAACCCGGGTTTCTGTGGTTGTAAGGCAGCACTGCGCCACTGCGCCATTGTGCCGCCATTCTCTCTGGATTATTTGATACCTTTTGTCTATTGTCTGTTGTCCTCAAATGGATCAATTGTTCCTTTTAAAAACCTAAAATATAATCACATTGGTCTTGGAAATTTATCCACTTTGAAAACGGCTAAATATCACTTTCACAATGCATATCACATCCAATATTTTATACTCTTCCTCCTCAGCAAATATATTAACATCAATCCCCTCTTTTATGAAAATAGTTACAAAGTATCCATTATAATCTTTTATCTATCTATCTATCTATCTATCTATCTATCTATCTATCTATCTATCTATCTATCTATCTATCTATCTATCTATCTATCTATCTATCTATCTATCTATCTATCTATCTATCACAAAAGTGCTGGAGAAACTCAGCGGGTGCAGCAGCATCTATGGAGTGAAGGAAATAGGCAACGTTTCAGGCCAAAACCCTTCTTCAGACTGATGTAGGGTGCGGGGGGGGGAGGAGAAGAATGGAGGAAGGAAGAGGAGGAACCCGACGGCTGAGGGAGAGCTGAGTACTCTCATCTTGACCACTTCCGCATTTTTGCGATTTTTAAAACTTTGTGCAAAACTTTATCGCTAGGATCGTTCGCCACCTTAATCACCATTCTCCTCTCCTCCAAACGCACCAAGTTTTGTTCCGATCGGTGGAAGATTACAAAAGTTATGAAGGTTTAAAAAATCGTGAGATCAGCAGATTGGTCTTCTCGCCTGTCTGTCACTATGAAGGTAACACCCCTTCCGGCATCCGCTGGAGAATAAAGCCCCGGAGGTGGGGCTGAGTAAACAAGTGCTGATTGAGTCCGGAAGAGTGAAATCGGGAAAGCCGCTGCGTGGTGTCGGGAAAGTCGCCGTGTGGAGTCGGGAAGGTCGCTGTGTGGTCCAGTGGCCGGTGGCCGCTGAGTGGAGTCCCTTCCCCCCCCACACCCCCCTCCTCCCCCCCTACCCCCCCCCCCCCCCCCTCCCCCCCCCCCTCCTCACCCCTTCCCCCACACACCCCCTTCCCCCTTTCCCTCTCTCCCCCTCCTCTGCACACACCCCCCCCACCCACCCCTACACCCACACCCCCCTCTACCCCCCGTACCCCCTCCACCCTCCCCCCAACCCCCCACACCACCACAACCCCCCCACACCACCCAATGCCGCATCACCCCCCCATGCCACCCCACCCCCCCACGCCATCCCACCCCATCCCCCCCCACCCCCCCCATCTCCCCCACACCACCCCAACCCCCATGCCCCCCCACCCAATCTAGGATTTTAATTTCTCTTTCTGCCTTATTCTATCCTCAAATGTCACGTAAGTTTGGGTTTTTGGAAGCCCTTCTCTATGTTATGTAGAAAAATATTTACTCTTTATCATTTAAATCTCTGGCCATTATGAGATCGATTTACCATAAAGGATCGATGTCCTACTCAATCTGGTTGTATCAATTCCCAGCCTTGTAAAATTTGGTTTACTCCAATTTAGAATCAATACTCATATTTTCTGTTTTGCCTTTTCCATGACTATTCAAATTAATACTGATTTGTGATTAATATCACAACATTTTCTGCCACTGTTGCTCCTATCACATACCCAGCTTCATTTCCAAAAAGTAAATCAAGAATTACCTCATGTAAAAACAGAAAATATGGAAACACTCAGGAACTTCTATGGATAGAGAAAAGGGTAAGTTTACTTTAGTTTAGCACAGAGTCCACGCTGACCATTGATCACCCGTTCACACTAGTTCCATGTTATCCCACTTTCCCTACACATTAGAGGCAATTACGGAGGCCAATTAACCTACAAACCCACACGTCCATGGGACGAGGGAGGAAACCAGTGCACCCGGAGGTTCACGTGACATTGGATTTGATGAAGGGTCTTCAACCCAAAACTCTACCACTCTTCCACAGATGTTGCCTACCAGTTTAGTGCTTCCCGCATTCTCTACTTTTATTTCAGATTTCCAACATTTGCATTTTTAAAAAACTTTTATTGGTCACTGCCTGTCATTCTGAAAGGGACCTGTTTATCCCTACTCTTTGTTTCCTATCTGCCAACCAATTTTCTATCATGTCAGTACCCAGCAATTTTTATTTTGCTTTCTTTCTGAGATGCCAAGAATGGAATCTTCTCATAGACATCCTATTTGTCAACTTTCATTGCACAAATGCCTGTCACTTTCTTCGCCCTCTGTTTTTAACGGCTATCCACAGAGATAACCGTTGGTGGATAGAGAAACAATTAATGATTCAAGTCTGTGACCCTTTGTCAGCAAGACATTTAGTTATCAGTAGCTGAGAAGGTAAGGGAGAGATCATTAGAACAAAGGAAATTAGTTTAGTTTAGTTTATTGTTACGTGTTACAATATACAGTGAAAACCTTTGTTGCATGCTCACCAGACAGCAGAAAGACAATACATAATTACAATCAAGCCATTCACAGTGATACATGATAAGGGAATAACGTTTAGTGCAAGATAAAGCCAGTAAAATCCAATCACAGAAAGTCCGATGGTCCCCGATGAGGTAGATAGTAGTTCAAGACTGCTCTCTAGTTGTGGTAAGATGGTTCAGTTGCCTGATAACAGCTAGGAAGAAACTGCCTGAATCTGGAGATGTGCATTTTCATACTTCTCTAAATGTTGTCCGATGGGAGAGGGGAGAAGAGGGAGTGGCCAGGGTGCAACTCATCCTTGATTATGCTGCTGGCCTTGCCGAGGCAGTGTGGGGTATAAATGCAGTCAATGGAAGGGAGGTTGGTTTGTGTGACGGTCTGGGCTGCGTCCACAACTCTCTGCGTTTTCTTTCAGTCTTGGATGGAGCTGTTCCCAAACCAAACTGTGTTGCATCCTGATAAATTATTATTGTAGAATAAGTCCAAATGGGATAAAGGGGACAGTTACAAACACATAACAGTTTCTCTATTCATAGCAAAAGGATTTGAGTATAGGAGCAGGGAGGTTCTACTGCAGTTGTACAGGGTCTTGGTGAGACCACACCTGGAGTATTACGTGCAGTTTTGGTCTCCTAATCTGGGGAAGGAGATTCTTGTCATGGAGTGAGTACAGAGAAGGTTCACCAGACTGATTCCTGGGATGTCAGGACTTTCATATGAAGAAAGACTGGATAGATTTGGCTTGTACTCGCTAGAATTTAGAAGATTGAGGGGGAATCTTATAGAAACGTAGAAAATTCTTAAGGGGTTGGACAGGCTAGATGCAGGAAGATTGTTCCCAATGTTGGGGAAGTCCAGGACAAGGGGTCACAGTTTAAGGATAAGGGGGAAATCTTTTAGGACTGAGATGAGAAAAATTTTTTTCACACAGAGAGTGGTGAATCTCTGGAATTCTCTGCCACAGAAGGTAGTTGAGGCCAGTTCATTGGCTATATTTAAGAGGGCGTTAGCTGTGGCCCTTGTGGCTAAAGGGATCAGGGGGTATGGAGAGAAGGCAGCTACAGGATACTGAGTTGGATGATCAGCCATGATCATATTGAATGGCGGTGCAGGCTTGAAGGGCCAAATGGCCTACTCCTGCACCTATTTTCTATGTTTCTATGTTTCTATTCACAGATAGTCATTAACAAATAGAATGAATGCTGAAAGTGAGAGGCAGTTGGGCAAAGAAAGTTAATAAATAGAAGGCTTGTCTGCGGGAAGGTTCAATCCATGGCATTTCAGACAGAAAGCCAAGAATCAGACAGTGCCTAATGGGGCTTTCTCACGGGACGACTTGACGCAAGATGTAACCAGAGTAACCAGGTCTAGCATGATATCACACGATATAACGGGGGGGGGGGGGGTAGATTTGTGCGAGTGACTTGTCCGTCTCCCGAGCTTTCCCGTTAAATCTTGAATGAACATTGTGAACTGTGAAGTGTTGTTAAATCATCACGTGGCACAAATGATGTCACTTTTTTTTTCACAGACTATAAATATCCTCCCTTGGTTGAATTGGCTCATTTGGAGACATGCCTGTACTAAGTAGTTTCGAGTACAGGATGGTGGTGTTTTTCATTGACGCGCTGTATGCAGCAGCCCTCTATGTGAATCGAGGATGCTTGCGTGAAGGCAGAAGGGTGAGATTAATTAAAAAGAGAATTAAGAGGAAGTCTCACTGGGTGAAGCCCATCTTTCAACGGAGACCTCTATTTGGACAATATGATTCATGATTCCAACTTCAAACACAGAGCGTGTAAAAGCTGTCTGCAACTTTTTTACTTTGCAGCTGCAGGGCACAGACACACTTATAAGAGAAGTTTAAGTTACCTGCAAAAACAGCACTTTTACATCAATAGAAATGTATGTTTTTAAATCATGGATAACATTAAATGGTTTTCCTGTTGATGTACTGATATATTGTTATATATACTCACATGAGCACCCGGGATACTCCGCAGCCTTCGTCTCCAGCAGGTTCCGTTTTTTCTCCCTGTTTCTGTAATCCTCTCTGGATTTATCGTAAAGAATTTTGTTGAATTGGTACCATTCTACAAGTTCACCCTCTTGTTCCCTGGTGAAGTTATATGGCCTTACCTTTTGCCATCTTCCCTTTATATACGCGTCTGTTGAGGCTATTCCTATAACGGCTACTGGGGAGGCAATCTGAAATCCACCTTGCTCACCCTCTCCCTGCTCCAAGGAGCCCACAGGCAGTGTTATCTGTGGCATCTCCTGTTGCCTCTCCACCTGTCTCTCTTGCTGCGTCTCCTCCTCATTCTCCTGCATGGCAAAAACCTTTCTGACATGCTTTACCCCCTTTCTTTGAGCTTTTCTGGGAGCCATCTCTGCAAGTGTTCCAGTGAAAAAGATTCTCCAACAATGACAATGAGGTGGGACGTCCTCGATGGACACATGTTCCATTGGCGATATTGAGACCACCTTTTTTACTCACCTTCTGTCCCCTCTGTCCAGCTTCCAGGTTCACCGTTCGCAGTAGTTCCCACGGTAAACGCAAGAGTAATTACGGATATCGCACTGGCCACTACGTCCATATAATGTTCCAATGTTCAACCACAAGTGTACAAGTCACTCTTGGAGAAATTCAAGCTTGTTTGAATTTTCTCCCGAGTCAACAAGTTACACGAGTACCTGCCGTTAGCGCCACGGTGGTCCACGAATGCCATACGGTTATCGTACAAGGTTCCCATGATGTTCAACTCTGGTTACCTCTTGTGTCAAGTCGCCCCGTGAGAAAGCCCCATAAGAATCCAGCAGACTGATTTGGCAAAGCTGAACTAGTATGTCGCAACTTAGATCAGTGAATGGTGACTTCAATGTTCACATTGCTCTACTTTCTGAAGAGTTCTACACACTCGTAGCTGTGCTGTCTTGTCCTTTCAACCTATTGAAATTTAAGTTTAGGAAGGAACTGCAGGTGCTGCTTTAAACCAAAGAAAGACACAAAAAGCTGGAGTAGCTCAGCGGGACAAGCAGCATCTCTGGAGAGAAGGAATGGGTGACGTTTTGGGTCAAGACCTTCCTTCAGCCTGAAACGTCACCCATTCCTTCTCTCCAGAGCTGCCTGTGCCACTGAGTTACTCCAGCTTTCTGTCTATATCTATTGAAAGTTAAGCAGCAGCAGGGATTCCAAAATATAACATAATCTTGGGAAATAGATTCTATTCATATGTCGATTTTAATATTAATTGAATAAAATTATTTTGAATTGCCATATAATTTTTAACAACTGGCAGCATTTCAATGCACAATTTAATTAAATTTATAACCATATTGTGACTGAGTTGATTTGGGGCAATGCTTGCCAGTCAAGCATTCGGTGTCCATTACTGAGAAGATTTCGAGTCCATTTCAGAGGCCATTTCAAGCACATTACTGAGAGTCAACACTTAGGTAATGGACAGCTTGGTGCCTGGTAAAGAGATGAACATTTATGGAGAGAATAACCTTTCTGAACTGCATGTTACCTTTTTTTATTTCATTTCTTCTCCACAGGACAGGAGTGAACTGGGTGGGCTTTTCAGCAGCTTCATAAACACTACTGCTCAAAATAGGTTTCTGTTCCAGATTTATTTCAATGAAAGTACTTACCTTTGTCACCTGTGGTGGTGGGATCTCTGTTTCATCACTGTTTCACAACCAATAGATCAGGCTAAAATACCATGTTTCTAGCACATAGGTCCAGACTCTGGATTCGACTCTAAATTCACCACAATGTTCCCATTGCATGTTAGGTTTCTAGTGTATGTCAGGTAACTGGTGTGTGTGTGGCACCCATATTTGCCTGACACAGCTGAGGTTCAATTTAATGTCATGGTTAGGATCATTAGCAATGGAGGGGCAAACAGCCTCACAAATCACATTTCTTAATCACCTCAGCCAGAATTTAAGGACCCTATATGGGTCCTTAAAATGAATAGACATTGTTCAATAGTAAAGTGTGAACCTTTGGAACAAGAGGCAGTGGCATATTGTTGAGGGCCTTGGAATTCTCCAATGCCATGGAAGGCTGTGGAGGCCAAGTCAATAGATATTTTTAAGGCAGATATAGATAGGTTCTTGATTAGTACGGGTGTTAGGGGTTTTGGGGAGAAGGCAGGCGAAAGGGTTTAAGAGGGAAAGTTAGATCAGCCATGATTGAATGGAGGAGTAGATTTGATGGGCCGAATGGCCTAATTCTGCTCTTATCACTTATGCACCAGGGTGATGCTTGTGGAAGGATAGCAACAATAGAGACCATCCTCCCTTTAAGGATGATGGGCAGACACATAACCTATTTGAGACAGCAAAATGGGTGATCAGATTGATGGCAGGATCATTGATTCCAGAGATGCACTTGACAAAGGTATAACAGTTATGGAGAGAATACATTTTTTAAACAACATGATGCCTTTTCATTTTTTTTCTCTGTAGGCTGGCAATCAACTTGTTGGGCAGGCTGTCTTTCCACAGCAACACGAGGAAACCAAGCAGTGCAGAGAGATAGAGAGACATCACAAGGAAAGACCAAGGTCTGGGTACCCAATATACTGGCGGTGGTCATTGAGATCTGAGCACGATGCCAGGTAGTTGTCAGGAAGTCAGGAAGATTGGGGTTAAGGAGGAAATGTTGGGTCAGCTTCAGCATTAATGAAGGAGTCAAGGTTCAAGGGAGTCAGAGAAGGGACCAATCAGGGTGTTGGCGATTCTGTTCCCGAGCTGATTCGGATATTCTACTGTTAGGAACAGGGCAATCTAGAAGATGGAAAGTTGGGACTGCAGACCTGTAATCAGTCAGGTCAGAGATAAGGCACACTTAGGAGTTGGGGGGTGTGGGGTGGGAAGGTAAAGAGGGCAAGGACCAGTCAAGGAATTGCAAGGCCATAGTAAGAGTAATAAGATAATTGGGGTAGGAGCTGATTGTTGATTTAGGTGGCTGGGTAGCAACGAGTCTGTGTCAAGACGGACTGGATATTTGTGGGAATGAGGCAGTGTCTGATCAGAGGGGCAAAGGCCCGAAGAGGGGAGTTAAGGGATGATCAACAGGTAGGCACTGGGCCAATTGAGTCTCAGGGCGTTGGTTTTAGAGACTTATGGGAAGATGGAAATTAGGAGCAGTCTCAGTCAGGGGTTCCAGAGCAGTTGGAGATGGTTTATAGAGGTCAACTAAAGTCAGAACTGAAGTCTATCAAGAAGTCAGGTGATAACTGGATAGAAAAAAGGATGGAAGCACTTGTTGAGGAAGGGTGGAGGATAATTGAGGTGGGGTGAGGAACAAGGTGCTGGGCTGATCACTCTTGGGGCATGACCATGGAGGCCAGCAGTGATCATGGAGTTCCAGGGTCAGTACCAGGATGATCGAGGAGTCTGAAGAGCAGTGATGAGGTGAATCGGGGTGATGGGGCAGGGGCCGCTCAGGAAGTTAGGTCTGAGGCCGGGATTTAAGAGACAAACTTTTTCAAATAAATAGTTGAGTTAGTTTAGTTTATTGTTATGTATACCCAGTTACAATGAACCACTGTCAGTTGAAAGACAATATATGATTACAATCATGCCAACCACAGTGTTGAGATACATGATACAGGGAAAATATATTAGTCATCTGCTACAAAATAAAATCCAGTGAAGTTCAATTTAAGAGTCCAAGGGTCTCCAATGAGGTAGAGAGTGGCTCAGGACTGCCCACTAGTTGTAGGTAAGACGTTTCAGTTGCCTGATAACAGCTGGGAAGAAACTATCCCAGACATATATATGACAAATATGTTCTCTTTGTAGCACCATTTGTTGAATGCAATCATATGCAGGTACACAGGAACACCACCAATTTTCCAGCAGCTGATGGTCCAGCAACTCCTTTAATCCGGACAAAATGATGACACGGAAATGATTCTTCGCAGCTGCAGTGTACGTGAGTGCCTCGGTCTTCCCCATGTGAAGAGGTTCTATCCGTTGCGATTTGATCCTTTTTTGAGGAATCCTTTTTTCAATAAAAAAATAATAATCTGACTGGGAATGTGTATGAGCCTCAGGGCTGCGTGTTGGCCGATTCAAGATGAAGTGAGTGGGCTTGGCTCAGGGACTAATGGAGAGCGCAGCTCCGGACTGCTGGGCACTTTCACTTTAAGTTTTGTGCTAGTCACTGTGCTCTCACGTCTACCGTCTACTCCCTTCTTGCTCTCTGGATAAATCAACATGTTGAGCGGGGACAACAACCGGAATGTTATTATTAAGAATTATTATCATGTGACCTCTATTGGTCCAGCAAGGCTCTGGAACCAAGGGTGTCGGAAAATCAGTGTTGTACCTGTATAACCCAGAGTAACTTTATCATTGATCCTTAAAGTGACCCTTAAACCTTAGTCTGAAGAACGGTTTCGACCTGAAAGGCCACCTATTCCTTTGCTCCAGAGATGCTGCCTGAACCGCTGAGTTACTCCAGTATTTTGCATCTATCCTCGGTGTAAACCAGCATCTGCAGTTCCTACACCTGCACCTGACAGTGACATTCACAGGCCATACACTCATAAAAAGTAGGAAAATAATTTTCAAATTACTTTTGCAGAGCAAGTATAGAAAGCACTTATTATGAAAATGTTATTATGAAAATATTTCAAATGTCATTAGAAACGGGAATAGTCCCCGAGGATTGGCGTGCTGTGCATGTTGTTCGATTGTTTAAAAAGGGTTCTAAGAGTAAACCTAGCAATTATAGACCTGTTAGTTTGACTTCAGTGGTGGGCAAATTAATGGAAACGATACTTAGAGATAATATATATAAGCATCTGGATAAACAGGGTCTGATTAGGAACAGTCAACATGGATTTGTGCCTGGAAGGTCACGTTTGACTAATCTTCTTGAATTTTTTGAAGAGGTTACTAGGGAAATTGACGAGGGTAAAGCAGTGGATGTTGTCTATATGGACTTTAGTAAGGCCTTTGACAAGGTTCCTCATGGAAGGTTGGTTAAGAAGGTTCAACTGTTGGGTATAAATGCAGGAATAGCAAGATGGATTCAACAGGGGCTGAATGGGAGAAGCCAGAGGGTAATGGTGGATGGCTGTTTATCGGGATGGAGGCAGGTGGCTAGTGGGGTGCCTCAGGGATCTGTGCTGGGTCCTTTGTTGTTAGATAAGGGGTGTTATGGATAATGATAATGAAGAGGATTTCCAAAGTCTACAGAGTGATTTAGGCCATTTGGAAAAATGGGCTGAAAGATGGCAGATGGAGTTTAATGCTGATAAATGTGAGGTGCTACACCTTGGCAGGACAAATCAAAATAGGACGTACATGGTAAATGGTAGGGAATTGAAGAATACAGTTGAACAGAGGGATCTGGGAATAACCGTGCATAGTTCCTTGAAGGTGGAATCTCATATAGATAGGGTGGTAAAGAAAGCTTTTGGAATGCTAGCCTTTATAAATCAGAGCATTGAGTATAGAAGCTGGGATGTAATGTTAAAATTGTACAAGGCATTGGTGAGACCAAATCTGGAGTATGGTGTACAATTTTGGTCGCCCAATTATAGGAAGGATGTCAACAAAATAGAGAGAGTACAGAGGAGATTTACTAGAATGTTGCCTGGGTTTCAACAACTAAGTTACAGAGATAGGTTGAATAAGTTAGGTCTTTATTCACTGGAGCGCAGAAGGTTAAGGGGGGACTTGATAGAGGTCTTTAAAATGATGAGAGGGATAGACAGAGTTGATGTGGACAAGCTTTTCCCTTTGAGAATAGGGAAGATTCAAACAAGAGGACATGACTTAAGGGAGAATTAAGGGACAGAAGTTTAGGGGTAACATGAGGGGGAACTTCTTTACTCAGAGAGTGGTAGCAGTGTGGAATGAGCTTCCAGTGGAAGTGGTGGAGGCAGGTTCATTGGTATCATTTAAAAATAAATTGGATAGGCATATGGATGAGAAGGGAATGGAGGGTTATGGTATGAGTGCAGGCAGGTGGGACTAAGGGAAAAAAGTTGTTCGGCACGGACTTGTAGGGCCGAGATGGCCTGTTTCCGTTCTGTAATTGTTATATGGTTATATGGTTATGAAAATAATGTTTCCAACTTGAAACTGAATGCAAACCCTTACTGGTTCAAAACTGTGGGCGCTGATGGGTGAAATTGCATTGGTTAATCTGAGATTATGGCAGGGCCGGATTTAGATGAAGAGAGGCCCTAGGCTATTCCACTTGTGAGGGCCCTCCCAATCCCCCATGTAAGGCCCCTCCCAATCAGCCTATGAAGCCTATAGGTAAATCCAGCCCTGCCGAGGCCCCCCTAGATCTAGAGGCCCTAAGCTTATGCTTGTGAAGTTTATACGTAAATCCGGCCCTGGATTATGGTCTGCAGATTTTTAGCCTGTTAACATACTCTGATACGTTATTGCAACGTCACAGATGCAACGCAGGTTTCCTTCAATATTGCAACATCTTTTGACATTGGAGCACTTTACTTACAATGGAACTTTGCAAAAAAATATGATCTCTCAAAAATACACAACAATATCAACAGTTAGAGAAGTAAAATGAGAGCATTCACCCAGTGGGAAATCATACAAGATCCTTCTTAACCTGTGGGTACATTTTGATTATATCATTATAATCACGGATTTTATGTGGCTGAGATGCGATGAGCCAAATATGTTTTATTTAAATGGATGAAGATTATAGGCAACCTAGTTTTATTTTCTTGATCTGCCTTAATTCATTCCTTTAGGGGTGTCAGACTTATGAAATCTCATTTAATGTATCTGTAACCGGTTGATTTTGTTTAAAAAAGAAAATGATAAAATGCATTGTGTGTCTTGTTTTGAAGATTTCTAATGTAAATAGATTTGCAATCTGTTTACTTCTTTTGTCGAACAAAATCCTGTCATCCTTGGCAATAGACTAAACTTGGCAATTACGTTTCTATTTGACACAGAAGCCAGAGAGAATTTCATTTCTAAATTTCAATCTGCCAATTTACTTTGCACCTGAAAATGAGGAATCTCTCAGTTGAACTGACCTTCAGCATAGCTGCAGTTCTGACCATCGTCACTTTCTTTTACTCAGTCACGCCCTTGTTACAATAACTCAGGACCAAGTCTCTGCCAGCCAGATGACCTATTTAGATCTTTAGTCACGCCCGCTTCATATTTTGCAAGGGAAGTTGGAGCTACACGTGCACTAAATTCTGGCTGACTAAAGAACTGGGGAACAGGATGTAGTCAAAGAAGTATATTTTATACTTGTACGACATGGCCTAATTAGCTTATTTCAAGTAAGGAGTTCATACAAGTAAGTGGAAGAAAATACTATATAAATTACATTAAAACATGTTTTGCTAATGTTGTTAATTCAAAGCAATTACAAGAACATTTTCAGATTGGCTACATGTTCAATGGTACTTTATTTGTCATATGTACCGAGGTACAGTGAAATTCATTTGTGTATGCAGTTTAGTACAAGTATTACTATACATACTGTAAGCGCTTAGATACATCATAGATAAGAATCTTAGATACAGTACAAGTGTATAGCATTATCAGTTTGGCACCATTTTTAAGTCCCAGTTGATAACTGCAGGTAAGTTAAGGGTTCTTGGCCGCACCCTGAAGGCCAGTTGTCCTGGCGACGTTGCAGGGTCGACATGGCCAAGCGTAGCCTTTGGCATCCTCCACCGCTGAAGGTCGTGTACAATCCACCCACTCGGCCTCTTGGAGTGACGCCCAATCTAGCCGAGTCCCAGGCTGTTGCAGGGCCTCCAGCGGCCCACTCCACCATCGAGGCACTGTACTGCTTCTCGGAGACAGTCTGCTTACTGGCCCTCCATCTGACTCCTTCCACTTTGGGCGGGTGGGCCGGGCCTCTGAATAGAGCAACAACCAAAAAAATCTTGGCCTGTAAATGTATTTGCAAAAGACTACTATTTCATCTGGACTGGTGATTCCAGCATTTGAGTTTTTGTGAATCCTTTTAAATTTATTCTTGATTTATCCCTGTCAGAAATGGTTTCTAAATGACAAGGTCAACAGCAGCATTTTATCTTTCACTTATTCATGCCAACTTTTAATAATTTAAGTCCACTAAAATGTTCAAAGTGGTGCAGGGCAGAAGATTGAGTCAGCTCATACTAAGTCAGCTTGGGCTCTCCATCATAGCAATAAAACAAAACATAGCAATATTTTCCAAGGCAAATAACTGACAAAATATGTCATGAGAAGTCTCCATTATGCATCATATGAAGTCTTTGAAGTCTTATTTCTGGTCCATGCCATGACATTTATTATATGCTTAAAGAAGTTATCAACATTACACTTGGTTTCCTATTTACACAGTGACCTCAGAGAAACTAGCAAAATATTAAATGCATATAACAGTTAGCAGTTTGTATTGTTTGCTTATGATAAGTATCCTCAATATCATCGTGTTGAAAGGAACTGCAGATGCTGGTTTACAACAAATATCTAGCGATATAATTTGTATTATTAATGTGAAGACAGACACAAAATGCTGGAGTAATTCAGCGGGACAGGCAGCATCTGTGGAGAGAATGCTGCCTGTCCCGCTGAGTTACTCCAACATTTTGGGTCTATCCTCAATTTCATCTGCAGGTCAAGATTAAAAAGAAAACCTTATCGTGTTGAGTCAGGCCATAGTATAAAGTAAAATATTTGGAATAGTAACACAAATGGTTGAGAGGGTAGTTGTAGATCAGTAATAATGTCATAAGAAAGAAGTTAAACAAATGCCTGTGGAGATGTTGGATGATAGATTGAAATGAGCAACAAATATTCATTGTTGTATCATCAACAGAATATTAACAACAAATCCCGCCTATGGTGACTTTGATATGGCAAAATAAAACCCCAACAGTACTTCACTGGAATAAAAACAACCATCCACTAAAGAAGATGTCCAAAGGTTTGTTAATGAGTAGGTTTTAAAGGGAACCTAAAGCGAGAAAGAAAGTTAGAAAAGCTTTGGGAACGAATAGCCAGACATAGTACCTGACGACTTATTACCAAACATTATAAGATTTAATTTGAAGATAAGCGCAAATACTTTCGAAGTTTTGGAGGCTGGAAGATAATACTGAGATGGAGAAGGGAGAACTATGGAGGAGTTTGTCAACACAAATGGAAGTTTTAAAATAAACCATAGATTAACTAGGAGCTCGTTGGGTGTTGGGTGGATGGAGTACTGTAACATATCCGTAGACAATCCAACAGTATTTGTTTAATTACTTTCCTAAGACATCATTACTGATCTACTGCCACCCTCTCAACCATTGCTGTTACTATTCCAAATATTTTGCACACGGATGAGGATTTCCACTGTGGATTGAATCTGAATGACTGAATCAGGGCAGAATTGATTTATGTCACTAGAAGTGGAAAAGGTTGTCTCGGAAGTTGCAGAGATAAATGTTTGAAATAGGGCATAAGTTTGTGCATGAAGGTAGACAAAAATGCTGGTGAAACTCAGCGGGTGCAGCAGCATCCATGGAGCGGAGGAAATACACAGTTTGTGCATGGTCTGTTTTAGTTTCAGACAGTTGCCAGGGAGGTTGCCAATGCAAGATAGGGAAAGGAGTTTATGGCAAGGACATGGGTCTTCCCAATATTTAGTTCAGAGAAAATTTGTGTTCATTCAGCACTGGATGTTGGACAAATGGGCTGAAATGGTGGAAGAGTCAAGTGGAGCAATGGCAAGTCACAGGCATACCTGCCACGATTATAGTAGACTGACCCAAAATTGCTGGAGTAGCTCAGTGGGACAAGCACCATCTCTGGAGAGAAGGAATGGGTGACGTTTCGGGTTGAGACCCTTCTTCAGACCGAGAGTCAAGGGAAATGAAAACTAGAGATATGGAAGGGCAAGGTATGAAAACAATAGATCAAAGCAGACGATGTTCATGAAAATATTGCATGGTTCATTGTTGGCTCCATGATTGCAGTAGATGTCATTGAGAAGCAGTACATAAACGAAAAATGGGAAGGTCATGGTAAATAACATTAGAGGCAGAAAGATTAGATAAGGCAGATCGGAAACAGAGGTAATCCACATTTAGTATGAAGAAGGGTCTCGACTCGAAACTTCACCCATTCCTTCTTTCCAGATATGCTGCCTCACCCGCTGAGTTACTCCAGCATTTTGTGTCGATCTTCACATTAATAATATAAATGATATCGCTAAATAATTTTTGTAGAGTCCTTTGAACATAAAGTATCGTTTTGTCTTTTGTAAGTCTCGCCAAGAGAATTTTACTATACTTTCAGATGACAGACCTTAACAATATTTGTGGTCTCGAGCATTGCAGACTTAGTATGGGCAGTCAGAAAATAATAAAGGCGGAGACATTGGTTTGAGGCATTAAAAAAAAGAAAAATCAAAAATCAGAGGCAAAAGAACCTGGGCCATAAGCCTTGGATCATTTAATCATCATTTAGAGCAAATTAGTGAAAAAAGGCTTGAAGAACAAACTTGTGAAATGCATTTGTTAGTTTTTTAGAACAATATGTCAAGGAACAAACAAGGAAACAGTATTTATTTTGTGATGAAACAAGGTTATTCAGTAATCTCATAGTGAAGAATCCTCTGGGGAAGAGTGACCATAATGAGATAGAATGTAAACTTTGTGACCACTGAGGGTAAATTGAAACAGTGGTCTTAAATTTAAACAAAGCCACTTATTATCTTTGCTAGAGAAATGAACTGGCAAATGACTAGGAAAATAGATTGAGAATAATGAAGGTAATTAAACAATGGCATCTATTTAAATAATAATTTTCAAAAAATATATGTTCCGTGAGAAATATGAACTGCCTTGGAAAAGTGCTTCAGCCTGATAAACTGGAACTGCTAAAGACATTATTAGTTTAAAATTCTTTCATTAATAATGTTGGAATTATTGGGTAAGGTTGCACAGTGATTAAGTGACTGGATAGGTAACCAGAGGGCAGGACTATTAAGCCAAACATGTGTTCCATTCCTTCTATGGAATCTAAAATGAGATTTTAATTCAAGTAATTAAATATGCTTGAATTTAATAGCTAACATATGTAATAGTGACTGTTGCAGGATCGCGTCCTGAAATATGAACAATTCTTTCCCTCACAGATGCTGCTTGACTGCTGAGTTCTTCATTCAGTTTGTTTTTTTGCAAATAATAATGATTGGAATATCATAATGGTCCGAGCAATAGATTGGACAAAAGGTGGTGTTTGAATGCTGGGACTAAAACTTGGGAAAGCAAAAAGGACAAAAATATTGACAGAAATCTGATGAAGAACAGTGAAAATAAAGAATAATGAAAGGCTAAAGAGACATCATGGGTGAAGGTTATAAGAAAATGAGACTGACGAGGAAAGGAACATCCGGAAGTGGTAGTGCATGTCGGCACAAACGATGTCGGAAAGAAGGGGATGAATATTCTGCAGCGTGACTTTAGAGAGCTCGGAAAAATGTTGAAAAGCAGGACCTCCAGGGTTGTTATCTCCGGTTTGCTTCCAGTTCCCCGTGCTGGTGAGAGCAGGAACAGGGAGATACGGGACCTGAACGTGTGGCTGAGGAACTGGTGCACGGGGCAGGGATTTAGATTCTTAGATCACTGGGATCTGTTTTGGGGTAAGGGGGGACTGTACAGAAGGGACGGATTGCATCTTAACAGGTGTGGGACCAGCATTCTGGCAGGCAGGTTTGCCACTGCTACACGGGTGGCTTTAAACTGAATAAGGGGGGTGGGGTGTTGAATGGGACAGTGGAGGATGGAGTTAAAGGGAAAGGGTTTCTTAAATGTGTGAGCGTAGAGACCGAAGGGTGTAAAATGAGGGTAGAAGAAATAGGTAGCAAGGTGAAAAGTAAAAGTGGCAGGCAGACAAAACCAGGGCAAAAATCAAAAAGGGCCACTTTTCAACATAATTGTGTAAGGGGTAAGAGTGTTGTAAAAACAAGCCTGAAGGCTTTGTGTCTCAATGCAAGGAGCATTCGTAATAAGGTGGATGAGTTGAATGTGCAGATAGCTATTAATGACTATGATATAGTTGGGATCACGGAGACATGGCTCCAGGGTGACCAAGGCTGGGAGCTGAACATCCAGGGATATTCAATATTCAGGAGGGATAGACAGAAAGGAAAAGGAGGTGGGGGTAGCGTTACTGATTAGAGAGGGGATTAATGCAATGGAAAGGAAGGACATTAGTTTGGAGGATGTGTAATCGGTATGGGTAGAGCTGCGAAACACTAAGGGGCAGAAAACGCTGGTGGGTGTTGTGTACAGGCCACCTAACAGTAGTAGTGAAGTTGGAGATGGTATCAAACAGGAAATTAGAAATGCGTGCGACAAAGGCAAAAACGGTTATAATGGGTGACTTCAATCTACATATAGATTGGGTGAATCAAATTGGCAGGGGTGCTGAGGAAGAGGATTTCTTGGAATGTATGCGGGATAGTTATCTAAATCAACATGTAGAGGAACCAACGAGAGAGCAGGCTATTTTAGACTGGGTATTGAGTAATGAGGAAGGGTTAGTTAGCAATCTTGTTGTATGTGCCCCCTTGGGCAAGAGTGACCATAATATGGTTGAGTTCTTCATTAGGATGGAGAGTGACATTGTTAATTCAGAAACAATGGTTCTGAACTTAAAGAAAGGTAACTTTGAGGGTATGAGACGTGAATTGGCCAAGACTGACTGGCAATTAATTCTAAAAGGGTTGACGGTGGATATGCAATGGAAGACATTTAAAGACTGCATGGATGAACTACAAAAATTGTTCATCCCAGTTTGGCAAAAGAATAAATCAGGGAAGGTAGTACATCCATGGATAACAAGGGAAATCAGGGATAGTATCAAAGCGAAGGATGATGCGTACAAATTAGCCAGAAAAAGCAGCATACCGGAGGACTGGGAGAAATTCAAAGACAGGCAGAGGAGGACAAAGGGCTTAATTAGGAAAGGAAAAATAGAATATGAAAGAAAACTGGCAGGGAACATAAAAACTGACTGCAAAAGTTTTTATAGATATGTGAAAAGAAAGAGATTAGTTAAAACAAATGTAGGTCCCTTGCAGTCAGAAACAGGGGAGTTGATCATGGGGAACAAGGATATGGCGGACCAATTGAATAACTACTTTGGTTCCGTCTTCACTAAGGAAGACATAAATAATTTGCCGGAAATAGCAGGGGACCGCGGGTCAAAGGAGTTGGAGGAATTGAGTGAAATCCAGGTTAGCCGGGAAGTGGTGTTGGGTAAATTGAATGGATTAAAGGCCGATAAATCCCCAGGGCCAGATAGGCTGCATCCCAGAGTACTTAAGGAAGTAGCTCCAGAAATAGTGGATGCATTAGTAATAATCTTTCAAAACTCTTTAGATTCTGGAGTAGTTCCTGAAGATTGGCGGGTAGCAAACGTAACCCCACTTTTTAAGAAGGGAGGGAGAGAGAAAATGGGGAATTACAGACCAGTTAGTCTAACATCGGTAGTGGGGAAACTGCTAGAGTCAGTTATTAAAGATGGGATAGCAGCACATTTGGAAAGTGGTGAAATCATTGGACAAAGTCAGCATGGATTTACGAAAGGTAAATCATGTCTGACGAATCTTATAGAATTTTTCGAGGATGTAACTAGTAGCGTGGATAGGGGAGAACCAGTGGATGTGGTGTATCTGGACTTCCAGAAGGCTTTCGACAAGGTCCACATAAGAGATTAGTATACAAACTTAAAGCACAAGGCATTGGGGGTTCAGTATTGATGTGGATAGAGAACTGGTTGGCAAACAGGAAGCAAAGAGTAGGAGTAAACGGGTCCTTTTCATAATGGCAGGCAGTGACTAGTGGGGTACCCCAAGGCTCAGTACTGGGACCCCAGCTATTTACAATATATATTAATGATCTGGATGAGGGAATTGAAGGCAATATCTCCAAGTTTGCGGATGACACTAAGCTGGGGGGCAGTGTTAGCTGTGAGGAGGATGCTAGGAGACTGCAGGGTGACTTGGATAGGCTGGGTGAGTGGGCAAATGTTTGGCAGATGCAGTATAATGTGGATAAATGTGAGGTTATCCATTTTGGTGGCAAAAATAGGAAAGCAGACTATTATCTAAATGGTGGCCGATTGGGAAAGGGGGAGATGCAGCGAGACCTGGGTGTCATGGTACACCAGTCATTGAAGGTAGGCATGCAGGTGCAGCAGGCAGTAAAGAAAGCGAATGGTATGTTAGCTTTCATTGCAAAAGGATTTGAGTATAGGAGCAGAGAGGTTCTACTGCAGTTGTACAGGGTCTTGGTGAGACCACACCTGGAGTATTTCGTACAGTTTTGGTCTCTCCAAATCTGAGGAAGGACATTATTGCCATAGAGGGAGTGCAGAGACGGTTCACCAGACTGATTCCTGGGATGTCAGGACTGTCTTATGAAGAAAGACTGGATAGACTTGGTTTATACTCTCTAGAATTTAGAAGATTGAGAGGGGATCTTATAGAAACTTACAAAATTCTTAAGGGGTTGGACAGGCTAGATGCAGGAAGATTGTTCCCGATGTTAGGGAAGTCCAGGACAAGGGGTCACAGCTTAAGGATAAAGGGGAAATCCTTTAAAACCGAGATGAGAAGAACTTTTTTCACGCAGAGAGTGGTGAATCTCTGGAACTCTCTGCCACAGAGGGTAGTTGAGGCCAGTTAATTGGCTATATTTAAGAGGGAGTTAGATGTGACCCTTGTGGCTAAGGGGATCAGGGGGTATGGAGAGAAGGCAGGTACGGGATACTGAGTTGGATGATCAGCCATGATCATATTGAATGGCGGTGCAGGCTCGAAGGGCCGAATGGCCTACTCCTGCACCTAATTTCTATGTTTCTATGTTTCTAATACACATAATGGCAAGAGGGAGGATGAAAGGGAAATAAGAAGATAAAAAGAAAATTATTAGGCAGATAAAGAAGTTAAATTATCAAGGAGGATAAAACAAAATAGTAATTAATTCTGCGGCCACATTAATTAAAAAATTACTGGGATACGGCCAGAGAGAGACTGAGCATCAAAAATCAGGCAATGTTGGATAAAAGGGCAGGAAGATTAATTATTCTGCTTTGGAAATATCCTGACCTTCGGATCAGGTGAAGGTGAACCATCAGAAGATGAGAATGGAAACAAAATAAATCCATTTATAATAATGAGAAGAGAAGAGACATATGTATCTAGAGCATGTTAGGTAATGCCAGCACTTTTAGATAGAACCTTTATAGATAGATTTTGAATCAAATTGTTATTTTCTCCCCATAGTCCAAATCTCATTGCACTTATGTGCAATGACAATAAAATATATTATTATTATTATTATTATTATTATTATTCGCCGAGATTTCTACACAAGAGCTGAAGCACTCAACCTGTTGATTCATCCTCACTCTGGATTGCTCAGTGAACTTTGATGTAAGACACAAAATGCTGGAGTAGCTCAGCGGGTCAGGCAGCATCTCTGGAGAGATGGAAGAGAACGTTTTGGGTCGACCCTTCCTCAGACTTTGATGTTGAACTTTGGCATTGATGTCCAGCAGAGGTGCTTGCTTCAGCATTCTAAAGCAGTTATACTGTGGATTTTGTTACCAGGAAAACTAATTATTTAGTGTTTAAGAAGGAAATGCAGATGCTGGAGAATCGAAGGTACACAAAAAAGCTGGAGAAACTCAGCGGGTGCAGCAGCATCATTTTAAATGGAGGAGAAAGGCTGCAAATGGAGAAGAATGTTAAGGGCCTGTCCCACTTAGGCTACTTTTTAAGTCGCCGGGGTGTCGCCTGTATGGTCGTGAGTATTTTTCTGGTCGTAGCATTTTTCTGGTCACAGCTGGATTCTGAAATGTTCAAAACTTTTCGGCGACTGTGGGCTTGTCGTTGCTTGTCTTCTCATGACGTAGGTGCTGCTGTCGTAGGTTTCATAGGTTGTCGCCAGGATGGTGTAGGTTGTCGCCAGGATGGCATAGGTTGTCGCCAGGTGACCTAGGTTGGCGCCGGTGCTCACTTTGGTGCATTCCATTGTCGTAGTTGCCGGCATTCGCCTAAAAAATCGCGTAAGTTGGACGGGCTCAGTAGTCCAGCTGCCGGTTTACAGCGACCTGCTACGACTATGGCAGTCGCCTAAAAAATCGCCTAGTGGGACAGGCCCTTAAATCACATTTTATGAATGACTGATTAAATGTTTTTTGTATTTTGAGCATTTTATTTGTTTTGAAATCTTATGATTTAATGATAATTATATGATCACATCAATTTGAATTTTAGTCATTTTAAATATGATTAATTGATCTTAATAGTTCAGAGGTGTTTTAGTTTGTCAATCATTCAAAGCACTTGGCAGAAACAAGAAACTACAGATGCTGGTTTATAAAGAATAACATAAGGAATGGCTCGACTGGCCAGGCAGCATCTCTGGAGTTTGTGGATAGGTGACGTTTTGAGTTGGGGCCCTTTGTCAGACTCTTGGCAGTTTTGAGAGCCAGCTCGGCTTAGTGCATGGCTTGGTTAGATTTCACTTTGTACAGATGTTGAATAGGGATGACGTGTTCTGGCCACCCATGAAGTGGCATTATATCAAACACAAATCTGTTTCCACAAATGAGAAAGGGATGAGAATAACTCTCGGGCGTCTCAATATTAGTGCTTATGAGGCTCCATAAGCCGTTGGTCATGCTGCATTTGGGGTACAGTGAGCAAATGTAGGCCACATATCTGAGGAAGGATGTGCTGGCTCTGGAGAGGGTTCAGAGGAGATTTCCAAGAATGATTCTAGGAGTGAGTGGGTTAGCATATGATGAGCATATGACAACACTGAGCCTCTACTTGCTGGAGTTTAGCAGGTTGAGGGGGGACCTCATTGAAACTTACAGAATAATGAAAGGCATAGATAGAGTAGATATAGAACAGATGTTTGCACTGGTGGGAGAGTCTAGGATCAGAGGTCATAGCCTCAGAATTAAAGAGTACTCTTTTAGAAAGGAGGTGAGGAAGAACTTCTTTAGTCAGAGGGTAGTTAATCTGGGGAACTCATGGCCGCAGAGGTCTGTGGAGCCCAAGTCAGTGCATATTTTTAAGGCAGAGATAGACAAATTCTTGATTAGAATGGGTGTCAAGTGTTATGGGGAGAAGGCAGAAAAATTGAATTAGGAGGCAGAGATCAGCCATGATTGAATGGTGGAGTAGGCAATGGGCTGAATGGCCTAATTCTACAATAATTTGTGAACTTCGGGAAGGAGTGTGCTCATGCTATTTTTGCAGGTCAGCAGTAGACATGTATGGCAGTGAGTTCTGGCCCATCAAGTAAATTGGATTAAAGATAATTAAAGCTCATGTCCCAGTCGATTACATCTGCATATTTTAAATAAAGTCTAGGGAACAGATAGCAAAGACACTGGTTCACTATTAAATAATTAATTAGAGAGAAGTGTAGTGCCAGATGGCTGGCATTTAGCTAACTTCAAATATTTATTTAAGTACGAGTTGGATGATGGACGAGAAAGAACGAACAGCCGAATGATATACAGAGGGCTATTGGGATTCAAGTCCTTAACTCCTTGCAAGTCGCGAAGATAGTTACATTGATAAAGAAGGCATATGGTATGCTTGCTTTCATAGGTCACGGCATACACTGTAATAGCCAGGAGGTCATGATGCAGCTTTATAGGTGTTTGGTTAGGCCTGATTTGGAGTATTACATGCAGTTCTGGTCACTCCTTTACAGGAAGGATGTGGAGGCTTTGGAAAGGATCCCAGAATGAAGCCTGGCCTGGAGAGTATTAGCTACAGGGTTGGACAAATCAGGATCATTTTCTCTGGAACGACAGAGGTCAAGGGGAGGCCAGAGAGGATTATATTAAATTATGCGAGGCGTAGATAGGGTAGACAATCAGAACTTTTTTCTGAGGCTGAAAAATAATTCAATTACTAGAGGGCAAAGTGAGAGCGGTGATGCTTAAAGGTGATGTGCACTCACCACCCTATTTTGTTACGCATAGGTTGGTGAGTGCCTGACGAGCAGTGGGGGGTGGTGGTTGATAGTGGCATTTAAGAGACTTTTGGCATAGTCATTTGGATATGTAGGTAATGGAGTGATATGGATGATGTGCAGGTCAATCAGTGAGGGACTTGGCATGATGTTTGGCACAGACATTGTGGGGTGAAGTAACTGTTCTTGTGCTCTGCTTTTCCACATTCTATGGTCTACGTGTGACTGACATTCTGGGTGGGTTAAAAATTGATATAAAGGGAGTACTATTGGATCTAACATCACAAACAATGAACAAATCACCAGGTCTGTATAGGATGCATTCTGGATCATTGAGCAAGGAAAAGGAGGACATTCCCAAACATTCTTGTTTGCAAAGAGGTGTAAGGTTAAACATAGTAAGTCTACACGAGTAAATGTTTCCTTGGTAGTGAGGATAATTTAGAGATGGTGATCCAGAGCCAAATTAGAAGTCCGTTGAATGAATGTGGAGTCATTGAAGAACATCTGTTCTGGTGAAGCACATTTAACTAAATATCTTGATTTATTTTTAAAACAATGTAACGGAGAGGGTAAATGAAGGAACTGCAGATTATGTGGTATATAGAGAGACTGTACCAGGGCACTGTGAGTAGGTGTAAAAGTTTGTTTTTCAGACCAAATGGAAGTGTACAGTTGAGATCCCCATGTGTAGGTAGCAGGACCATTGTTTAGTTTAGTTTAGTTTAGAGATACAGCGGGGAAACAGTATCCAGTACCCAATGAGTCCACGCCGACCAGCGATCCCCGCACATTAACGCAACGCTACACACACTAGGGACAATTTACACATATACAGATGCTTCCCGATTTACTTCGACTTGCAATATTTCGACTTTACGATCTGCAAATGCTCACCAATGGCAGCAAGCTGGACGGCACTTCCGTTCACGTGAGTGCAATGTATTAAATGCGTTTCCGATGTGATATTTTCTGTTTACGATGGGCTTATCAGAACGTAACCCCATCGTAGGTCGAGGAGCAGCTGCACCAAACCAATTAACCTACAAACCTGTACGTCTTTAGAGTGTGGGAGGAAACCGAAGATCTTGGAGAAAACGCACACAGTCACGGGCAGAATGTACAAACTCTGTACAGACAGCACCCATAGACTGGATTGAACCCGGGTCTCTTGCGCTGCAAGCGCTGTAAGGCAGCAACTCTACTGCTGCGCCACAATGCCACCATTGGTATTTTTATATATAATAATTTAGATTTTGTGGACATGACACAGTTTACAAACAATACAAAATATGGAGGTGACGAGTAGGAGGATGGTAATAGACTTCAAGAAGGTACAGACAGTTTGGTGGAATTGGTGGATAGGTGGCAGATGAAATTTAACATGGAGGAAATAAAAAAACGCATAGATACGTAAAGTGATTATAGAAGGGGTATAATATAGAGAGATCTGGGCTATACACAGTTCAATGAAAGTCACTGGGCGAGTTGAGAAAACAATAAGATCCTTGGTTTTATAAATATACAATGCGCATAAGCATGACTAATGTTTATTAAATGCCATTTTGACCACAATTGGAGTAATGCACCCTGTTCTTGGTTCCATCAACTTCCCAACATAGGGGGTAATTTACAAGTGCCAGTCAATTGACAAATCGCAAATCTTTGATATAAGAAGGGTAACTAGAAAATTCAGGGAAACCTATATATGACATTGGGAGAAAGTATAAACACCATACAGACATCACCAGATGTCAAGATTGTACCCAGATGGCTGGAGCTGTTAAACAGCAGCTCTACCTAGTGCACCACCGTGCCACATTTGCGGAAAAGGGAATTTGTACATGGCAAGTATGATTGGGAATGCTTACCAAAATGCAAACCAAATCCAGAAGTGGATGCAGATTCAATTGTGGCACTCAAAAAACAAAAGATAATATCTGAAGAGATGTTGGTGGGGCCGCATTTAGAGTATTGTGTTCAGTTTTGGGCACCATATTATAGGAAAGATGTTATCAAGCTGGAAAGGGTATAGAGAAGATTTACAAGGATGTTGCCAGACTATAGAGTTTGAGCTATAGGGGGAGGTTGAATAGGCTGGGACTCTATTCCCTGGATTGCAGGAGGATGAGGGGTGATTTTATAGAGGTCTAATATCAAGAAACCAAAAATACAACAACAAAAAGACAACATAGATTCTCAAAACATAATCTTATTTCAAGGGAAGATGGAGAGGGCTAATGTGAGAATTGCCAGAGATGTATTTGCTTTAGATTTACAATAGGCCTTTGATAAGGCACACATAAAGTCATGGTACATGTAGCAGAATTGAGAGTAGGCTGGTCATAGTGCAGAAGATATCTGTTCAGAGTGAAGGCAGGACGTTTCACAAGTATGAATGACAAGATCACTATCGATGTATTAAATTATTTAGAATTTAGAATAAAAAACATGATGTTTTAAGTATGCAAATGATCACTTTATGTGTGGTTTGCAAGGAAAGGTAGTCTGTTCTGAGAAGGCCTAACAATCTTGCAAACAGGCACAAAATTAGGAAATGATTCTCAACCCGGACACATGAAAAATTATACTCTGAAATAGAACGTAAAAATACAAATTAATCTCATTGCCTCTTAATATATTGCCTAGAAATAAAGAAAATATACATCCCTTTTTTATCTTTTTAGCCATGGTTTGGATAATCTTCCTTTAAAACTGTTTAATTTACTTAGTGTTGGCTTGACTTGGCTTGACGTACATAGATATGAAGCAATAACATTTTGAGAGATTAAGGGATGTTTGTTTTCCCCAGAAGGAGCAGAAAAGATAATTGGAACTGGATACCAACTGGCCATGTAAAACTGGTAATCATCCTCTTGTCTGTATTAAGAGCTATTGAACAGAGATTACATCTCTCCACTCTGACCTGCATCCACCAGCACCTTTCCTTTCAAGTACAAGATATATTTGCGCATGGTTTTCTGAGACCGCAGGTGTTCACACAATATATCTAGTCATTTTTCAAAGATGCAGAAATGAATTCTGTCAGAACGTTCAGTCACAATGTAGGCAATATTTACTTTTAGTTGTAAGAAAATGGATCATTTGACAGATTGCAAAAATAGTTAAAATAAAACACTGAAAAATTACTGCTTCCTCTAAATCACAGAAAATCAAAATACCTTTTAGTGAAGCGAGAGAAAAAAGAGAAAGAAAAATTCACTCATTTAATCTAATTTACTTTAATTTTTCTGAATGTTTCAATTTTTTTGTTTAAGAATAAGTTAAAACAAACGGCCTGAGGATTACAGGGGAATATATAGAAAATACATTGTGTGTAGAAAATACATTGCTTTACGCTCATAATTGAACATCTCTGCAAGCTATGGACAGGACCGTGGCACAGATTGGAAGGAGAATTGAAAGTACGTATCACAGCCAGAAAATTACATGAATATTTTTTTTTAAATACATGAACCTATCACCTTTTACAACAGGTAATCTGAACGAGTGAGAAAAAGACTCAACAATTTTAGGATTCAAATGGCATTCCTCATTTGCCACTTAAATCATAAAATTGTTGTGTCTTTTTCTCACTCATTCAGAAATCTGCATGAATATTGTAGGACAAAATTCCTCTTGTTGGTTAGCATTTCGTAACAAACTGACATTGATTTCTGATTTAATTATATCTGATAACTAGACTAAGTGGGACTCATTGGGTCCCATGTTCACACGGGAGGGCTGGTCCCCCATCGCAATATTCCACCTCTCCACCAATTCCAATATTGGTAGCCAGTGGGGGGGCTTTCTGGAGTGCTGGTATGGGTGTGGTGGGCTGATGGGACTGGTCTAGTATGGACATTGTGGGCCAAATCGATTCTTGGGGTGGCAGCTCAGTCCCTCAAGCTTGATGTGCTGGCAGCACACTCACGGCTGATGGACTGGCAGTTGACTCATGGCTATTCCTTGAAATTCCATTTCTAGCAGGGTGCAAGGCCATCAAATTCAAATCCATTTTCCTACCATTTCAAGCAGGGTGCAAGGTCACCAAATTCAAGTGCAGTTTCTTACCACTTCAAGCAGGGTGCAAGGGCACCAAATTCAAGTGCAGTTTCACACCACTTCAAGCAGCGTGCAAGGCCACCAAATTCAAGTGCAGTTTCATACCACTTCAAGCCGCGTGCAAGGCCACCAAATTCAAATGCAGTTTTATACAATTTCATGCAGGGTGCAAGGCCACCACATTCAAATGCAGGTTCATACCATTTCATGCAGGGTGCAAGGCCACCACATTCAAATGCAGTTTCATACCATTTCAAACAGGGTGAACCCACCATAAAACCACACAAAACATCACACTCACAGTTCAGTAAACATTCAGTGTGTTCAGTTGATTCACAGCTCAGAGAGAGTTGTGACCTCTCCCTCCCCCATCATGCAGAGACTGAGCCACACCCACATTTCCAGGTTTTATAATTCCTCCCCCCTCCCACCGGAAAAGGTGTGGCCTTCATGGTGTGATTGACAGTAGAGAGATTCTCAACATTTCTTAAACAATAATAACACTTTTATTTTTAATTGATGGGAAGAATCCTTTGCATCTGATGAGCGGAGGGGGACTGAGTAAGATGGCCAAAAATCACAACCGTAAGTAGTAGCGTTTTATCTAAAATCAATATACAGTGCAAACAGGAAGTTGTCAAGTTTAGACCACCAACCATTTGCAATGCTTTTACTTTAAACCAACCACATTTTCATTTTCAAACCGCATTAAGGGCACACAAGGTCAATAAAACCACACTCACAGTTTAGTAGACATGTGCTCAGTATTATTCACAGCTCAGACGGAGAGAAGTCATACCCATTTCCCATTTACATAACATAACCCATTTCTTTTCTCCAGAGATGCTGCCTGTCTCACTGAGTTACTCCAGCATTTTGTGTCTATCTTCGGAAATCAATACGTCAGGCTAGGTACAAGTTTGGAGTAATGAATAATCACATCAGTTTTCCTAAAGCCGGGAATAATTTAACAAACCAGACTATACTACTAATGCCAATCAAAAAATAAAAGCACATGAAGGAGATTTATTACCAGTGATAAAATAGCCATTAATCTTTCTGAAATTTACATTATTATTTGTACAGAAGGAAAGGTCCTTTGCAATTAATATAACCTGAAGTGCGTTATGGTTTTTTTAAATACATTTATGCTGCAGTAGAGATAGCTTGGAGGAAGAAGGGGAATTAAATGAAGAAAATAAAATTGTAGGAATTTCTGTGGGTGACTGGATTTTTTGCAAATGCAGTCATTTAATATTTTAAGATGGAGATTTATATTCAAGTGAATTTTATGGGTAGAACAAATGGTGCACGAATGTACAGTCAGAAATAATGTAAGAATGTAAAAACTTACAGTAAGCATGAAATAAGTAGTACATAGGAATATCTAATTCAGCATTAGCCCATTCACAGTTTGGATGATGTGGAGTAAAGCACTTTGTGGACTTTTAGCATGCCGACCCAATTTTTATTTCGGAGTTAGTTTCATTATCTTATGGAATAAAAACAGAAAATGCTGGAAACACTGAAGTGAGGTAATGTCCATGAAACAAGATCCAGAGTGAAGACCCTTTATCATATTCGAGGAGGAGCCATCTTGGGGAACGGCTGCTAACCAGCAGCCGTCCGTTTAATTCACTTTTGTTTTGAGTAAGTCCTGTGCTTCGTCCGTTGGAGAAATTGACTTTTTAATATGGGGGGTAGAGGGCAATTATACTTCTAGGTCCCTACCTGGTCGGTGAGGCAGCTTTTTCTCGGGCCGCCCCGTCTCCGGGCACCAGCGGGCCCGTGTCGACCCCAGTCGGCTCGTGGCCTACCAGCTGGAGCGCTTGGGAGCGCCATTTCCTGGGTCGCCGGCTGGACCGCGCGCTGGACCTCGGCTTCGGTGAATGAATGAATGGAATGAATGACACCTAGCGTGCACCTGGAGCGCTATCGTGGAGCCAGGTGCGTCCATAAAAATGCGTCATGCGCATGGTTCTGTAAAATAAATATATATTAAAAAGTTTTTTAAACTGACGATATTTAAAAAGTTCTAGCCTCGGTTTTTTTGATTGTTCAGTAATCTTATGGCCTGGGGGATGAAGCTGTTGCAGAAGCTGGTTGTCCCGCTCCCTGCGGTCCCGGATTCATGGCGATGCCTTGCCTGGGTCGCCGTGCTGGATCGATGCGCTGAGGCTCCGGTGAGCTCTGACCGGCGAGAGCAGTAAACACCCCAATTGTGGGTGTGTGGGGGCTGCGGGTCCTGTGGAGTGGAGATGCGGGTCGGACGCTGACTCTGTAACATCGGGATGGGAGGGTGGAGGTGTAAACCTGCGAGCTCCAAACCTGCGCGGCCTTTGTCGGCTTGTCGTTAAGCCCCCCAGGAACTTGGTTTTCCCCAGCTAGGAAGCGGAGTTGTTGCAAGTGGAGGTGACCCAATTTTCCGCTGAGAGACTCTCTCCTTGGTTTTGTTCACATTTAGGAGAAGGTTGTTCCTGCTGCAAATTCACCAGCTGTTCCCACCTCCTCTCTATATGCCTGGGTCAACACGGATGAGGCCCACTACTGTTGTGTCCAGCGTATTTGATGATATGGTTAGTAGTGGACCGGCGACAGTCTGTCATCGGTGCCTCCGTAGAGGCAATAGCGGAGGCCTCAATAGGCCTGACTTTGGGTGAACTGGGGATGGGGACTGGACATTTTGCCTTCCCCCACAGTGGTAACCACTGTGGGGGAAGGCCGGATGATTTTTTTCTGTCTGTAAGTTAAAATGTTAGTCTGTGTCCAAGATGGCTGTCGGAAGGGAGAGTGGACGCTGGCGCGCTTTAGCTGCCGCTGCTCTCTCTTTCACATTGTGTTTTTTTATTTTTTGTCTTTGGAGCGATTTCTGTCTTTAATTTGTGTATTGGTGATGTCCTTATTATTTATTTTACTCCGACTATATGTTTTTTTTTCTCTTCTGTTAATTTCTGTAAGGTGTCCTTGAGATTTTGAAAGGCGCCCGAAAATAAAATTTATTATTATTATTATTATTATTATTATTATTATTATTATTATTCTGATGAAGGATCTGACCTGCTCAACATTCCCACAATTTTCTGATTTTATTTGAGATTTCAAGAAGCTGCGATTTTTAACTGCTCATACATCACAATATATCTGTACTTTGAATTCATATCAAAATATCTGTGCTTTGAATTCATCTTTGTTGGATGAGAATCCTATGCTGTCACAAGATTTGAAGGGTTACATCAACTTAAAACTAGGAAATCGGTGATGGGACCATTTTGTGATTGGGGATGAAATGAAACAAAAATAGCTAAAAGGAAAGTCTGTGTAATGTTTGCACATTCTCCCTGTGAATGGGTGGGTTTTTTTTCTGGGTGCTGTAGTTTCTTGTAACAAGCCAAGGACATGCAGGTTTGTTAATTGGCCTCTGCAAATTGCCCCTACCATGTAGAGAGTGGATGAGAAAGTGGTATAACATTAAACTAATGTGTACGGATGATCGATGGTTGGCATGGACTCGGTGGGCCAAAGGACCTGCTTCCATGCTTTATCTCCAAACTAAACTAGAAGGATAAATGCTGTGAATGACTTAGGAAAAGGGCGGCACGGTGGAGAATCGGTAGAGTTGCTACCTTACAGTGCTTGCAGTGCCGGGGACCCAGGTTCGATCTTGACTACGGGTGCTGTCTATATGGAGTTTTACGTTCTTCTCGTGACCGCGTAGGTTTTCTCCGAGATCTTCAGTTTCCTCCCACACTCCAAAGACCAGCAGGTTTGTAGGTTAATTGGCTTGGTATAAATGTAAATTGTCCCTAGTGTGTGTAGGATTGTGATAATGTGAGGGGATTGCTGGTCCATGCGGACTCAGTGGTCTTAAGGGCCTGTTTCCAACCTGTATTCCAAAACTATACTAAACTAAACGTAATTTTTTTTACTGATTTTGATAATCACCGCTCTTATTGTAAGTGGCTCCAGACACCTATCCTCAACGACTTCAGTGAACTGAATGTGCACAGCTGAGTATCATGGTGGCTAATAATCCTGTGTACAGTTAATGTAGACAACAAAAAAAGAACCTGTTCATGCTTCTCAGAAGGAAATGAACTCTGCCACAGAATGGTGTTGAGGCCAGTTCATTGGCTATATTTAAGAGGGAGTTAGATGTGGCCCTTGTGGCTAAAGGGATCAGGGGGTATGGAGAGAAGGTAGGTACAGGATACTGAGTTGGATGATCAGCCATGATCATATTGAATGGCAGTGCAGGCTCGAAAGGCCGAATGGCCTACTCCTGCACATATTTTCTATGTTTCTATGTTTCTAATAGGCTTGAAGAAATACAACTTGGAAAGACAGAGGAATGTAATTTATAATATTGTTATCTGTGATATTTCATGCATTTGAAAATTTCTCGTATTCGATAATGTAATCAGTTACAACAAAGTATATATGAATATTTTGTTATTCTAGGCCTTTAGATCAATAATATTAAAATTATTCCTATTCTTGATTTTTCTCAATGCTGTGCAAGTAGCAATGGAATCAAGACTTCCTCTACTTCCACACCTTTCCAGTCCATAATTGCAGACCCTCAAACACTGACCCAGGTACACATCCACTCTCAGAATTAATTTAGAGTGGAGAGCATGAGCAAGTCACAAGGGTGTACCAAACCTGGATGCGCTGTGCATTATGAAGTGCACAACAATGGCCTTCAAGAGCACTGAGGAATGTGTGAATACATAGCAGATTAAATTTAAAAGGCAAATATGAATGTTTCACATATTGAATGCAATCACCCATTTGATAAGTTGCCCAATGACTGGACCATCCACCTCTGGTGCTCTATTTCGGTAGTTCCTGGATCAGTTCCTGTGGGCTGGAGGGTAGCCAATGTAATTCCGCTTTTTAAGAAAGATGGAGAGAGAAAACAGGGAATTATATACCAGTTACCATCGGTAGTGGGGAAGATGCTTGAGTCCATTATTAAAGATGTAACAGCAGCGCATTTGGAAAGCAGTGACAGGATCGGTCAAAGTCAGCATGGATTTATGAAGGGGAATTCATGCTTGACGAATCTTCTGGAATTTTTTGAGGATGTAACAAGTAGAATGGATAAGGGAGATCCAGTGGATGTGGTGTATCTGGACTTTCAAAAAACCTTTGACAAGTTCCCACACAAGAGATAAGTGTGTAAAATTAGAGCACGTATTATTTATTGGGGGTAGGGTATTGACATGGATAGAGAATTGCTTGGCAGACAGGAAGCAAAGAGTAGGAATTAATGGGTCCTTTTCAGAATGGCAGGCAGTGACTAGTGGGGGTGCCGCAAGACTTGATGCAGGGACCCCAGTTATTTACAATATATATTAAATGTGACATCTCCAAATTTGCGAATGACACAAAGCTGGGTGGCAGTGTGAGCTGCGATGAGGATGCTATGAGGCTGTGGGATTACTTGGATAGGTTGGGTGAGTGGGCAAATGAATGGCAGATGCAGCATAATGCTGATAAATTTGAGGTTATCCACTTTGGTGGCAAGAACAGGGAGGCAGATTATTATCTGAATGGTATCAGATTAGGAAAATGGGAGACACTAGACAATAGACAATAGGTG
Source organism: Leucoraja erinaceus (assembly GCF_028641065.1). Lineage (NCBI taxonomy): Eukaryota > Metazoa > Chordata > Chondrichthyes > Rajiformes > Rajidae > Leucoraja > Leucoraja erinaceus. The sequence goes on from NC_073382.1 coordinate 70,661,495, forward strand.
CAGGAGTTGGCCATTCGGCCCTTCGTGCCAGCACCGCCATTCAATGTGATCATGGCTGATCATCCACATTCAGTACCCCGTTCCTGCCTTCTCCCCATATCCCCTGACTCCGCTATCTTTAAGAGCTCTATCTAATTCTCTCTTGAAAGCATCCAGAGAATTTTACATTTTCCTTGATCTACATTCCCGTTGTCATGTTTTCACACCTTACATCTCCTTATCTATACACTTCCTTATCTATGTACTGCCCACTCCCCTGACATCGGTCTGAAGAAGGGTCTCGACCCGAATCGTCACCCATTCCTTCTCTCCTGAGATGCTGCCTGTCCTGCTGAGTTATTCCAGCATTTTGTGTCTATCTTTGATTTAAATCAGCTTCTGCAGTTCCTTCATACACAATGTGTTTCAGGTCTTCAGACTGAAGAAGGATTCCAACCCGAAACGTCGTCTGCCTATTTCCCTCCACAGATGCTGCCTGATCCATTGAGTTCCTCCAGCACTTTGTTTTTTCCTCAAGGTGATGTTTCCTCAAGCATCTGTGTCTTGTCCCTCCAGTCATAAGACATTGTCAATTTATCAACACAAAAGCTGATGGTGGATGGTCACAGTGGCGCAGCAGTAGAGTTGCTGCCTTACAGCGCTTGCAGCGCCGGAGACCCGGGTTCGATCCTGACTACGGGTGCTGTCTGAACGGAGTTTGTGCGTTCTCCCCGTAACCATGTGGGTTTTCTCCGAGATCTTCGGTTTCCTCCCACACACCAAAGGCATACAGGTATGTAGGTTGATTGGCTTGGGGTATGTGTAAATTGTCCCTAGTGTGTGTAGGATTGTGTTAATGTGCGGGGATCACTGGTTTGTGCAGACTTGGTGGGCCGAAGGGCCAGTTTCAGCGCTGAATCTCTAAACTAAACTAAACTAAACTAAACTGAACTGTAAAAGCAACAAATTACAATTTAGGTAAGTCTTTGAAGAAGCATTTGCTCTAAATCAGTTAATGGAAAACTCAAAGTGAATGCATTTAACTTGTGTACTACTGCCATTGCAAAACATTAAGTTAGTCCATTAGTGACAAATACATTCCATACTCAAGAATACTGCTGAACAAAACTTGGCAGCTAAATTGGTCACAGAGAGTTTATTCAGCATGCGCAAAATAATATTAAGCATGCATGATTAAATAAAAAGCAGAAGACTAAAATCAAATTATTAATTAATGTAGGACATAAATACTCTGCATAAATTATTAGGTAATAGTCAGTAAAGCAGAGCTAAAGATTGTATGAATAGTGTGAATATTGTGAGCACACTGGCCTGAGTTCTGCAAATATTGTGCATATGCAGTACTATGAGTACTGTAAATATTGAACTCACTGTATGATAAGTTTTGTCACCAGTGTGGACATGCGATATTGTGGCTATTGTAAACATTGTGCACACTCTTGCTTGCAAATACTCTGGCAATACTGAAACATATTGAGACAAATTACAATTTGAGTATCATATATGGGCTTCATTATAGGTATTGTGAACACGGCTCACCATGGGTAATGTAAAGCCCCTGTCCCACTTAGGAAACCTGAACGGAAACGTCTGGAGACGTTTTACCTTCCACTACCTGCAACCTCCGGCAACCACCTTCAACTAGCATTGCAACCGGCTTCGACTAAAATAATTACCGATTTTTAAAACGGCAACCTATTTTTAGTCGCGGCCGGTTTTGAATTTTTTGAAATAATCGCCGGAACATAGAAGAAGCGGAAACCACTTTCAGCCATTAGGGAGACTGACAAAAACCTCTGGGAACCTCCGGGAACCGCACGGAAACCTTGGGTGGGGCGCAAAGTCTCCAGAGGTTTCCATTCAGGTTTCCCAATTGGGACAGGAGCATTGCCAGTTCAATATATGTTGTGAGCATAGACACAAAATGCTGGCATAACTCAGCGGGACAGGCAGCATCTTTGGATCAGAAGGAATGGTTCATTTTATCCAGAGATGCTGCCTGTCCCACCGAGTTACTCCAGCATTTTCTGTCTGTCTTCGGTGTAAACCATCATCTGCAGTTCCTTCCTACAAATTTTGTGAGCATGTTGCTTCATTAGTACTATGAAGACTGTGAAGATGCCTTAATATCAATACTGTGTATATTGTGCAGACTCTGTGTAATGTATCATCTACATGTTATTAACAAACGCGATTATCCAGGACAAGGGGTCACAGCTTAAGGATAAGGGGGAAATCCTTTAAAACCGAGATGAGGAGAACTTTTTTCACACAGAGAGTGGTGAATCGCTGGAACTCTCTGCCACAGAGGGTAGTTGAGGCCAGTTCATTGGCTATATTTAAGAGGGAGTGGCCCTTGTGGCTAAGGGGATCAGAGGGTATGGAGAGAAGGCAGGTACGGGATACTGAGTTGGATGATCAGCCATGATCATATTGAATGGCGGTGCAGGCTCGAAGGGCCGAATGGCCTACTCCTGCACCTAATTTCTATGTTTCTATGTTTCTATGGTTACTTGTTTAAATATTGTAAACAAGTTACCATTTGAGTACAGCAATGTCAGCAAGACAAATGAGATTGTGATCAGGAAGTGAAGCAGTATACATTGATGGTGCCGAAGTAGAGATGATTGGAAGCTTCAAGTTCCTAGGAGTAAATATCACCAGTAACTTGTCCTGGACCAACCCTATCAAAGCAATGGCCAAAAAAGCACAGCAATGCCTCCACTTCCTCAGAAGGCTTAAAAAGTTTGGCATATTCCCAACAACTCTCACCAACTTCAACAGATGTGCTGTAGAAAGCATTTTGTCAGTATGCATCACAGTAAGGTTTGGGAACAGCTCCATCCAAGACCGCACAAAATTGCAGAGAATCGTAGATGCAGCCCAGACCATAAACTAAAATAAAAATATTGTAAACACAACCTCTTTAAAAGTGCAATTATTGTGAACATGTATTGGCAAAGGGTATACCAAGCGTACTGTAGCAATTGTGCAAAGATGCTCTGTATTGTGTGGTTATTATGAACATGGTGGCCAGAGTTCTATAAATATTGTGAACACACTGGGCTATGGCCACAGTAAATATTGTTACCATGCTGCACTGTGATTGCTGTAAATATTGTGACCAGTAAGTACAATGAGTCCTGTAAATAAAGTGAATATGCACTGTAAATGTAATATAAATATTGCAAATGCACTGCACTGAGTACTAGAAATATAGTGAACACACTATACAAAGAGTCATGTAAAGATTGTCAGCATGCTGCACTATCATCACTCCATATTGTAGGCCCTTGAACTAGGATTGTACAATTGTGAACCTCTTCACTATAGAACTGTGAATATTGTGAACATGCTGCCTTGTGAACTGTAAATATAGTGAATTTACGATAGCACTATTAGTAATGTAAATACTGTGAGCACCTCACCATCATGTATCTATCTATCCACTCAATGGCTCAATTGTAATCATGTATTGTCTTTCCGCTGACTGGTTAGTATGCAACAGCAGCTTTTCACTGTACCTCGGTACACATGACAATAAACTAAACTGAAGATGAGTAATGTAAATATTGTACTGTGAATGCTATAAATATTTTTAGCAGGCTGCATTGTGAATATTGTTAGCCCATTGCAGTATGAGACCTGTAATCATTGTAAACAATTTGTCATATTAGGGAGGCACAGTGTCGCAGTGGTGGAGTTGCTGCCTTACAGCACCAGAGACCCGGGTTCGATCCTGACTGTGGGTGCTGTCTGTATGGAGTTTGTATGTTCTCCCTGTAACCACGTGGGTTTTGTCCAGGTGTTTTGGTTTCCTCCCAGTCTCCAAAAATGTACAGGTTTGTAGTTTAATTTGGCTTTGGCAAAAATTGCAAATTGTCCCCTGTGTGTTGGATAGTGTTAGTTAGGGTACAGAGATCTTTGGTCGGCACATAGTCATTGGGTCGAAGGGCCTGTTTCCGCACTTAACTTAATTAAACTTTGTACTATAATTTCTGTAAATATTGTCAATATGCCACACTGCAAATTTTGTTCTGATCTTGAAAGGATTGGGTCGTAAACCATAGATTTGCAAGTATTTACTTCCGCTGGAGAAATATGAATTGTAGTCTATATCTGTTATATATTTGCATTAGCCTATAGTGTTTGCACATCTTAATGAAGTACAATCACTTTGCTTAGGGAACTAATACTGCAGTGATTGTGAATAATATTGTGAATAATATTGTAAACATACTGTTACAATACAATACAATACGGTTTATTTGTCACATTGCACATAGAGTGCATGTGAAATGAATATGTCAGCAGCAGTACAATGATAAAGAACACACACAAAAACACAATAAAAATTTAACATAAACATCCACCACAGCATTCATCACTGTGGTGGAAGGCACACAATTTGGCCAGTCCTCCTCCATTTTACCCCGTGGTCGGGACCTCAACCCTCCGCAGCCGTTGCTGCGGGCGTCCAGATGGTAAAAGGACAAGGTACAAGTCTAGGTAAGTCCAGAGTCGGCTCTTCCCCACCGGAGACCGCGGCTTTAAATTGGTGTAGGCCGCAGGCCGGCAGTCGAAGATTTAAAGTTTAAAGTTCCCGCCACGCCGCAGCCAGAAGCACCGCAGACCGCAGGGCCGGCGGTCGAAGCTCCCCTCCAGGGGTGATGGTAAGTCGCCACCGCGCCTGCAGTAGAAGTTGGCCGCGGGCCGGCAGTGATGGCTTCTTCTTTCCCCGGGTCCCCCACGAGGGATCCCAGGCTGTAGACGCCGCACCAGCTGGAACTGTGCAGACCGCGCGCGGCTTCAGGCTGCCGGCTGCCGCGGGCCAGCAAAACAGAGCGCTCCCCTCCAGCGAGACCCAGCAAGGGCTCGCCCGCTCCACGCCGAGAGTCCACGCTGCGCCCGCTGCTGGAGCCCCGGGCACGTCTCCGGGAAAGGCCGCGCCGATCCTTGCTGTTAGGCCACGGGGGAGGCGACCTGTAAAAAGCCGCCTCTCCATGGAGGAGGCGGCCAAAACGGTTTTCCCCTCACCCCCCACACAACCCCCCACACAAAACACAAATAAACATTAAAAACATACTTTAACACATACTAAAAAATAAAAAAAAAGTTGAAAAAACTAACGCGCTGCTGACAGGGCTGCCGCCATTGCAGCGCCCCTCTGATTCTGTTCTCTGAGTACCTAAAAAATATGAACTATGACACTTATATATTTATAATATTTCAAACTCGTTCATTACCAAAATTTGACAAACTGTGGGCAAAAATGTAATGCGAACTAAAGTCCACATAGTTGCATGGATTACAGGAAAACTTTTACCCGAAGCTGAGATTGGGTGGCCCACTATTAATCTTCATTCTGAACCTAATTTTGAGGTGTTGAAGCTGTAATAACACCGAGTTGATTAACTTCAAATAAATGTTCTTTATTGAGTGAATATACAGAGGAAACACATGGTAGTGCTATCATCTGTGGACTCCAGGACTAACTAACTAACTGATGGCTGAATTGTCACTATATGCCAGCCGAATGATAAATAGAAAAGCCAGACTGGACTACGGACCGGGTGTACATCACTAAATACAGAAACGATCAGATCAGCTAACGTGATTGAACTACATACGGTATCTTAAATAATGAGAACCAAATACATTTGTTGTGCCATGGCTTGCCCATGAGTTTGATTAGCCCTAATGATGAGCCATTCTGAATGCTGGGCTCATTTGCGGACCATAGGTTTATCTACTCATCATGTGGGATAATTGGATTGCATGTGCACAGTGACGATTCTGTCCATTTACACCTGAAAATTGCAATTGAGGCAGTGTTAGCAGATAGTGTTATTAATCCAGAACTGAGCCTGTTAAGAACCCACCTATAAATTGTCTTGGGCATCCACTTGACAAGTGAGATGGCCCTTTTCCTGTGTCCCCACAGTCATCAATGAAGTCCTATTTGTGATCTGTTGGTTGTAATTGGATTGCTAGGCCAAGTGTTAGGTGCCCTTATGGGAAAATATCAATACATAATCTCCAGTGATAATTGAAATGCTCCATGAAACGTTCTTTTATTTTCACCTTGCAAAAACAAGGATGGGCATTTTCAAGGACTGGTGATTGTGACAAATTAAAAAGTGGAGTTAATTTCAACTTATGCCACTTTCTGAATTCAGATTTTTGAACACCTGGGAAGTTGTGTGTTCTGATTAAGACATCTTTAGCCACAGTTTGCTAATGCCCAGGTAATGCACAAGTTTGAAATGTTATAAATATTTAACAGTTATCGACTAAAATATAAGTTCCTCATAATGAAGTAATTACATGGTGTATGAACTATTCCTTTCTACATCAAAACTAGACTCCCAGTGGGGTATATTGACAATATTTACAGAAATTATAGTACAAAATATTACCAAGGCAAGAAGCGACAAGATGGTAAATTACCATCCCAGAAATCAGAACATTGTAAAATAGACAATGGAGGCAAATGTAACCTATCAGAGAGAGAATAAAATACTCAGAAAAAGTGATTGTCCTTCACTAAGATGTGCAAACACTATGGCTAATGCAAATATGTAACAGATTCAAATTCAGGTTCCTTTAGCTGAAGTAACTACTTTCAAATCTATGGTTATATTAATATAATCAATAATATTCTCATTAAATATGTATATTTATATAGTTTATTTTTTAAACTAATAGGTAATTTCTAAGTATTGACAGCTAGTTTGCAATAACCGCATTGTTATCTGAAAAAATATTATTTATTTGGCATCTTTCATATCTTCTTGACAACACTTTATAGCCAATAAATATATTTGAATTGTAATTATCCTTCTTCATGGGGTCCCATCAGCTTTCTGCAAAGACCTCAACATGCAGTATATTATTGCACACAAGCCCAGGATATCATTTACACATGAATGGACATTATGAAAGAAAATCTCCACAAGGAACTTTTGTCCACTGTCTCCTATCATTGTGGAGAGCAGAGATCCTAAACAAAGGCTCCTGGCATGGAATTGTGGACTGTTGATATAGAGTTATGGTCACAGAGTTACGGGATTATGACGGGGAGGTGAATGGAGAGGAATTCGTAAGCAAGATGAATGAAGTCGGTAGAGATTATAGTTTCAGTTCAGTTTATTGTCACGTGTACCGAGGTACAATGAAAAGCTTTTGTTGCATGCTATCCAGTCAGCAGAAAGACAATACATGATTACAATTGATCCATTTACAGTGTACAGATACACGATAAGGCAATAACATTTAGTGCAAGGTAAAGTCAGCAAAGTCCGATCAAGGATAGTCCGAGGATCACCAATGAGGTAGATAGTAGTTAATTCCGAAGATGATTGTAGAAGGTGGGTCAGTCAAAGAAATGTTGTGGAGTATTTGGCTGGATCAGATATTTGGAAGGGAGTCATTTACCTCACCACAAGGACTGAATTTCCTACTGGCATCTCTCAACTTGGATTCTCAAACCTGATGAATATTTTTTTTTCACCTTTACAGGAAAAATTACCTTGACCCAGTCATTCAGTTTCAAAGTTGTGCTTTTCCCAGAGAAAAAGTTGAAAACCTTATTCTGCCAGCTACACCATTAGAGCTCACGTAGTTACTAAATCACTCATGAAGCACGGACGGTGAGAAGCAAAGCTCACCACAAAGTCCTTTCAGCTCACTGGGCTGTGGTGTCATCCTGCCTGTTTCAAATTGCAACCTTGGTTGATATGACTCGTGCCACAAAACTCTGCAAAATTAGCAAAACGTGACAAAATCACGGCAAATAGTGAGGAAATAGGTAGTAAAGGAAGGAGAAATGCACACTCCTGCAGTACAAGTTGTTCTTTGAAGATTGGCTCTAAGACACGTTATTGAGAAGTAACAAAAAAAACTTCAGTCAGAAGGCAATCCGCAGCATGTTAACTTGGGAGTGCTGACTGCTGAGAGTAATTGGAGAGGACATTTAAAGATACAGCAGACACTGCAGCGTCAGGGTTATATTGTTAGACTAATATTCAGAGCTTGGTTATTGATTTATTGATCATAAGTTATAGGCTATAGGTTTGATGAAACATGATGATAATTTCAGCTCGTGAACAAATAAATTTGGAATAAAAAGTTAATAATAACAATGAAGCTATGTGAATAAATTGTTATGAATACTGTATATATTTCAACAAATGAAGAGTAATCAATATTCTAAACGTACCCCAATGTGAGTTTTAAAGCAAACATTTCGAACATGCGGCACCACGAAAGAATACTATGATCACACTGCACTATGAGAACTGTAATTATAATCAACAAACTGCACCAGGTGAATAATGTAATATTATGAACTTACTGATTTATCAGTACAGTAAACCCTGTTATAACGGACCATGGTGTCCTTTATTGCCAATGGTCCTCCATAACCGAGCAAGGGATTATCGAGTAATAGAGTATCACTGTATCAGTAAAACTTCACCACCGGGTGGCGCCCGTATTGCCTGCCTCGCCAGCAGTCTGTCTTGTCCCTTCTCTGTTTTTATTATTTGAATATTTGTTTAATGTCTCTTGGTATGTTTTATGTGGGGTGGGGGGGGGAGATTGGGGGAAACTTTTTCCAGTCATTTAACTTGACGGAGATGCAAATTTTCTCCGTGTCGCATCTCCGTCCCCCGTCCGTCCCCTCCCCCCCCCCACGGCCTACAACGTGGAGTGGTGCGGACTTTCCTGGAGACCGGCCCGGAGCTTCAAGCCGTGGGTACGGACCAGACTTACCATCACGGAGCCTGGGATCCTTTATCGAGGATCGCCAGTGTTGGAGCTCCAACTGTGGGGCCTGTGGGTTTCAACATCGTGAGACTTCGGTCTCCGATAAGAAGTGGCCGACTCGGGAGCTCCAACTCGTGTGTTCCGATCCGTCCCTAAGCCGGAGTTTCGATCTTCCCGACAAGAGGGCTTGGACAGCGGACCGTTGGCAATGGCCCCGTTCAAAGGCCCCGACCACGGGTGAACAAAGGGGGAAGATGACTGAACTTTATTGCCTTCCATCACATTGAGGAATGTTGATTCCACTGTGGTGGATGTTTATGTTAAACTTTATTTTGTGTGCTGTATGGCTGTATGGTAACTCAAATTTCACTGTACCTTAATTGGTACATGTGACAATTAAATTGAATCTTGAATCTTGAAACAACATTTTAGATGCTGGTTAATACATAAAAGAACACAAAATGCTGGAGTAACTCAGCAGGTCAGACAGCATCTCTGGAGAACATGGATAGGTAATGTTTTGGGTCGAGAATCCAGGTGGGTTGAGGCGAGGATTGGCGGAGTCAATGGTCACTGCACGTGGCAGGCTGGAGTGCATGTAGGCCCCTGTGATGGTGGCTGTGGTGGTGGTAGCAGGTGCGGCGTGGAAGGGTCCGGGGGGGGTCGTGTGGGCTGGCGTTGGCGACCTGGCCTAGCGGTAATGATCCGTAGGTCCGGCATGGAAGCGGTAAGAGAGGCAGTATGGGCTGGGAATGGCATTGGCAGCCTAGCCTGGAAGTTGCCGGGAAGGAGGTGCGGGCTGGAGATGGCGTTTTGCAGTCCAGCTTGGAACCGGCCAGGGGTGGTGTCGGCAGCTTGGCCTAAAAACAGCCCAGCCTGGCTGTGAAGGTCGGTTCGTCTATCCGCTGCAAACAAACTCCATTATAAAGAGGTCCATAATAATGAGGGTTTACTGTCCTGCAATTCTAATGAAATCTTTGCAAAATTAGAAATGTAAATATAGAGAGCAAATTGCAATGTGAGTAATGTATGTTTTGTGAATTTGATATGTAGGTTCTGTAAGTAATTTGAACATGCATCACTATTACTGGAGTTATAGTAATTACTGCATTTAGTACTGTAAGTATAGTGCATGCCCTAAGCTTTGCACTGTGGTGCCGTTGTAGAGTAGCTGCCTTACAGTGCCTGGGTTCGATCCTGACTACAGGTGCGGTTTGTAAGGAGTGTGCACATTTTCCCTGTGACCATGTGGGTTTTCTCTGGTTGCTCTGGTTTCCTCGAGCATTCCAAAGACATGCAGGTTTGTAGGTCAATTGACATTTGTAAATTGATGTGTAGGATAATGTGTAGGATAATGTATGGGTGATCGCTGGTTGGTTTAGGCCCGGTGGGTCGAAGGGCCAATTTCCACACTGTATCTCTATATGAAATAAACTAAACTAAATGTGAGCACACGGCTTTGTGATCACTGCAAATATAGTGAGCATGCAGTTCTATAAGTGCTGTAAATATTGTGAACACACTGCAGCATGATGAATACTGCGGATATTGTGACCATCTCGGAGTCAGAGCTATTAAAATGATGAGCTTTATAATCATTGTGAATATGCATCGTTATGTGTACTGTGAATAATGTGAATTTTACACTTCTGGTACGACAAGTAATTTTTAATCGGACGTTAATTGCAAATTATATTTACATAAAACTTTTACTTCATGCCATAGTGCGTCAATCATTACAAGCTCCCATGGATCCTGAAGATATTTGTTGGAGTGGTTCATCATTATTTCCAAATAATTCTTGGGAATAGGTCAGCAATTTTGTTGCCCATCTTATACGAAGCCAAGAAGGCAAAGATGTTAAGAAAAACTGCAGATTCTGGAAATCTAAAATAAAAGCAGAACACTCTGGAAAACTAGGTGGCATCTGTGGAAAGAGAAGTGGAGATAATGTTTCCGTTTGAAGAACATTTTGACAATATGTCTTTGGTTTGAAACATTCGATGATTCCTGAGCTGCTGAATGCCCTCCGTCATTTTCTGTTTTTTTGAAGGAAATTAAATGGTGAGTCATCCTCCTGTGGCCTTGGTAGGATGTGGTTTGGAAACAATTCCTTGAAAGGGAAGTTTTGTATACGCCAGTGTCTGGATAACACCCTCTTATCTGCACATTGCGGATGAAATCCAGACTGCAACATTGGAGGAGGGTACCACGAAATCCAGCTGGAATAACTGCTGTAGAATGGATTCCTGAACACTTGGTGTTACTCATCGACTTTGCCTGCCTAACTTGAGTTAAGACATACACTTTGCCCTTGTGCACGGATGTCTATCTCTTCCTCCAAAGTGCAATGTGAAGCCAAATGTTCAATGAAATTAACTTTGATGAAACTATTAGCAATTTCTCGAAAGCAAAGACAGCAGTTTCAAGATTTGCAAGCATGCATTTAACTCAAATTTATTGCAATGTTGCCTTGTGTGTTTCTGTGCTTCTTCACAGTTATACTGTTTGTTATCAGGAGTAACTGCTTGAATTGAGATAAATTTGAGCTAGTTATGAACCAGTCCTTGCATAAAATATGACGGAGATTGAATACCTCATTCCATAATATGCAAGTGAGCTTTAAAAAATTCTTGTCCAGTAAACTGAATGCTATCAAAAATTAATTTTGTCCATGAATATTGCAATTGTGTCAAGTATGGATTTCCAAACGTAAGAATTTTAAAATTAAAATGGTGTATATGTCGCATCAACTTCTGCATTTATATATGTTTCAATACATACCTTGCACTGTACAATGCTTAAAAAGTTAATTAAAATTGTGATATTTGCTTTGAACTTGGTATCAAACAGCCAACTGCTGCACTTAAGGTCTCCCTAGGAATTAACATCCAACAGTAACCGGCATAAGGAAAAGGGAAGATCTCATTATTGTTCGATCTTTGTGGGAACATTCTTTGTTGTCAGCAACAGGTACAATAGTTTTACCATTAAACGTAAATTGTAGGCCGGAAAGTTATGTAACGGGGCATCCACTAAACCACTCATGAGATATATTTGGATTGCAAGACTAAAGTTATGACAAGACCACAATATACTCCATCTTTCTAAATCAATGTTTTCACCAAATGTTGGCACAGCTTCTATCAATCAATCCCCACTTTGTGTTATCAGACAAAGCTCTGTATTCTTATAGTCAGCATTTTAAGAGCAATCTATTCCATCAGTTAAGGTATCAGAGTTAATGGAGGATGCACAAGATTCTAGAAAATAGCTAATACGAAGCTCCAGGACAATGTTGCTGTTTTATTTTGTCAAACACTTAAGATATTGTGTTGGTACTTTTTGATTACATGGTGGTCATTTATAATAATAATAATAATAATAATATTTATTTATATAGCACTTTTCAACAAAACCAGTATTTGAACCAAAGTGCTTTACAGAGATTGATTAAATTAATTGAACAGATCAATGCAATAAATCCATACAAATCAAAAAAAGAGAAAAAAGAGAAAAAGAAAAAAGACACAGAAACAGTACACTATAGAAATCAACATGAAACGTCCCCCCACAGCAGAATTCACTGTGAGGGAAGGCACCAAAAATATCCAGTTCTGCCCCTCATAGTCCACCCGAGGTCGGGGTCTATATGTGGCCTCCTCAGCCAACTCGATGTTCTCAGGCCCTCTGCCGCGAAGCTGGATCATCGGCGTCGGGTGAACATTCTTCAGCGGCCTGGACTGAAGCGGATAAAGAAGAGATAAGAACATCTTGGTATTACAAGTCCGACATCTTGGTATCCAAACCATGACAAGCACAATGGGACACAAAGTGCTGGAGTAACTTAGCGGGACAGGCAGCATCTCTGGAGAACATGGATAGTTGACCTTATTGACCAGTCAAGTTAACTTTAAGAATCCATCGGTGTTTTTTTTTAGGTCCCTTTGCTCTACTGCATGATTTAATATTTTCTCAGCTTTTATGCATCCCTTTTAGCGTTGGATTTTTCCAAACACTGTACTGCATGCTGCATTGGAAGGAAATCCCTGTGTCATTTTTTTTGTCCAACTAACCAGACTCATTTGCCTCTTCCTGCAAATCAAAGCTTTTTTCCAAACAATCAATTGGGCAATCAATTTTTGTTTCATCGCCAAATTTATTTTATAATGCCCCCAACAGTTAAGTCAACATTATTCATTTACATTCCAAAAAGGAAGTTAGTGACTGAGCTTGGAGCTCTATGAAGTGTCATTAGTATTGGCCTTCAAGTCACTAAAACTATTAGCTTTTGTCATTGTCACTTGCATTCTACGGCTTTTATCCTTTTGGCAAACCAATCATATGGCATTTAGTTTAGTTTAGTGTAGAAGTACAGCAAGGAAACAGGCCCTTCAGCTGACTGAGACGCACCAACCAGCGATCCCTGCACACTAACACTATCCTACACCCCACTATTTACATTTATACCAAGCCAATTAACCCACAAACCTGTACGTCTTTGGAGTGTGGGAGGAAACTGAAGATCTTCGAGAAAACCCATGCGGTCATGGGGAGAACGTGCAAACTCTGTACAGACAGCATCGTTAGTCAGGACCAAACCCGGGTCTCTGGCGCTGCAAGCGCATTAAGGCAGCAACTCTACCACTGCGCCACCGTGTCGCCTCTTGTCAAAAACTTGTTAAAATCTGGTAGAGAGCTGCATCCAACCGAATGCCCTCATCAACACTCCTTGTTACTTGCTCAAACATCCGACCTCTCCATCCTGAGCCTCCTCCATGGCCAGAGTGAGCACCACCGTAAATTGGAGGAACAGCACCTCATATTCCGCTTGGGCAGTCTGCACCCTGGTGGTATAAACATTGAATTCTTCCAATTCCGTTAGCCCTCGCTGTCTCCTCCCCTTCCTAGCTCTCCCTCAGCCCTCGGGCTCCTCCTCCTCCTTTTTCCATTCTTCTCCCCGCTCCCCCCACCCTCCATCACTCTGAAGAAGGGTTTCGGCCCGAAACGTTGCCTATTTCCTTCACTCCATGGATGCTGCTGCACCCGCTGAGTTTCTCCAGCACTTTTGTCTACCTTCGATTTTCCAGCATCTGCAGTTCCTTCTTAAACAAACAATCCAATCATTGGACAGAATTGAGCAACCGTTAACAAACTTTGTTCACCGTCCTTACCTAATCAATGTTTTTTCTCAATTAAATTTTTTATTATACTGAACTGTATCCACATGCTTCAATTCCATCTATAGTTAGATTCTTTAGATGGCCCCTTGATTTTTTATGTTCTCATAACATGGATTTACTCAAATTGATCCATATTTGTGTGGCATGCAGGAGTGGAAAATGGACTCTCAGTGTGAAGATTGGTATCGATCCAAAAATCACCCATTCTATCTCTCTAGAGATACTGCCTGTCCTGCTGAGTCACTCCAGGATTTTGTGTCTATTTTCAGTGGAAAATGGCTCGCTGGTTGGCATACATTGACACGTTTTATAATTCTTCAATCATTCCGATTTAATGGTAGACTTTTTTTCATTTGTTAACTGATATATCAATGTTTTCAAATGTATAAAATACTAAATAATATCAAAGCCATTTAACTCGATCAACATAATCTGACAATATGAAATGATAAAATAAAATGAATTTGCAAGACTATCGCACTTTGCAGGATCTTCTCTTTATTTTAAAAGGAATCCTCTTGTATTTTGTCTGATAGTTTAGGAGAAGAAACCTCCAGTCTTTGTTGCTGTTTGATAGCAAACTGCTTATGTAGCCCAGATTTCAAACATTACATCGTCCATTTGTGCCCATGGCACTTTCAGAACTTTTAACAAGGTCAAATGTGTCGGCTTCTTAACAAGAATTGGTTCCAGGATTCAAAGTTGTGAACTTAGATTAATATAGTACTCCAATAACTGAGTGTAAACAACAATTGGAATACTAAATGAACTACAATGCCAGTTTCATCTTACTTCTGCGAAGATCAATAAGGTGCCTGCCACACATATGGTCTAGCAAATGTAATTAGGTTAAAACAAATTTAAAATTGTATGTTTACAAATAATTCACATCCATGTCCTTCTGTTAAAAAAAAGTCAGAAAATCCATAACTAACAAAAGGCAAAAATTACAGTTGCAGAATTACTACTGCTTTCTCAGAAGTGTAATCTATTTACGCTAAATGTGTAGAAAAGAAGAACCTTAATCGATATTAAACTGAAGTGTATTTACAGGTTTTGTATCAACTCGGTGAAAGATGCTCTTTTGTCTGCCCGTGCTTTGTTAACCTCCCAGCGGAGCGATATGTCCATCAGGGAATGTTGCCGACTGGTCCGCTGCAGGCTGCAGGAGTACGTGCTGAGGGACGCACTGAAACTTGGTGCAGCCAACGCCAAGGCTCGGTGGAGGAGGACCACAGTTTAGGGTCCTTCCGCTGCTCGACATGGGGGGCAGGGTGTGGTGGAGATGCCCCTCAAAATAAGGGAAGGGATTCCATGTCAGTGGGCCACATGAGCGGCAAGAGTGGGGGATAAATTTGTGTAATTTGTGTGAACAGTATTGAATGTATGTATTGTCGGATGGAGTTTTGTGAGGATCATGTATTGTATATATTTATTTCTTGAATAAAGTATATATTGAAATATATATATATTTTTAACTGGTTTAATGTCATGATTTTTCCGAACAGCTCCGTCACAGAGGACTGTGTGATTTACAGATTGTTCCCAGGGACGCATTCAGAGACTGACGTCGAGTGCTGCTGGAAGGTCAGCAACTTGGTGAAAGACGCTCTTTGGTCTGCCCTAGCTTTGATTACCTCCCAGCGGAGCGAGATGTCCGTCGGGGAATGTTGGCAACTGGCTCGCTGCAGACTGCACGAGTGTAATGGTGGAATGTGTGTAAACAGTATTGAATGTATCTATAGCCTCCAAGAATGACGGATGGTGTTTTGTGACGATCATGTATTGTATATATTTAGTTCTCAAATAAAGTATATTTTGAAATTAAAAAAACATTTAACACTGGTTTAATTTTAAGTTGTTCGTTTTGATTAAACTTATTGAAATTCTCTGTTTCAGCTGTGCTGTTAAGTCTGTCAACTTATCCTGCAAGCTGCCCGCCATCAGTTTTGCTGCAGGAAAGTTCACAGCACGAACCTGGCACATCTCTACCCTGCCTTTAAATTACACAAATGAGTTGGTTTGCCCATTGTATTAAACTATAAATGTTGTTACAGTTGCTTAATATTCAAAGACAACAATTATGCCTTGGTTTGCGGTATTAGTTTCCATGTCACTCGCACAGTATTTTTGGTAGTTTTACTGGTTCAACTCAGACAAAATATTTTTCATATCTCAGACTATATTGCAAACTACATCCAGCAGATCACCAGCACTCTTGTTGCAGTATACATCATATTCTCAATAGTTCACAGTATAGATGCCAGAGGTATGCATCAGTGATGGGCTTTTCTTTACTGTACAATAAAAGGTGGCACAGTGGCACAACTAGTAAAACTTCTGCCTCACAGCGCCAGAGATCTGGGTTTAATCTTGACTTCACTGCTGTCCATGTGGAGTTTACACTGCCTCCGGCATGCATTTCCACCAGGTGCTCCAGATTCCTCCCACATCCAAAACAGGTGTGAGTTTGTAGGTTAATTGGCCTCCCTAGTGTGTGTGGAGTGGGTGCATATGTGGGATAACAATAACAGGAGGGGCCTCCAAAGATTTGCAAATTGGACCTGTTAGGATTTTAATCTGATTTTAATGTACAATTGTAAATATTTCTGCCTGGTATCCAAGGCGTTGAGATTGGCCTTTCAGCACCATGAAAAACTCTTTTCAAAGAAGCATTCACCTCCAGCAAATTGGAGCATGGGAGTTATCCTACTTGCTGCTGTCTTCTTTCTGACTTGTTTTTACCCTCAGTAATCTCAAATCACACAGTTTGGGTTATTACTGTAAATTTAATCTTGATTAAGTAAAAGCTGTTACAAGAGCAACAGTCTCTGCAATAAACAGCTCTAGCAGCAGAGGCATTGTGCGGGTACTGTGTGGGGTGGGTTCTACAAGATGTCAATGGCAAGAGTTAATTTTTAAATGAATGTGAGGAGCAGCCAGTAGATGATTGTGCTTCTCCAGACAGATTGCCTCACATCTCTGCAGTTTAAGGAGCTGGATTGAGCAGTCTTGCTCTGTTCCTCTCTGTAAGGTCAAGACAACCTTTGTGCTTTTGGTTAATGGTTCATCTCTGGCAGCCACAGGAGATATATTTTACACATTTCAGGCTCCATGTGAAGTGACAATAAGCAGATCATCAATGCTCTTGTCGGAGCCAACATCACACCCTCAATAGTTCACGGTACAGAATCCAGGAGTATGCATGAGAGGTCGGCTTTTCACGTGTTCAGAGCACATTGCAACCTAGAAAGATCTTACTAATGCAGCCCACAAGATTTATTAGACGAATGGCTGTCCAAGTTTTCACAACATAATTTGCAATGGCTAATAATGATAACTTCCATCATAAAAAATGTTTTTCCGTCTGCTTGAAGGCATCTCACATTCCATGGTAAACTCCATAATGAACCTGGTATGTGAAATAACAGTGAACAAGTTGGAATCAGACCATCATTATTTCAGACATGGCTTCTTTATGGCTGGCCTTCCAAAGACCTGTGCAGTAGCTCAAATATACCTAATGTGTCCCTCTCTGCTTCTCAGAGTTTGAATAGAAGCCAGTATACAAACCATCTTCTGGGTGACCTGACACCACCATGATGTCCAGTCCATTCCTGCCGAGTCTGTCAACATGTCCTGTGCTAATGCTTGAGATGGAAGAGACAGATGCCGGCACATATTTCTGAGGTTGAACCACTGAGGTAGAGTGGGTTCCAGATATAGAGGAGAGGGATGAGGAGAGGGACATGATTTGCAAATTGCAACATTAATAGGTGGCTGGGCATTAATACCTGGGAGTTTTAAGAATGTGGTGTTTTTTTTTTAATTTTATGAGGCAAGTAAATACAGTTGATGTTGGTCGCCCTGTCCTACCCTAAGGTGGCAATCCATGGAACTAAATAACAGAGATTTCCTTTCCATATTGATGAGCATAGCTATCATAATGAATATAATGATGAGCTCATCTCCTCCTATTTTCAGTTTCTTTTATAAAAAGGGAAAAAAGAAGGCTGCTGGAAAGGAAATGAGGGATCAAGAGTACCTCTACATATCAACTGAGCACTGGAGAAAGGCAAAGCAGAATCAGAATGGGCTGGTGATGAATGGAAAGCCAAATGTTGGAATATGAAGTCAGGAAGTTATGTGGGTGGTTACCGGTTATGTAATTGCAACCAGATGAGAAGAGGCTGTTGTTTGTGCATGGAATGAAGGCACTGAAGGAAAAGACAAATGTGGCTGAGATGTGAAATAAGAACTGGCATAGAGGGCCCTTGTAGTTGCTGGTGAGAGAATATCAGGAAGGTGGGTTTGGAGAATTGGTCAGAATGCTGGAAGTATAAGTGAAAGGACTGTTACTAGGTTTTTATGTTTAAGAGAGAGAGAGAGAGAGAGGAGAGGAGAGAGAGAGAGAGAGAGAGAGAGAGAGAGAGAGAGAGAGAGAGAGAGAGAGAGAGAGAGAGAGAGAGAGAGAGAGAGAGAGAGAGAGAGAGAGAGAGAGAGAGAGAGAGAGAGAGAGAGAGAGAGAGAGAGAGAGAGAGAGAGAGAGAGAGAGAGAGAGAGAGAGAGAGGGTGAGAGAGAAAGAAAGAGTGAGAGTGAGAGAGAGAGAGAATGGTGAAAGATGGAGGAGAGAGACAGAAAGGAAGAGAGAAAGATTGAGAACGAGATGAAACGCAAAATATTTCCCCTCAGTTCATTACCTTTAAGCTGCAAGATTGTACTCAAATTCCAAAATTCAGTTAATTTGACATTCTATTTTACTTCACTACGTGAAGACCCCGTCCAGTACGCATGCATGTCATATCGTCTATCGCATTGCGATATATAAGCCAACCTAGATTTGTAGAGTGCAAATTATTCTTTTTTTTTTTTCGATATAGTAACAGAGAGTGGATGAGGGCCTCACAGCTGAAGTTGTATGCTGAGAATATGACAAGGTGTTTACCAATGCACCACTTATTAAGATTGCAGGCAGAATTGCAACTCTTGAGATAAAAGGGACAATGGCCTTGGAATGGGAGAATGTAAACACCAGAGCTCCTCAGGAGACAGTGAAGAAGGGTTTCAGGAGACAGTGCAAACGTGCAAGCACCACTGTTGTTTTTACTGACTTAACTACTTTTGAATCATCATTAAGATAGCCATCCACACATAGGAATAGCAGAGAATGGGGTCAATATTAACTAATATCTAGGAAACAGGACACAACTTGCAATTTTCCCACTTACGCAATTTTTTCGGCGACTTGTCGACATCCTTCATAGTTGCAGCAGTAACCAAAATTTCGGGGACCAGCTGCGACAATGCGGGTGCCGGCAAATAGCCAAAAAAAAAATCACATTAGTGGGACAGGCCCTTATGGGTTAGGGTAAATTACATCATAAATAAATATACAGATTGGTATGATCGGTGGACATTTTGGTAGACTGATTGAGGAGAGGGAAAATCACATATTTTTAAAAGAAATCTGGGACCTGAGGTTTTTTAAAAAAACCAGCAAATTGCTGGTAAACAATGCACATAATAATGACAGCAGAATTCCTCATAAATAGAGGCAAGATTTAAAAAATGCAGTGAGTTATAAAGTCATAAAGCCATACGACATGGAAATACGCCCTTCATACCATGAGATTGGTACACTGAACTTGTTCCATTTGGCTCCCGTCCCTCCAAACCCTTCCTATCCATATATCTGTCCAAAGGTCTTTTGAAAGTTATTCATATAAATATTAGTAAAACCCAGATTAGGTTTTGAATCCAATTTTGTACACTCCTTTGGGAAGAGTAAGCAGGCTTTAGAGTGGGTGCAAAGAGCTTGACTGGAATTGATGCAGGGATTACTCATTATTATTATGTGATGGACAAGAGAGGCTGAGGGGGTTTTCCTTAAAGCCGTTAAAATGAAATTCTTGCTGTTTAAAATCATGAGCAGGAAGTGCAAATACTGTTTCCAATGGCTGGCGGCTAGATTATGAGGGAGCATAGATTTTAGGTGACTGAAATGGCTCTGAGGCAGCAGGCGAAAAAACCTTTTTAAGCAGTAATTTGGATTTGGAATGATCCACCTAGTAGACTCTGTCTCATCACTCCCACTCTCCTCTTTATTGGCTATCTTCCCTTTCCAAACTCAGTCATGATGCTGGGTTTCGACCAAAATACCAATGTTCCTTTTCAGCACACAGACGCTGCTTGACTTGCCCAAAGCCTCCAATAGATTGTGGGCTGCTCCAGAATCCAGCATCTGTAGATTCTTGTGTCTCAGACTTTTGCAGTGAAATGGCAAAGAACTAGAGAGTATGCCTGACAGGATTTTCCTTTGAAGAGAATAAACCACAGAGCCAATAAACTGCATAATCTCTTTCAGAGTTATGCTCATTTTGAATCCAACTTTATGTGTGGGGATATCATCAGTTGCTTCTTTGAGTAAACTAAATGTTAATTGTTTATATATCAGCTCATTTAACAGTAAAGGCTTCAAATATATGCTGACTGATGGTTGAACAACATGTTCATCACACTTCAGTCATGTGCAAGCAGCAGGCATCTGAGAGTGCGTTTAGATTTGTCAAGACAAATGAGGTGCATGATAAACTATCAATTGTGATTTGCCAGCAGTTTTACTTTAAATTGTAGTGCTTCAAAAGCTAATTCTACGTGATTGAATTTCCAGGATTTAGTTTCTCCAGAAAATGTTGCTAAGTGTTAGCATGTAGACATAGCAGAAAAAGTGAATTAAACTTTATAAAGTAGCATCAAGGGGATAGGAAGAGATGCTCTGAATATAATTAAATAGAAGAAAATGGGATAGAAGAACATAGACAAGGTGTGTTGGGCAACCAGTTGTGAGGCTGTAGATGGGTAAAATGGTGCATGAAGTATCACAGTCCACACCAACAATAAAAATGTGGATATCAAATATGTTTGAAACATTACATCTGGAAGAGATGAGATTCCTCTTAGCAGGTAAAGCAGACCAATTCCAAAAGACGTGGTCTATGTTTCTGGACCTATTACAAGTATGAGGTGCAATAGTAATTTAAATAAATAAATAAATAAATAAATGGTATCAGGACCTGGTAACGGGAGGTAAAACAACAAAAACAGACTTGGTTGGTAGTCCCCTTTCTGCGGAGTTTAATGTTATAATAGAGCGATTGTTCCTATTTTCTTTTTCTTTCTTTTCTAGGGTCTATTTTCTCACTTTACTTCCTTCTCTAACTTCTTTTCTAAGGGCTTTCTTTTCCCAACACTCTTGCACTTCACGACTCTTGCGCACTTTCTTTACTTGCCTTACTTCTATCTTTTTCTTAAAGCTCAAAAAAAATGAAGCGGTACAAAAAATGTATTAAGATATATGTGTTGTGTAGTATTGTAATTTACCGTACTTCTAATAAAAATAAAATTAAAAAAAAAAAAAAGAAGTATCACAGTCATGCATGCATATGCACTAAACTGTCTTTTATGTATTTATTCATGTGTGTATATATTTTTATTACGGTATATGGACACACTGATCTGTTTTGTAGTAAATGCCTACTTCTGTGTGCTGAAGCAAAGCAAGAATTTAATTGTCCTATCAGGGACACATGACAATAAACTCACTTGAAATTGAACTTTCTACTCAATTATCACAGTTTGTACACAATTAAAATGGTTGTAACTTATTGAAGGGGGCTCCGATTCATTTTTTTCATTTTTTCTCTGTTGCACCATAAATTTTGTTTCACGAATAATGAATGGGTTTTGAGGATGGTTGCAGAACATATCTCCAGAAGGTCCGTTTGGCTTTAACAAAGCAACTAGAAATCAGATTGGTCATGATGATGCACAGTTTCGGGTCATGCGTTAGAGGTAAGTATCATGTAAACTGATATCTTCTCACATTATAATATATATCTTCAAATCTCATCTTGTAATAACCCACTTGAGAAGGGTCCCAACCTGAAATATTACCCGTTAATGTTCTCCAGCGATGCTGCCTAAACCGTTGAGTTATTCCAGCACTTTGTGTCATTATTTGTAAACTAGCATCTGCAGTTCCTTGTCTCTACACACACTTTTTTTTAATTCATCATTTAGATTGTTTAGCTCCATTAGTTACCACGCTTTGAAAAGCAGAGTTTTTGTTCTTTTCCGTCTTTACAATGTACAAAGAAAACAACATATTTTGTGATGCAAAATCTCAATATATACACTATCTCATCCAACTGCTCACATGCAGAAGAAGAAAGCAAAATAGTTGAAATTAAAACAAAAAAAACAAATGTAATCAGCAAAGTAGCCGGCTTCTTTGGAAAGGGGTATAAAATTTGTGTGCTCTAGCCACTGATCTTTCAGCAGAACTGATAAAAGTTCATGATATATAGGTTTTAAGCCAGTTAGACAGGGAGGAGGAGGAGGAGGAGGAGGTGGAAAGAAGGACCACGATAGCATGGAGTGCAGGAGAGATTAAAGGTCAAAAGGAATGATGGTGCAATGCAAACGGGGATGAAAATGAAGCAAATAATTGCAAAGATCAGTCTACAACAATTGTCAATGGGAATCACTTTTAATAGCTACGTAAATAATGAAATCATTGAAGTTAATGTTAAGCCCCTGTCCCACTGTACGAGGTAATTCAAGAGTTCTCCTGAGTTTTCCCCGATTCGAACTCGGAGAATGTCCGTAGCGGGTCCGTAGGAGTGTGGATGTTTCGTAGCGGCTTGTACGAGCTAAAGGAATCAGGGGGTATGGAGAGAAGGCAGGTACAGGATACTGAGTTGGATGATCAGCCATGATCATATTGAATGGCGGTGCAGGCTCGAAGGGCCGGATGGCCTACTCCTGCACCTATATTTCTATGTTTCTATAATGGCTCTGACAAAGTTACAAAAGTAGTCATTAGAGTATTTGTTCACGGTGTCTTTGCCCATACTTCCAACTTTCCAGATTAGATGAAAGGTAGGAAAGTTCAGTGCATATACAACCATGACTGTGATATTTCAAGTTCAAGTTCAAGTTCAAGTTCAAGTTCAAGTTCAAGTGAGTTTATTGTCATGTGTCCCTGTATAGGACAATGAAATTCTTGCTTTGCTTAAGCACACAGAAAATAGTAGGCATTTACTACAAAACAGATAAATGTGTCCATATACCATGATATAAATATATACACACATGAATAAATAAACTGGTAAAGTGCAAATAACAGAAAGTGGTTATTAATAATCAGAGTTTTGTCCGAGCCAGGTTTAATAGCCTGATGGCTGTGGGGAAGTAGCTATTCCTGAACCTGGTTGTTGCAGTCTTCAGGCTCCTGTACCTTCTACCTGAAGGTAGCAGGGAGATGAGTGTGTGGCCAGGATGGTGTGGGTCTTTGATGATACTGCCAGCCTTTTTGAGGCAGCGACTGCGATAAATCCCCTCGATGGAAGGAAGGTCAGAGCCGATGATGGACTGGGCAGTGTTTACTACTTTTTGTAGTCTTTTCCTTTCCAGGGCGCTCAAATTGCCGAACCAAGCCACAATGCAACCGGTCAGCATGCTCTCGACTGTGCACCTGTAGAAGTTAGAGAGAGTCTTCCTTGACAAACTGACTCTCCGTAATCTTCTCAGGAAGTAGAGGCGCTGATGAGCTTTTTTGATAATTGCGTTAGTGTTCTCAGACCAGGAAAGATCTTCAGAGATGTGCACGCCCAGGAATTTGAAGTTCTTGACCCTTTCAACCATCGACCCGTTGATATAAATGGGGCTGTGGGTCCCCCTCCTACTCCTTCCAAAGTCCACAATCAGTTCCTTGGTTTTGCTGGTGTTGAGGGCCAGGTTATTGCGCTGGCACCATATGGACAGTTGCTCGATCTCTCTTCTGTATTCTGACTCATCCCCATCAGTGATACGCCCCACAATAGTGGTGTCGTCAGCGAACTTGATGATGGAGTTCGCACTGTGGTTCGCTACGCAGTCATGGTATAGAGTGAGTACAGCAGGGGGCTGAGCACGCAGCCTTGAGGTGCTCCCGTGTTGATTGTTATCGAGGCTGACACATTTCCACCAATACGAGCAGACTGTGGTCTGTGGATGAGGAAGTCGAGGATCCAGTTGCAGAGGGATGCACAGAGACCCAGTTCTGCGAGTTTGGTAACCTGTTTGGAGGGGATGATTGTGTTAAATGCCGAGCTGTAATCAATGAATAACAGCCTGACATATGAGTTTTTGTTGTCCAAGTGGTCCAGTGCGGAGTGGAGGGCCAGCGAGATCGCATCCACCGTTGATCTGTTGTGGCGGTACGCGAACTGCAGTGGGTCCAGGTTTTTGTCGAGGTAGGAGTTGATTTGCTCCATGATCAACCTCTCAAAGCACTTCATCACCACCGGCGTTAGTGCCACTGGTCGATAGTCACTGAGGCACGTCACCTTACTCTTCTTGGGCACCGGTATAATTGATGCCCTTTTAAAGTGGTTCATGTACCATGTACAGGATAGATGAAAGCTGGTGATGGACTGGCTGTGTTCACCACTCTCTGCTGATTCAAAAGCAGAATAGTTGCCATCCCAGGCTGGCAACCCATCCCAGGCTGGCATTCCATCAGAATGCTTTCTATAGCACATCTGAAGTAATTGAACAGAATCCTTGTGGACATGCTGAATCTTCTCAGATACCTAAGAAAGTAAATAAGCTGATCACTTTCTTGATTACTGCATCAGTGTGTAAAAGTCCTGATCCACTGTACGAGTTCATTCAAGAGTTCTCCCGAGTTTGCCCTGATTCGAACTCGGAGATTTACGGTAATGGCCGCTCGTAGGTACTCGGGGCTCTCGTGGCCATTATTCAACATTTTTCAACGTTGAAAAATCTTTACGAGTCTTCCCGAGCTTACCGCGTTTCCCGAGTACCTGCCGTTAGCGTTACAAGCCGCTAAGAGACGTCCCCGAGCTCCGACATACCCGCTTCGTACATTCTAAGTGTTTAAACTCGGGAAAGCTCTTGAATGAACTCATACAGCGGGACAGGACTTTTAGGACCAGTTTAGTTTGCTGGTGATATGCAAGCCTTGGAGCTTGAAGTTGTCAACCATCCCTATAACAGCTCCATTGATGAGGACAGTTTTGTATTCACTCTCTCATTTCCTTTGATCAACAACTAATTATTTTGTCTTGTTTATGTTAAGGGCTAGATTATTCACCTGACCCCATGATACTAGGTTCTTGATCTCTTTCCAGTATTTGGTCTCGCCACCCAGTCATGGGTTTACAAAGAGTAGGTCAAGGGACTGAGCACAAAACCCTGAGTGGCAACAATGTTGAGGGTTAGGGTGGAGGAAATGTTATGAGCAATTCTAGCCAATTGAGACCTTCCGGTTAAGAAGTCCAGAAACCAGTTGCATTTGGAGGTCTCCAGGACCAAGATTCAGAGATTTAGGGAAGAGATTTTGGTATCCTAGTGTTGAAGTCTGAGCTGTAATCAAAAAAAATAACACAGAGACATCAATTTCCTTTTTGTCAATGTGATCTGGTTTGAATGCAATGCAGGAAGCTGACATCCTACAAGAATTGCAGAGTATAGGTTATCTGAAAGACTGATGTGAATATGGTCAATTACCAATTTTTCAAACCACTTCATTATGGTTGATGTTAGAACATTGAGACAGGTCACTTTAATTTTCTTCATGACATGAATGATGGTGGTTTTCATGAGAGGATCAGGATGGTGCTGAAGAAGGAGAGGCCGTGTTTTACATTTCAATAAGGACCCAGAGAAACACACAAAAGGCCTGGGCTCTGCTGGGATCATGTTCATGGGGAAACTGGCAGACTCCATTGAAATAACTTTAGAATTTCCAGAGCAACACTCTGTGGTTCCAGTCAATCGTGAGGATCTGGTTTTGGCCCAATGTATGATTCCCATTAGAATTTAGCTCCTTCACTCCCATCCAGATGTATTATGTCTAATCCTGTGGGCTCAATATATTTTGCTCATGTTACTCATTCACAAACTGGGCATATGAATAATGTTTGACAGTTAACATGTACCTCTGGAAGATTGGATTAATACATTGCAGTTTGCAAATTATAAAGGGGGAGAAAATTGGTGATTGAAATCTGAAATAGCAATCTTTTTTCCCCCTATTTTAATGCAATTGTTTCAAATCATTGACTTGACCTATGTCATTGCTACTTCTGCTGAAGCAGCTTTGCAATGTAATTTATTGGTCATTTGCTACAAATGATCATCTCTGTTTGAGATTTTTATATTTAATGTGATGTTTTAAGGATGTGATTGATGGGAAGTGGCAGTCTGTCCAATGAAACCAACCTCATGTTTTATAACGTTGGTACAATGAGTGAAAATATATAATTATTCTTGCAATGTAAATCACCTTACTAAATTACAGTTGATTTCTTTTTTACTGCTATGGTAAACAGCTATTCACATGCTGACCTGTATATTACCTTGTAGAACACCTCTGCCGATTGCCAACAAGATTAATGGATACCAGTATATGTTGACACCCCAAGGGGCGTAAAGATGTCACACCAGGTGCATGTCCCATCGGCTTGTACTCGCTAGAATTTAGAAGATTGAGGGGGGATCTTATAGAATCTTACAAACTTCTTAAGGGGTTGGACAGGCTAGATGCAGGAAGATTGTTCCCGATGTTGGGGAAGTCCAGAACAAGGGGTCACAGTTTAAGGATAAGGGGAAAATCTTTTAGGACAGGAAGATTGTTCCCGATGTTGGGGAAGTCCAGAACAAGGGGTCACAGTTTAAGGATAAGGGGAAAATCTTTTAGGACCGAGATGAGAAAAACATTTTTCACACATAGAGTGGAAGATCTCTGGAATTCTCTGCCACAGAAGGTAGTTGAGGCCAGTTCATTGGCTATATTTAAGAGGGAGTTAGATGTGGCCCTTATGGCTAAAGGGACCAGGGGGTATGGAGAGAAGGCAGGTACAGGATACTGAGTTGGATGATCAGCCATGATCATATTGAATGGTTCGAAGGTCCGAATGGCCTACTCCTGCACCTATTTTCTATGTTTTTATGTTTCTCAGATACTTTCAAATTTACTAAAGTCACTGCCTCACTACACAGGGTGACCTTTTGCTTTCTGAGTTAACTACATTTGAATTATTATTAATTTACCCATCCAAACATAAGAATGGCAGAGAATGGTGTCAATATTAAGAACATGATAGTGACAATCAGAGGCAAAATGAATTAAGAAGCCTGAGAGACCAGGGAATAAAGGCATTAGAATGTATTGGTCAAACATTCATAAAAAATAATGGTTAGTTCACAATAGACATGGCAGGAAATGTACAAATCAGCTTGTAAAGTAAAATAATGTAGAAATATTCTGACTGATTTGCATTATCCAGCAATGGATATGCACAAGTGGCACATTAATTTCCCATTAAACTCACCACAAAAAGTTCATAATTAACAATCCATGTAATGTGTTATTGTTTTTATTTTTGTTTAAATATATATATTTTATTAGAAGCAATTGTACAAGAATAAAGCAATCGGCATGAGAGTTATACAATTTTCGTACAGCTTCATTTTTAACATTTTATAAATTGATACATAATTCGAGAAAAAGAAAAAAAAGGAAAGAATGAAGAAAAAGAAGAAAGATGCAAAAGAGAGAGAAGAAAAGACCCCTGACCTACCAAAGAAGTGCAAGAAGAAAAAAGAGAAAGAGGAAAAAAATAGGGAGATATGCCCCACTGTCCCCCCCCCCCCCCCCCCCCCCCCCCCCCCCCCCCCCCCCCCCCCCACCCCCCCCTCCCCTCACCCCCTGATCCCAAGCATCGGTTTTAAATTTGTGTTCAACTGTTCTGTTGTTGAAGAAAGGAGACCATGTTTTGGAGAATTGGTGTACTTTTTCAGCCAAAACAAGCCTAATTTTTTGGGAAGATCTTATTCAATTTAGTCTTTGAATAGTATAGCCTATGCAATATTTTGAATTGTATCAGGGAATGCCTGATATTGAAAGAACAGTAATGTATGTACATTAATGTATTTCCTCCCATATATCTTTTAAAATAGATAAACCCAACTCGTCTTCCCATGCTCGCCGCCAATACATCTCAGAAGGTGGAGTATCAACATTTAAAGAGAGTGTTATAAATGTAAGATATCAACTTACTTGTACCAGCATGTCTATTCAGACAATCGTCTAATATATCTAGACCCATTAAAGGACAGTCTTGTGTGTATGTTTTCACATAATCTTGGATTTGAAGATATCTAAAAGGATTGCTTGCTTTCAAATTATATTTCTCCTGTAGTTCTTGAAAAGAGAGGAGAGTCCCCTTCTTATAGAGGTCTCCCACAGTATTAATTCCTAGGTTTTTCTATTGAACAAACACCTTATCTAAAGTACTCCGCTACTCTAGATGTCAGCTGATCTACATCGGTGAGACTAAGCGGAGGCTGGGCAATCGTTTCGCCGAACACCTCCGCTCGGTCCGCAAGAACCTACCTGACCTCCTGGTGGCTCAGCACTTCAATTCCCCCTCCCATTCCCCATTCGACCTCTCTGTCCTGGGTCTCCTCCAGGGCCAGAGTGAGCAACACCGGAAATTGGAGGAACAGCACCTCATATTCCGCTTGGGGAGTCTGCATCCTGCTGGCATGAACATTGAATTCTCCCAATTTTGTTAGCCCTTGCTGTCTCCTCCCCTTCCTCAGCCCTCGGGCTGTCTCCTCCCATCCCGCAGCCCTCGGGCTCCTCCTCCTTTTTCCTTTCTTCTCCCTGCCACCACCCATCAGTCTGAAGAAGCGTTTTGGCCTACGTTCCATAGATGCTGCTGCACCCACTGAGTTTCTCCAGCATTTTTGTGTACCTTATCTAAAGTAGACGGTTTAAACGAGGGATTGTTAGCAATAGGCAGAAGGAGAGACAAATTTCTCAGTTCAAGACTTAATTACAACTGTTTCCAGATACGTAAGGTTCTGTATATTATTGGATTTTGCTCATACGTTGATTTATTCAGATGTATTGGAGATAGAAGAATCGAGGAGGAGGAGCCATCCTGGGGAACGGCTGCTAAGCAGCAGCTGCTGTCCGTTCAATTCACTTTTTTAAATTCGTTTTTAGTGAATTTTGTCCTATGTTTGTTGGGGAGTTTGACTTTTTTGTGTGTGGGGGGGGATGGGGGAAACTATTTTCTAGGTCCCAACTTGTTCGTGAGGCAGCTTTTTCCCCGGGCTGCACCGTCGACCCGTCCTTGCAGCCTACCAGCGGGAGTGGAGCGGCGTTTTCCTGGCGGGGACCGCCCAACACCTTCAGCTTCGGTGGCGGCACAGTGCTGGAGCGCTATCGCGGAGCGGAGCGGGCGATGCCTTGCCTGGGTCGCCCCCCTGGGTCGCCGCGCTGGAGCTCAGGTATGCTGAGACCGCCGTGATCAACACTGCCGAGCTGCGGGACTGTGGAGCGGCCAGCCGTGGGCGGCGGCGCCGACTTTAACATCGGGAGCCTCGGAGCACCAACCGACGCGGCCCTGTCGGCTTCAGAATGCCACGGACTCCGGTAGGGAATCAGCCGTTCCAGCCGTCCCAGCCGCTGTGAGGACTCTCCCAACGCCGGAGCAACACCACCCGGCGAGAACAGCCAGGAACATCGAGCCTCCGTAGAGGCAACTGTGGAGGTCTCAATAGGCCTGACTATGGGAGAACTGGGGATGGGGACTGGACATTGTGCCTTCCCCCACAGTGGTAACCATTGTGGGGGGATGTTTTTTGTGTGTAAATGATTATTTTATTCTGTGTCCAAGATGGCTGCCGGAAGGGAGAGTGTACGCTGGCGCGCTTTAGCTGCCGCTGCTCTCTCTTCATATTGTGTTTTTGATTTTTGTCTTTGGATTGAATTCTGTCTTTAATTTGTGTATTGGTGATGTCTTTACTATTTATTTCATTCCGCTTACATGTTTTTACTCTATTTGCTAAATTTTGTAAGGTGTCCTTGAGACTCTTGAAAGGCGCCCATAAATAAAATGTATTATTTATTATTATTAAAAGGCAAACCATCTTCCCTCTCCATTTTTAACCAATTTACCTGTTGACATGTATTGTCAATCCAGAAAATTATATTTTTAATGTTAGCCGCCCAGTAGTAGAAAAGAAAGTTAGGAAGCGCTAATCCTCCGTTTTCTTTCGATTTGCACAAATGTATTTTGTGTATTCTGTGGGTTTTGTAGTCCCAAATGAAGTTAGTAATAGTAGAATCAATTTTTTTTTTAACTTTTGGGGAGATATATCGGTATTGATTCAAATAAATATATGAGTTGTGGAAGGAAGAACATCTTTATGGCAGTTACTCAACCTATAAGGGAAATAGGGAGTGTTTTCCAGAATTGAATGTAGGCATTTAGTTTAGTAATTAGTGGTGGTAAATTTGTTTTAAATAAAGAGGTGTATTTTCTAGTCACGTAAACTCTGAGATATCTAAATTTTTCGGTAACAATTCTGAAGGGAAATTTTGGGAGTTGAGAAGGATCTTGAGCTTTTATTGGCATAATTTCACTTTTATTCCAATTTATTCTATAACCTGAAAAGGCACCAAATTGTTCTATAACGTTTAATACATTTGGGATACTAACTTGGGAATTAGTAATGTATAAAGTAATGTGTTATTGTTAATGCAATGTGATTCATTCACTCTAACCCTGAAATTAAAAATAATAATAACAATTCATTTTAAAAGATTTAGAAACATAGAAATTTAGAAAAATAGGTGCAGGAGTAGCCATTTGGCCCTTCCAGCAAGCACCGGCTGATCATCTAAAATCAGTTATCCGTTCCTGCTTTTTTTCCCCATATCCCTTGATTCCGTTAGCCATTTATATCGGAAGTGAACACAAAACTGTCCTCATCTATGGAGCTATGGTAAAGATGGTTGACAACTTCAAGCCAAGGCTTCCATATTACCAGCAATCTAACCTGGTCCTTTCACACTGATCTACAGTATATCTCCTAATCTTCAGTCACAGCAGAGCCAGTATGCATATGCAAGAAACAAGGCAAGATTGTTTGTAAGCAGTAGGATGTCATAGAAAAATGCCATAAAGGCAATCTTGCCTAGTCTCCCATTACACTTCCCACTTGGGTGACCTAATCCGCGAGTTCTGGCGAGTTTGGCCTCGACTTATAATCGCAGCATGGTCAACACGAGGTCGTAGGAGGTCTTCGTAACTCTCCTTCATGCTTGAGAGTGGTCTCCGCGTACTCGAGGCCTCAGCTAGGCCGCAGCTTTTTTCAATATGTTACAAAATGCCCGCGAGTAAAAAAAGGTTGCAATTGAAAAAATCAATACTTTTTTTACTCGTAGGTTTAGTCGTAGTAGGTCGTAGGTCGGCATGTTAGTCGTAGGTAGTTGAGGGAGGTCGAAGGAGATCGAAGGAGGTCGTCTTCACTCTCCACTATTCAGTGTCCAATTTTCCCGAAGTTAGTCATAGCTAGTCGTAGCAAGTTGAAGCTAGTCTTCAACATAGTTGAAGGACGAAGGAGGTCTTCAACATGTCATTTTTTCAAACTCTTCTAAACTTGCCAATTAGGTCGCCCAAGTGGGACAGCCCCTTAACAGTGCTGGACAATTTGTTCATGCTATATAATGCTAGGTGTACCTTTCAGCTGGACACACCAGAGACCATTGACTACATCATTCAACTGCCTTGCTGATGCTTATTAAATTGCAACATCAGCTTTGGGCCATACAGATTTAATGCTAATGTTGCCAAACAGAATTACAAACAATGCAACCAGTGCTTCTACTATTTCTGCACAGATAAATTGACATTCAGAAACAGAAAGTCCTATCCTGCAGCAGGGCGGCACAGTGGCACAGCAGTAGAGTTGCTGTCTTACAGTGCTTGCAGCACCGGAGACCCGGGTTCAATTCCGACTACAGATGCTGTCTGTATGGAGTTTGTACGTTCTCCCCATGACCGCATGGGGTTTCGCGGAGGTCTTCGGTTTCTTCCCACACTCCAAAGGCGTGCAGGTTTATAGGTTAACTGGCTTGGTATAAATGTAAATTGTTCCTAGTGTGTGTAGGATGGTGTTAATGTCTGGGGATCACTAGTCGTTGGGGACTTGGTGGGCCGAAGGGGCTATTTCCGCGCTGTATCTCTAAACTAAACTAAACTTTCCTTATTACCAGAGCTCTTTAAATAAGACACCAATTACCTGCAATAAAAGCAAAAAATACAGAAAATACCTTTTTTGGATCAATTACTATCTGCTCATTAATTCTGATTAGTATTCATTAAATTTATCCAGGGTTTGTTCCTTCCAGAATTCTTAGAAGTTTGCAACGTCTAAAGGAGAGCTGTGCCACAAGTTTAAAAAGTTTGCCTTGAGTTTAAATCTTCTGTGGTGAGTCTCAGCTCCTAGACATGGGTGTTTCAGTGCCAATCATAGATGGAGAATGAGAAGAAGGCAAGAAAAGCAGCCAGAGGGATGGCTGAGAAAGGCACTCAGCGGATGTACATGTGCACCAAGGAAGATTTGGATCAATTCTCCCACATCTACATTAGGAGAGATTGATATGTGAGCTCTATTATTCATGAACGTCTTCCTTACATTATATAGCTACATGCTACAGCCATAATCATAACTGCAGTGCCAGATTACCACAGTTTTGCAGTAAGATGTAAGAGTGACCAGCATGTTGAGGGCAGCACAGTGGTGCAACTGGCAGCACAGTGGGTGCAGCTGATAGTGTCGCTGCCTCACAGTGTCAGAAACCCGGGTTCGATCCTGACCTCAAAGTCTGTGTAGAGTTTGAGCTTTCTCCCCATGACCTATGGTGGCGCAGTGGTAGAGTTGCGGCCTTACAGCGCTTGCAGCGCCGGAGACACGTGTTCGATCACAACTACCAGTACTGTCTGTATGAAGTTTGTACGTTCTCCCCGTGCCCTGCGTGGATTTTCTCTGAGATCTTCGGTTTCCTCCCACATCCCAAAGATGTACTGGTTAATTGGCTTGGCATAAATGTAAATTGTGCCTAGTGTGTGTGTAGGGTAGTTGTGTGGGATTGCTGGTCAGTGCAGACTCGGTGGGCCGAAGGGCCTGTTTCCACACTGTATCTCTAAAATTTAAATAAAGAAGAAAGTGATGTATCAAGCTGCCAAAAGTAACATATATTGTTTATTGTGTTGGAAGGAACTGCAGATACTGGTTTACGCCAACGATAGTCTCAAAGTAGGTATGTTGCAAAGCCTACCTGAACCGTGGTTGAGAATCTGCCCCAGCCCGTGAGCGCGATTTTGGCGCTGTTTTGAGGGGGCGGGTTTAAAACGCAATTTTTACTAGGCTGTTGCAATCGAAAATGTTCAGCTTAGTAAATCATTAACGAAAAATCGCTGAAAATCCCCGTCGCAAAAGGTATCATTAGTTTTTATGGCCTTGTATAATAGTTGTAGTAGTTTAAAAATCACTCTCTAAACCCGCGACCTCTCGCAGCCCCAGGGTTTTATAAAGCAAACAATCAAAGGTATGTACCTTATTTTTACATTAAAAGGGGCTTCTTAAGAACCCTGTATATAAAATTTTCTATAGCGAGTAGTTCATTTTGGGCTCTTTATATCCCGCAGTGTTTTTCTGGGCATTTGAGGGCACAAATCCAGCACAATGTGAACGTTCTAAACCAGCGCGTTCACAGGAACCCACTAGAAAACTGATTTTAAATGGACTTTAATTTACAGCAATTGAACACTAAATTCCTTCCATTTGGCCTATAAATTAATGTAAATGAGATTTTAAAATCATGCTTTATTGTGAATTATTTATGAATATTATTTGGACACTTGGGCTATTTAAAAATGTTAATCATTTATTAAGAAATGGATAGATGTTT
The DNA here is from genome assembly GCF_028641065.1 of Leucoraja erinaceus. Classification (NCBI taxonomy): domain Eukaryota; kingdom Metazoa; phylum Chordata; class Chondrichthyes; order Rajiformes; family Rajidae; genus Leucoraja; species Leucoraja erinaceus. The sequence continues at coordinate 70,695,288 of NC_073382.1, forward strand.
AGATCTAGTAATTGAAGTTTGAAATTTGCTACACTTGGGTAACTAACTAATTATATGCTTTAATTTCAGGTCATCCAAGTTAGATTATTTTATGTTTGTTTCAGAATGCTTCAATCTACGATAACTGAAAATTTCATTCAGTTCTCTTAATTTTTAAGAATGTTATGGCCTTTTGACAGCACGCGATCACAGCTTTTTTGTTATGTCCATAGAAAATCAATAAGGAACAAGATGCTAATTTCCGAGTATGAAAATGGCCATAACTTTTTAAATACTTGAGATATGAAAGTGAATCAGGTGTTAAATTAAACTTCTTTTTATGCTTTATCTGATGGGATAAATTACAGACTTGATTTTTTAAATCTCAAAATTTTGTAACATTGCTACTCAAAGCACTGGAGTAACTCAGCAAGACAGCCAGCATCTCTGGAGATGTTCTCTGAACCTGAAGAAGGGTTTCGACCCAAAACGTCACCTATTCCTTATTTCTAGAGATGCTGCCTGACCCGCTGAGTTACACAAGCATATATTGTTTCTTCTTTTAGTTTAGTTTAGTTTAGTTTAGTTTAGTTTAGAGATACAACATGGAAACAGGCTCTACGACCCACCTTGTCCATGTCCTAATCTGGCTCAGTCTGTGAGAGAACTATGAGAAAAGTTGTTATTGTTTACCTAATTACATTTCTATAAGAGCTTATCTAATATGTTTCTTGCTAGTCTGCTCTTGTATTTTACTTTCTTTTGGATGTTATGGCCTTCTTTTTGCTGCAATCTGACATTTTTACAAGCCTAATTCTACTGTTTTTCTTTGACAACATTAACCTTTTCTTTTTGTCTATTAATACTTTTAATTTCTCCTGTTAATCACGACTGGAGTGTTTGTCCTTAATTTTTACACGCTAATATATCTCTATTTATTATAAACTATGCTTTACTCCTTAAAGTAACAGCCATGTCTGATTTGTCATTTTAACTTTTAATGTAGTGTTCCAATCTAAAATTGCCACCTTTACCAGATTCATTTGTAACTTGCTTAGTCTAGATTAAAAACTGCACTCAAATTGAACTGCATTACTTTCAATCTTTGTATAAAATTCATAAATATTGTGAATAGCCTTCCATAATTACTAGATCATTAATTAGTCTTTTCGTGTTGTACAATAATAGATCTAAAATAACAGTTCTCTCATTGGCCCCTAATGCCCCTGTCCCACTTAGGAAACCTGAACGGAAACCTCTGGAGACTTTGTGCCCCACCCAAGGTTTCCATGCGGTTCCCGGAGGTTGCAGGTGGTTGCCAGAGGTTGCATATAGTGGAAGCAGGTAGGGAGACTGACAAAAAACCTCCGGGAACCGCACGGAAACCTTGGGTGGGGCACAAAGTCTCCAGAGGTTTCCGTTCAGGTTTCCTAAGTGGGACAGGGGCATAAGCACTGATCCCATGTGCCTCTAAGTTCGTGATGTATACTATGCTCTACATTACATATAATATTTGGGTGCTATGGTCACCATCCATCAACATATGCTGTCTTTTGTTCATTTTGAGCTCCGCAGAAATTGATTCTACTTCTTATTCCTATGCCGATTTGATTTGGCTAGAGCAGTTATCTTTGTCGGTGTATGATTGTAATTGGACCAAATCTCCAACCATTGAGTGTCAGATAGGCTGCCTCTGAAAGACTCTGCCTTAGTTTTCCATTCCCTTGACTTCAATAGAAAGGAAAGTTGATTGAAATGTCTAATATTTAGCAGCAGCTATTGAGCACTTCTGCCAATGTTGAATAATAGTCATTGGATTAGATAAATTAAAATATATAATATTTATATATTTTAATTGGGTCTCATGCCTCTGAGATATTAGTTGACCATAAAACCAATATATATTCAACTATATCAGCTATAGAATACAGTCTGCAAGCTATTTGATATTCTGCTTTAAACTGTGCAGCTCTTTTTTAAAGCTATTGCTTTTGTGAATAGAAAGGATGTTTGTGCTTCTTTCCTTTAAAACATAAACTTGTCAATGGATGAAAATTCATGTAAGGTACCTTTCAGGAAAGTGAGTAGCGTAGGCTAGCTTGATGCAAAACAGCGTGCAGCATATCCCAGACCAATTTGAATTTGACTTGTGTGCTGGTTTCCTTCAAGAAAGTGGCTTGACAAGCCTTGTCTTGAATCTATTTTGTTATGAAAGCTAGATTATATTTTGCAGCTATATTTATGTTCAATCCATACAAAAAAATCTTCAGGTCGCAAATTCTTGTGTCCTGTTCATGATGTTCGTGTGGAGGAGCAAGACATCAGAATGCTGAAGCTCTCCAAGAAGCTGGCTCCATGAGAGGTCCTGGGATCAAATGTTTTCCACGATTCTGGCAGGGTGAAACGTTCGTGAAGGAGACAGAGCATGAACATCGCCTCTTTACTTGACAGATTCAATCAAATTAAAGCTCTGAAATGCAAGTCAAAAAATGAAGGAAATAAATTGTTGAAACAGTTAAGCAGTAGCCATCAGTCAATATCAGAGCCCACGTAGAAATGGATAGTTGTGTGTCAACATATCCATAAATCCATGAACTTCCTTGTCAACACCAAATGTAATGACCTCAAAAGCAAGGTTAGTTCACAGCCGCCTGAGTAATTGAGCATCTCACTTTTAAATAAAGTTATGTTCCCTTTACCAATATTCACACTATACTATTAGACAAATAACATAACCCTTATTCTTTGCCCCAGAAAGAAATGAGCAGCCTAACAATGGTATTTATTTGTCATCTCTATTCTAGTCTGTAATATTTGCTACCACTATGAAGTACAGTATCACATACTTGACCCTTGTTCCTTCTCCACTATTATTAATCTCATCCAAGCCTGGAAACATGACAGATTGTTACTGCAGATCTTCAGGATGGTGACAACTACTCTCCCTCATCTACACTCAAATTATTATCCCACTCTCACAGCCACACTTGCTCTCCATTTGGAACACATGCCTACTGTGCTCATGTCATTCATATCTCTCTCCCTCAGGCTTATACAGCCACACACACTCACACGCACACTCTCACACACACTCCACACACACACACACACACTCACACACACACACACACACACACACACACACACACACACCACACACACACACACACACACACACACACACACACACACCCATACACACACACACACATGCTCACACACACACACGAGTGCACACATCCACTCACATACACACACCCGTACACACACGCACGCACACACACCCATACACACTCACACATACACACGTTCACACATACACTCACATGCACACACACACACACACCCATACACACACACACATACACTTACACATGCACACCCACACATGCGCTCACTCACACACACACCCATATACACACATACACATGCACACACACACACGCTCACACACGCACATGCACACATACACTCACACACACACAAACACATGCACGCGCGCGCACACACACACACACACATGTGTGCGTGCACACGTGCATACATCCTCTGTCTTTGCTACCTTCAATGTACAATAAATTGAAAAGTAGAGCAAATATTATTTATTACCATCTATGTTCTCCAAATGGAACTCTCTTGTTATATGACTTTAAAATAGACTTTATACAAGAGCAATAAATATTCCTTCATATGAAAGTTGAGTGTCGCCTCCTCAAGTGCAGCTTCAGAAGCTGATTTGCCAACAATATTCATCTATTATATTGCAATGATTCCACTGTCAGGCCCATGAATCATCCTCTCATCAACTTGCCAGTGGTCCTGATCTCCCATCTACTTCATTGGCGACATTCAAATTATTTTTGATTGGACTTTAATGGACATTATCTTGCAGTAAACATGACATCCTTCATCCTGTAACTGTACACTGTGGACAGCTTGATTGTAATCATGTATAATCTTTCCACTGACTGGATAGCACACAACAAAAAGGCTTTTCACTGTACCTCGATACATGTGACAATACGAAACTGAACTAAACTAAGCTAAATTGTTTGGACATAAAAATTATTATAAAATCAGGAGACTCGCATTTAAAGCGAAGGTATGTAGGAACATCTTTTTGCAAAGGATGGAAAACCTCTGGAATTCTTCACCATAAAGGATCATAGAGGCTAGAGAATTAGGTATGTTTAAAGAGGAAATAGATATCTTTTTGAAAGATCAGGGAATTGAGGACTTTGGGGAACTGGCTCAGAAGAGGAAATGAGGCTAAGGAAAAATCAGCCATGTTCACAACGGGTGGCAGGCTCAGGGGCAAGTTTCCCACTCCTGTTCTGACTTTCTTCAGTTTTTAAATGTAAACATTCTCCGCAGAATAGGTGCATGATTTTCTGACTTTTATATTTCAAAAACAGGTGTTCTTTGTAAAATCACAACCATCTGTTAACTTCGACCATAAAAAGAAGGCCAATTTGCCTCTTTTTTCAGAGGAGTCAAATTGCCAATTCCAAGATGACCACAATTAGAAAAATAGGGAAGAAAAATCACGGAAAGAATAAACAGAGAGAAGTGAAATCAGCTTCTCATTCCCAAAAACACCGCCAGTCTATTTTGATAACATTCTGATGGAATTTTTTGCAATAATAGCATGTATTTAAATAATATGCATTAAAATTTCCAAATGTGTTTCACAAGAGCAATTAGCAAATGACATTGAAAGAAAAGCTGCATTTATTTTCTAAAGTTAAAAAAAAAAAAACAGAAAACTTTGAAAATACTCAGCTGATCAGGCAGCTTCTGGGGTGAGAGAAACAGAGTTAATATTTCAGGTCAATGGCCTTTCACTGGAGATGGGAAATGTTAAATAAAGATGTTTTAGTTTGCAGAGAAAGAAGGGGAGAGCAGAGAATAAATGGGTGGTTGTAGTCCTACAGAGACTGAAGGACACCAGCAAAGGTGGTTCTGATTGAAAGAGGCTTGTTCCCCCTGCTATTCCCCCAGCTGATATATGTGGAGGAGATGTAAACAGAGGGGGATGAATGTGAACTAACAAATGAAAGAAAAAAAACACAAAAAATTGAATTGTGAGAAGTTGAACGACACTGTTACTAAAATAAGAGAATTCAATAAATAGTCAGCAAGTTAGGAGGCATTAGTGGTAAAGAAAAATTGAGTTAATCTTTGCTGGTTGATGACCTTTCAATAGCTCTGATATAAATTGGAGAGCTGGTTACCTAAACTGCTTTTAAAATATTTATTCATTACTTATATGTAAGATTTGTAACTACTTGTTGATTTGATTCAATTCATTTCAAAATAAACATAAAAATATCTGGAAAATTAAGCTATTGACGTCTTCTGTGAGTTCTCAGAGGATTCATTCACTTGGAACAAAAGATTAGCCACATTCATACAAACATGACCAAAGTGACATGTTTTAAAGGACTTAACATGCTTGTAGCATGATCAGTCCCGGTTTGCATTTATCCTTTGTGAAAAAATGTCATCGTGACCCTTTTTGGCAGCACAAGTTAAAGTTTTCACGGTGATCCCGATCTCTTAAATTAAAATGTTTGGGCATTGAAATACATCTGTGATTTATAATCAGCATCAGCGCTCACTCCCAAAATGTAAGGAATAGATAGATAAACGAAAAAGCCCTTTGCGTTTCACAGCGTCTTGTTTTATCAAAATTGTGTGGGAGTGCTCGGCAAAGCTCCTCTGTATATTTTCAAATTTTCTCCCTGGTAGTCTCTGTAAGATTTCCAAACATGCAAACATTGCTTCTGTGCATCGATGATGAAACTTACTTTGGCCACAGTGGGATTTAAAAACTACGGCCTGCAAACACACCTCGGGCCTGTTGTTGCACTGGATTTTATAGTTGGTGCATTTCCAAGACTAACACTGCACTAATAGCATCATGTCTTAAAATCACCGAGCCTAATTCATTGGTTTTTCAGTCAACTTTAGAACGTAGAACAGGAGAGACAGGAGCAGGCCCTTGGCCCACAATGTCTGACCATGATAACAATTTAAACTATCCCCATCTGCCTGTACATAGTCAATATTTGTTAAATCACTGCCTGTTTATTTGCCTATCTAAATTAAACATTGCTATCATATACTCCACCACTTCCACAAGCCGAGCATTCCAGGCACCACCACTCTCAATGTGGAACAAATTGTCTTGTCTTAAGGCTCACCTTAAACCTTTGTCCTCTAGTATTTGACAATTCGACTATGAAAAAGTGACTTTGGCTACCTACTCTATCTCACAATTTTACCAACTTCTATTAGGATGTCCCTCAGCCCTTGACGCTCCAGAGAAAACAATCCAAGTTTGTGCAACCTCTCCTTGTAGCTAATACTTTCTCATCCAGGTAGCATTCTAATGAACTTTTGTACCCTCTCCACAGCTTCTACATATTTCCAGCACTACAGCAAGATTTCTCTGCATATCTGTTCCTAAGTGTCTTGCCATTTATTGCATATACATTCCTCTTACATTTGACCTCCCAAATTGCAGCTCCCCACATTTGTCCAGTTTAAACTCCATCTGCTATTTCTTAAGTCATATCCTGGTCTACAGTATATACTGCTGAATCAATTGACAACCTTCCTCACTATCTGCAACCACATAATCTTGTGTTGTCTGCCAAACCTACATCAGCCCACCAACAGTTTGTCCATGTCACAAACAGCAGAGATCCCAGCACTGTTCCTTGCAGAACACCTCTGGTCACAGACCTCCAGTCAATACACCATCCTTCCACCACTAGCCTCTGTCTTCTTTGCCAAGCCAATTTAGAATCCTATCTTCCAAATCCACACATGGATCCTGTGTGCTTTAATCTTCTGGATTAATAAGTAACAGCCATTAAATCGAAACAAGAACCAGTATTCAGAATATCTGTTCTAAACTACATTTTAGTTTGAAATTAAAAAGATGGCTTTGCAAATGGACAGACTGTTCACGTATGCATCAGCCTAAAGTAAGATGATGGAATGTGTTAATTGGTCTACTTCAGACCAGGAATCTGCAGCTTAAGTTATTTCACACTATTGTGATAGAGATGGAGGAAGCTTTCAGACCAGACTAATTTTTTCACTTTGCACATCAGGCAAGAGCGTGGGAATATTTGTCTGTCGATCTCATTGAGGGTGGTGGAAATATTGGTGAATTATATGTTGGATGTAGAGCTGGGTAGGGTGAAAAGTAACTTGTTTGAAAGGGGAGCAGCCCCCGGAGAATCCTGCACTGCCTGCTCCTCCTTGCTCCAATATGCTCCTTTGTGAGTTCCACTTCACCTCTATTTGATTCATATGGTCTGAGACATACTTACTGCTGACGTAATCATCAGAGGCACTTGTACTCTCCCTGCTCTCCCATATCTCACATGAGGTGCACACCACTCACTGACGGTCATCACTGCCCCTTTTACCAACCAGCAGAATCAAGAAAATGTAAGGGAGAAAAGGAAAACATGATGCATCAAATATGGACCTGCGATTCTTGTTTTCATTTCCAATTATGGATAATTTCTGAATCTTTTAACTTGTGTTTTGGGTTGAGTTTAGTTTAGAGATGCAGCATGGAAACAGGCCCTTCGACCCACAGAGTCCATGCCGACAAGCGATCCCCGCACAATAGCACTATCCTACACACACTAGGGGCAATATACAATCTATCCCAATTAACCTACAAACCTGTACATCTTTGGAACGTGGGAGGAAACCAGAGCACCTTGGCTAAATCGATCCGGTCACAGGGAGAACATCAAACTCCAGCACCCACAGTTAGAAACCTGGTTTCTGGTGCTGTAATGTCATTAGTTTATTACAATTACAATAAGCAGCAACTAAACAGCTGCGCCACCGTACCGCCCCTACTACGTTCCATAAGTGAACTTTGACTTTCACAATCCAATCCATGATAAGCCCGAGCTGTTTTTACTTGGTGTGAAAGAGTTCTAATGCCGTTATAGGGAACCTGGTCCTGGAGAAACACTGCATTGCCATGGTCAGTGAAACTGGGGAAGAAAGTAACACATTGTGGTCACCACGCTCTGAGCTAAAGGGCTGTAATCTGCATCCTTGTTCTGGGAAACCATAGCCTGAAAATGCAGTTTGGTTGTGCTCACTTCCCTGGCAACCATTCATGTTCATTCATCTTGCACCTGTCATCTGTGTTGCCATTACTTCAACCAAGCAATGAGGTCACAATTACTTGGCAACCGTGGATTAATTTTCTCTGGACTACATGAATGATGTCAAAAACTTGGCTGCTTCTGAAGGCATACAATAAGAGCCACCTCTGTAAATATTACTGAGAAGGCCTCTGGCATATTCTAGTGATGCTTTAGCTGCCGAATGCATCCAATGGAATTCTTTACTGCTACACTGGGGTTTCAATATTTTGCCTCCTACTGTCCATTGTTCTAAAGGAGGGCACTCTGATATGCAGCTCCAGCCGTACCATCCTATCCACAGCCACAGTATAGTTCCCAATTCTGAACTGAACTGCATGGCGAACATAGACACAAAGTGCTGGAGTAACTCAGCAGGTCAGGCAGCATCTCTGGAGAGAATGGATAGATCCCTGCAAATCTACACTGTCCCTGCCTGCTTCAAGGTCTCCACTATTGTCCCTGTACCCAAAAAGGCAAGGATTACTAGTCTTAATGACTACATGCCTGTCGCGCTGATTTCTGTAGTCATGAAGACCCTTGAAAGGCTTGTACTGGCCAAGCTGTAAAATATCACGATCCCCCTGCTGGACCCTCTGCAGTTTGCATATCGGGCCAATAGATCTGTGGATGATGCAGTCAACCTGGGCCTGCACTCCATTTCACAGCACCCAGACCGCCAGAGGACCTATGCGAGGATTTTGTTTGTTGATTTTAGCTCCGCATTGAACACCATTGTGCCAGAGCTACTACACTCCAAACTTTCCGTGTTGACTGTGCCTGAACCCCTCCGTTGGTGGATCACCAGCATCCTGACAGACAGGAAGCAGCATGTGAGACTGGGAAAGCACATCTTGGACCCACAAACCCTAAGCATAGGAGCACCGCAAGGCTGCAAACTCTCTCCTCTCCTCTTCTCTCTCTACATCAATGACTGTACCTCCACTGACACCTCTGTCAAGCTCCTCAAGTTGCGGATAACACAGTCCTGATTGGACTGATCAAGGATGGGGAGGAATCTGCCTACAGACAGGAAGTGACACAGTTGGCGTCCTGGTGCCATCGCAACAACCTGGAGCTCAATGCTCTTAAGACAGTGGAATTGATTGTAGATTTTAGGAGAGCTCCCCCTCCCCTCACTCCACTCACCATCAGCAACACCACAGTCACATCTGTGGAGTCTTTTAAGTTCCTGGGAACCATCATCTCCAAGGACCTTAAATGGGAGGCCACCATCAACTCCACAGTCAAAAAGGCACAACAAAGGATGTACTTCCTGCGGCAGCTAAGGAAGCACGATCTGCCACAGGCAATGATGATCCAATTCTCTACGGCCATCGTGGTTTGGCCTCACCTTCTCCATCATGGTCTGGTTTGGTTCAGCCACCAATCACGACATCCGGAGGCTGCAGTGAATCGTCTGATTAGCTGAGAAGGTTATTGGCTGCAACCTTCCCTCCATTGACGAACTGTACACGGCAAGGGCCAGGAAGTGGGCGGGAAAGATCATCTCTGACCCCTCTCACCCTGGCCAAAAACTCTTTAAATCACTTCCCTCTGGAAGGCAAAGCTGCAACAGCCAGACATAAAAACAGCATTTTTCCATGAGTAGTAGCTCAACTCACTAACCAAAAATCTGTAGCCTCCTTTTGCTCTGGTATTTTATTTATTTCACATGTTTAATCAATAATGTTTTATTATTAATGTTTAGTATTTTATGTGTCATTCCTAAATAATGTCCTTCCTCAGTATGTCAATGTTGGTCACTTACAACTGCAGGAACCGGCTCCTAGCACCATGAAGTTAGCCTCCTTTTGCTCTGGTATTTTAATTTCCTTGTATATTTTATGTGAATACTGTATGTCATGTTGTCACTTACGGGCGGAGCACCAAGGCAAATTCCTTGTATGTGAATACTTGGCCAATAAACGTATTCATTCGTTCTTATTAATTAATTAATTAATTAATTCATTCATTCACCACACAGGACAGAACCGCTGACTTGATAGCTCCTTATCCACAGCCATTCACACACTCCACCCCAACACACAGTAGCAAATGCATCCAAGCAGCACCACCGGGAAGTTGTCCTTCAAGACACAAACCATCCTGACTTGAAAATATAATGTTCCTTAATTGTCCCTAGGCCAAACTCCTGTAACTCTCTCCCTCATAACATCATTGTTATACCCACATCTCAAGGACTACAGGCAGTGCAACATCACGTTCTGAAAGGTATTAGGGTGTAGCGATAGGCAACTAACTGTTGGCTCAGAATAAAAGGATGTGCGTCCAAAATGGAGTCGAGGAGGAATTTGTTTAGCCAGGGGTTGGTGAATCTGTGGAACTCAAAGCCACAGACCGTTATGGAGTCCAAGACGCTGGGTATTTCTAGGGCAGAGATTGATAAGTACTTGTTGAGGAAGGGTGTCAAAAGTTACAGGGGGTAGGCATTGAGAGGGAAAATTAGATCAGCCAGGATTGAATGGCAGAGTAGACTCAAAGGGCTAATTGGCCTAATTTTGCTCCTATGTCTTCTGGTCTTATCATCTTGTGACATTCACATCGCTTGAATGAATAAAAACAGAATTTAGAGGCATGAATAGTGTTAAACCATGTCAGAGATGCCCAATTTTCCATTTCCCAAACAGTCTTGCAGCCCTGTGAAAACGGTCCATTATTGCCCAGAGCTGCTCCTACTGAAGATGCTCTTTCTAGATTTGAATTCCTCGCTTAGGGATCCAAAATATACACTTCATGATTGGATCGATCCATGCAACATTATCTGTTGTACCACTTACCATTATCAGAACGGCACGGTGGCGCAGCGGTAGAGTTGCTGCCTCACAGCACCAGCACCTTACATCAACAAAATATCCACAGAAAAAAAAGAGGAATAAGTCTTGTTGATTCTCACACAGTTGTGAAGTCTGCTGAGGTCATGATTTTCTCTTTCTCAAGACATTCAATTAAATTTACTATGCATTTGCTGAATATTACAATAAAGTGCAATTACACCTTCAGCCACAGAACATTGAGCAAAGGTTTCCAGAAATGACTGTATTGCTTTCCTTTTCATTTACCTCCAAAGAGTTAAAATGACGTTACAAAAATAATAGGTTGAAAATATAATTTGGTTTCAGTGAGATTTCCTTGCAGTGATTTACATCCAAGGCTGTTCCGACAACATTAAAGTGTAGGCTGATTATTTAACAGCATTTTTACTCAAACTACTTATTGTCACTCTGTTATTTGGGCAAACAGTTACAGCCTGAGTGTGTTTCTCCATTTGTTTTTTTTTCATCTTTCTTTCAGGTCAAGAATAGTTTGCTGGTGATGAATCCTTATCCTTTCAAGAATCAGAGAAATAAGAAATACCTTTTATATTTCTCTGATACCTTTTGCACATTATAACAAAAAATAGATTTTTTTAATATCCCTTAAAAATTTGTTCTGCATTGTTCGGTAATGTGTATTGGCATCACTCACTCTTTCCTAGCAAATATGCGACAGCTTAATTACCACTTCAAATCTGTTTTTAAACACTATAATAAACAAGCTGAGGACTTTCCTTGCTTCATGCAATTCACATGCACCAACAAGATGCACACTCATCACAGAATTTTTATTTATTTCAAACAGCGCATAAAAAATTATTGCATATAGTTGCAATTACTATTTCATTCAGCTGTTGCTAATTTGCCAGCCTTGGGCATAGCTTCTCTCTCTCAAATAGCAAAGAGGAATAGAAGAAGCTAAGGGCAGGTGGCACAACTGGGCCTTTTTTGTTATTTAATAAATTGATAGCTGATCTTTGATCATACATTCACTCTATTGCCTAATCCCTCTGTTCCTTGATTCATTTTTATGTCGCAAAATCCACTGGTTTCGTCCTTTACATCAATGAATGTGTATCCATGGCCATTTGTGTTGCCAGACTGCAAGGGCTCACAGCCCTCAGAACTATGAACTTGTCTCTCATCTCCATCCTAGGCCTATCCTTCACTTGGTTACGGGGAGAAGGCAGGAGAAAGGGTTAGGAGGGAGAGATAGATCAGCCACGAATGAATGGCAGAGTAGAATTGATGGGACAAATTCCTATCACTGATCTTATGATCTTATGAACTGCAGGAAAGGCTGGCATGGATTGAGGGAACACAACACAAACAGACAATGTGTGTAGCCCATGCCCTTCCATGTGGTAAAGTGGCACTAATCATGCCCCATTGCAGATGTGGCCCACTACATTGTGAGTCCAGAGATAACCAATTGGACAGACTTTGCAACATGTTGCACGATGGTAGATTACATAGAAATGTTCTGATGTTGCTGGATGTTAATGGAACAATGAGAAATGATCCGGCAGAAACAATGGGTTAAATATGTCCCATTGGGAATCCTATATCTTATGTGCTTTTGCCCTTGATTGCATCCTTGGGCAATAATCTAGGCTGCTAGGTCTAGAACATACGAGACTAAGTGGGACCCGTTGGGTCCCAGCATCACACGGGAGGGCTGGTCACCCAACGCAATATTCCACCTCTTCAATATTGTTGGCCAGTGGGGGGGCTTTCTGTTGTGCTAGTATGGGCGTTGTGGGACGAAGGGTCTGGTTTCCAGAGGGCTAGTATGGACATTGTGGGACAAATGGATTCTTGGGCTGGCGGCTCAGTCACTGAGGCCTGGCAGTACAGTCACTCAGACCTGGCAGGCTGGCAGCCGAGAAACAGCCAGAAATTGTGCCCAAAACAGGTGACAGGTGGGGGGCAGTGTTAGCTGTGAGGAGGATGCTAGGAGACTGCAAGGTGACGGATAGGCTGGGGGAGTGGGCAAATGTTTGGCAGATGCAGTATAATGTGGATAAATGTGAGGTTATCCATTTTGGTGGCAAAAACAGGAAAGCAGACTATTATCTAAATGGTGGCCGACTAGGAAAAGGGGAGATGCAGCGAGACCTGGGTGTCATGGTACACCAGTCATTGAAAGTAGGCATGCAGGTACAGCAGGCAGTGAAGAAAGCGAATGGTATGTTAGCTTTCATAGCAAAAGGATTTGAGTATAGGAGCAGGGAGGTTCTACTGCAGTTGTACAGGGTCTTGGTGAGACCACACCTGGAGTATTGTGTACAGTTTTGGTCTCCAAATCTGAGGAAGGACATTATTGCCATGGAGGGAGTGCAGAGAAGGTTCACCAGAATGATTCCTGGGATGTCAAGACTGTCTTATGAAGAAAGACTGCATAGACTTGGTTTATACTCTCTAGAATTTAGGAGATTGAGAGGGGATCTTCTTACAAAATTCTTAAGGGGTTGGACAGGCTAGATGCAGGAAGATTGCTCCCGATGTTGGGGAAGTCCAGAACAAGGGGTCACAGCTTAAGGATAAGGGGGAAATCCTTTAAAACCGAGATGAGAAGAACTTTTTTCACACAGAGAGTGGTGAATCTCTGGAACTCTCTGCCACAGAGGGTAGTCGAGGCCAGTTCATTGGCTATATTTAAGAGGGAGTTAGATGTGGCCCTTGTGACTAAGGGGATCAGAGGGTATGGAGAGAAGGCAGGGATACGGAGTTGGATGATCAGCCATGATCATATTGAATGGCGGTGCAGGCTCGAATGGCCGAATGGCCTACTCCTGCACCTATTTTCTATGTTTCTATATTTCTATGACAGACTCTGTAAGAGAGAAGGGGGAGAGGGTGGACTGAATGGATTATTGGGCTGGCAGTTCAGTGAGTCATGGCTGGATGGCTGGCAGTTTACTTACTCAGGGCTGGTGGGCTGGCAGTGCAGTCACTCACGGCTGGTGGGCTGGCAGTTCAGTCACTTACAGCTGGTGGGCTGGCAGTTCACTTACTTACAGCTGGTGGGCTGGCAGTGCAGTCACTCACGGCTGGTGTGGTGGCAGTTCATTGTCACCCCTCCCTTCATCCCCCTACTCTGCTCCTTGCCATTCTCCTCCCCCCACGCATTCAGTCCATCTCCCCACAACCTCCTCCCATGCACTCTTAGCGGCTCTCCCACAGAGCAGCCATTCCTGCCTATTAGGTTCCCATTGTGATGAAGAACACGCAGGCATGAAAAGTGGAAAAAGGATTTATTAAAGTTTAAATTGTGAATGACTCTTAAAATATAATAACAAATTAAATGTTAAAGATGAGAATTATTACATTATTTCTTGTTGTGTCTCTTGTTGTGTTCTTGATGGCTATTTGCCGTTGATAAAAAAAAGAGACAATTTTAATATAGAGAGATTGAGCAGTTGTAATTTGTTGTAATTCTCAATCCTCTGGATTCACTGAAGAATTTGTGAATCCAGTGGGTGATGGGGGCGGCTTCAGGAGGGGGAGCATCCTTTAGCCAGGTGGAGGGCAGCGTCTTGAGGTGGGGATGCCAGTGGGGGGGGGGGGGGGGGGGCAACTGGACTCACTACCTTGGGACTAACTCATGGACTCTGGACTGACTGACTGACTGATTCATGGCCCCTGGACTGACAGACTGAATCATGGCTTGTGGACTGACTGACTTATGCCCGACTTCTGGAGTCACGTCCGACTTTTGTAAACTGAAAACTGATAACATCCACATTGAGGAACAGCCTTCTGGACTGACAGGCTATTAAACATAACTTGCTGGAACTACGAAAGACTTATGCCTGTACTTTTGGAGTCATCACACACACACTCTCCACCTCAGACTTTCAAACTGAAAACTCTCACACACACACATAGAGGTCATCAGCGCCATCTTGCCACTAAGCGGAAGTCATGGAATGAGCGCCAATTTTGCAATTAAACACAGTCCTAATAAAATGTTTATTCACACTTTATCCATCCGAAAACTGTTGCAAAGATTTTAAAAGACAAGGCAAACAATTTGGCAGCAGCCACTTCACAACCAACCCACTTTCTGAACACAAACGTTTTTTAAAAGGCAAGGCAAGCAATTTGGCAGCAGCCACTTTACAACCAACCCAGTTTCTGAACACAAACGTTTTTTTAAAGGCAAGGCTGGCAATTTGGCAGCAGCCACTTTCCAACCACATCGAGGGGACTCACCGTCGAGTAGACGTGTGCTCAGTGTTATATGCAGCTCAGAGAGCAATGACCCTCTCGCTTCCTCTGTCTGGCAGAGACTGAGTGAGGCACGACACTTCCGGGTTTTATAGTCCTTCCCCCTGCCACCAGCGGGGGCAGCAGAGAGAATGGCAACATTTTTTAAAACATTAATATCTCTCTGATTTTTGATCGATGTGAAAAATCCTTCAGTCCAGTCTGGCAGAGGGGGTCTCTGAGCGAGGTGGCCAAAAATGATGGCTGTAGGTCACGGCGTTCTCTCGGAAATCACAGCACAGTGATTCAAAAGCGGTCAAGATCTTACTTTTAGTAATACAGATGATGATACCAATAACTGCTCAATGACAGTTACTCCATGGGAAATTATGCACAATATCATCCCAAAGTGTGCTAATTGACTTGAAAATGATCAGCAACTGATTCTAACCCATCAAAATTTGCTTTTGTGCACAAATGGACTCCAATTACTACAACCATAGTGCTTCCAAATTGTTTGCTATAATTCCTAAGGCAACATTTTGAGTTTTGTTTCATAAATTACATTAAAATTCCTCCAAATAATGTTTATTAGTGTCTCACAATTTGAAAAATGCTCTGGTTTTCTTTCTATCTGGGAAACCTGTTGCATAGATGCCAGTATTGCAACGCTAATGCCAAGACGGCTGTGGAGTTTCATTTTCTTGTACTGCAGCTGGGTGCTGTCTGGCTCTGTAGGCTTTGCTGTATCCAATGCTTTTAGTCCTTTCTTGGTATCAAATGAGGTGAATAAGATTAGCTGAAAAGTGGTTCTGTGATAATGTTTCTACAGAAGTTGGCTTAGATGCGTCACCTATTCAGTATTTCTGGCGGAAGATGAATGTGAAGGCTCTAAAGCAATCTCTTTGCCACTCACATGTTGCACTCCACCATTGCTAAGGTTAGGGTTGTCTATTGGATCTCCTCCCGTTAGCTGTCCTAATATTCATGATCTTTGATGTAATCTATTGCTTGCGACTGATTTAGCTTCACGATTAGTTCTGCATAATGAAAGTCGTTTCTACTATACATACATGTAAACAAGCTCATTTTCCAGATACTGTTACCATTTATTTTGCTATGCACTGCAACTGTTACTCCCTTGCTTGATAATAATGACAGAGGGATACATACAGGTAGATAGTTCCTTGAAAGTGGCATCACAGGTTGATAGGATGGTGAATAAGGCTGTTGGTACATTGGTTTCATCAGTCAGTGTATTGTGTATAGAAGTTGGGATGTTATGTTACAGTTGTACAAAATGTTGGTGTGGCTGCATTTGGAGTATTTTGTTCTGTTTTAGTCCGCTATAAGGATGTTGTTCAGCTGGAAGGAGAGCGGAGAGATTTTTGAGGATGTTGCCAAAATTTTGAGGGCCTATGCTTTAGGGACAGATTGGACAGGCTAGAACTTTATTCCTTGGAGCGCAGGAGGGTGAGGAGTGATCTTACAGAGATGTATAAGATCATGGGGGGGATAAATGAGGTGAATGCACAATGTTTTATCCAGAGTAGGTGAATCAAGAACCAGAGGACATAGGATTAAAGTGAGAGTGGATGAGTTTAATAGGAACCTGACCGACAACTTTTTCACACAGAGGTGAGGGTATATGGAACTTACAGCCAGAGGAAGTAATCAAGGCAGGTACTATCATAACACTTAAAAGACATTTGGATCGGTACATGGTTACGAAAGGTTTAATGTAATATGGGCCAAAAGTGGGCAGGTGGGACTAGTGTAGATGGGGCATCTGGGTTGATAAGTTATAGGTATTGGATATGAGGACAGAGAAACAGGAGTGGGTTATTAAGATCCAGGGATATCCTCCACCATTTAACCATGCCATACTTTTGCTTCGGTATAGGTTTCATGGACTTCAACCCAAGTCAATCAATCAATCAATCAATCAATCAATCAATCAATCAATCAATCAATCAATCAATCAATCAATCAATCGATCGATCGATCGATCAATCGACCAATCGATCAATCAATCAGATTTATTTATCACATACACGATAGAGTGCAGTGAAATGAATTTGCCAGCAGCGGAACAATAAAAAAGAACATACAATACACAATAAAATTTAACACAAACATCCACCGCAGCATTCTTCACTGTGGTGGAAGGCACAAAGTACAGCCAGTCCTCCTCCATTTCCCCCATGGTCGGGGCCATAAACCTCCGCAGTCGCCGCTGTGGGCGGCCAGATATGCAGGCCCTCTCTTCTGGAAGGTAAGTCCCGAATCGGTGCTTCCCTACCGGAGACCGCGGCTTCAAGATGCTGTAGGCTGCAGGCCGGCAGTCGGAGCTCTTCTCCAGGGATCCCCAGTGAGGGATCCCACTTCGGCTGGTAAGTCCACGTCGCGCCCGCGGCTAGAAGCTCCACAGACCGCGGCTTCAGGATGTTATTGGCCGCAGGCCGGCGGTCGGAGCTCTTCTCCAGCGAGGGGTCCATAGCGAGGGGTCCCAGGCTCTGGACACCGCGCCTTTGGCTAGAAGCTCCGCAATTCCCAGAAGGGTATCACTGCCAATGTGGCACCAAGCACTTGCACTATTTAATTAGTCAGCATTCCTTTATGAACTTCCAATAATCAATCAGAAAGAAACTCTTGCACAAGGTCAATTAGTGGGCAGTCTGTTCATTCATCTACTTTGTGCCCTGTGTCAGTGTCATTATTTTATTTTCCAACTGTTTCCCTGTAGTGATGATATACTTTGAACAACTTTGGTCATCACCTTTTTGTTCCTTCCTTGAGATCTGTGCCTGGGAAGAGTAAGCTTCCTGGCTGGCATTGGCTTTCATTTCCTTCTCCTACTTCGTAAGTTCAGAACTTCTCGGAGCAGAATTAGGCCTTTCGGCCCATTAAGTCTACTCTGCCATTCAATCATGGCTGATCTATCTTTCACTCTCAACCCCATTCTCCTGCTTTCTCCCCATAACCTCTGACACCCTCACTAATCAAGAATCTGTCGATCTCTGCCTTAAAAATATCCATTGACTTGGCCTCCACAGCATATGTGTCAATGAGTTCCCCAGATTCACCACCCTCTGACTAAAGAATTGCAGACTACTGCAGAGTTTGAGGAATGATTTGTGTCATTGCGTGTATGCTGGGAGAAAGGAAGGTTATAATAGCAACAATAACAACAAGTTTAAAGATGGCTCAGAAACCATGGATGCTCAGCACGAACGAAAATATAGGGCTGTGATAAAAAAAGGTTTCTTAAAGTCGTGATAGAGTGTAACAAGGGCTATGGAGGTGAATTTGCAGATGTTAGAGCATTGCCTGCTGAACAATATATAATGTTGATAAGCTAAAATACGGGACTGTTGGATATCCAAGATATCCAAGAGGCTGGAGTGCATGGTGGAGGTGTAGGCATTAAACGGGACTCTGGGGATAGATTAGCTGAGGTTTACAGGACAAAGATTGTGACATTGGGGGAACAAGGAGCCAATGTAGGCACAGTGGTGTTTCAGATGCTTTTCTACAAAGGGAAATAAAGGGCAGGGGACCAGCATGCAGGATTGGAATATTCACCAAAGCACAAGCCATATGAGAGCATTTCAGTGCAGAGGGAGCAGCCGAGATAGGAATGAAAATGGAGAGTGTAGTAAAGTGAAAATAAGCAGTTGTTTGTGCTATAAAAGACATTAAATGTGCAGCTTTGCCAGCAGGATGCATTTCCCAACTATTCAACGGAGAAATCATGTACCCACTGTGACCAATTTACTGTCACGAATCATCTTGTTAAAATAAAAAATATATATTGAACAGTCTCGACATTTATCTCACCCAAGGTCCCATGGTGATCTTAAATTTTTCTTCCACCAATGAACATATCTGATTCTACATGATACCCATGCACCCCATGTTTATAAGAAGCCTAATATTTGATGAAGGACATTAGTGAGGAGTGAAGCAGGTGAGAGTCCTCACAGATTTCTTCAGCAACTTTGAACATAGAACATAGAAAATGCAGCACAGGGTCAGGCCCTTTGGCCCACTCTGTCTGCACTGACAATCCTTGCAAACATTCCTGCTCCTTCAACACACCTTCAAACCATCTCAACTTCTAGAATAGCTGGTACGCCACAAGGCCCAGCATCCGTCGTCTACAAATGGGGAAATTGTAAACATGCAGCTTGAGCAATAATGAGAAGTCTCAAGCTGTTGCCACAGCTTTGGTGGCCTATCATCAGATTGGTGACAGTGATGTTTGATGTGAAGTGACACTGTGTCACTTTCAATGTGATCCAAGTAAATATAGGAGTGCTACAGAATTATGTATTTATCGCTAAACATCTAAAGATTGTTTAATGCATGAGGGGGAATGCAAAGGGTGGTGAGTGCCTGGAACACACTGCTGGGTGTGGTGGTTGATGCCAATATAATAGTGGCATTTGGGAAACATTTGGACAGGCATATGGATATGCAGGAATGAAGGGATATGGGCCATGTATGGGCAGATAAGAGTTGGTCTTGGCATCATGTTCGGCACAGACATTGTGGGTTGAAGGGCCTGTTCTTGTGCTATACTGTACATATGTCTAAATGCCTATATGAATGTGATAGCCAGGCAAGGTGTCAAGCCAATACATGTTCCTCAAACTTTCTTTTTAGAAATTGTGGTTATTTACTATTGAGGCTTCAAATATCTGAATTATCACTGACTTCAATCAGATTCTAGTTGCGCTGAAATTAACTTGTGATCTGGTTTCTGAGTGAAGTGTAAAAGTGTAGGCATTTTGCAAGAATCGCACAGTCAGTTAACTCTGGTAGGGTACACACACAACAGACACCACACATTAGGTGCATAAGATACCTATGAGTGCTTTGCGCAGTGCCAACCTGATCACATATTTTTCTTTGTGATGTGACAAATGTACCCCATTCACTGAGGCAGTACTACATAATGGATGATTCACCAGTATTGCATACCTCACTCTTACAGCAGGGCATTCTGCAAGGGCAGAGGCAACAAGGGCCGGATGCAGAGTAAATGTTCCTCCATGGTGTCCCAGCTCCAGGCACATGAGGTAACAGGCCCTTCATATGGTCATAAGTGATAGGATTAGAATTAGGCCATTCAGCCCATCAAGTCTACTCTGCCATTATATCATGGCTGATCTATTTCTCCCTCCGAACCCAATTCTCCTGCCTTCTCCCCATAACTTCTGACACCTTCAAGAGCTACAAATGGGGAAATTGTAAACATGCAGCTTGAGCAATAATGAGAAGTCTCAAGCTGTTGCCACAGCTTTGGTGGCCTATCATCAGATTGGTGACAGTGATGTTTGATGTGAAGTGACACTGTGTCACTTTCAATGTGATCCAAGTAAATATAGGGGTGCTACAGAATTATGTATTTATCGCTAAACATCTAAAGATTGTTTAATGCATGAGGGGGAATGCAAAGGGTGGTGAGTGCCTGGAACACACTGCTGGGTGTGGTGGTTGATGCCAATATAATAGTGGCATTTGGGAAACATTTGGACAGGCATATGGATATGCAGGAATGAAGGGATATGGGCCATGTATGGGCAGATAAGAGTTGGTCTTGGCATCATGTTCGGCACAGACATTGTTGGTTGAAGGGCCTGTTCTTGTGCTATACTGTACATATGTCTAAATGCCTATATGAATGTGATAGCCAGGCAAGGTGTCAAGCCAATACATGTTCCTCAAACTTTCTTTTTAGAAATTGTGGTTATTTACTATTGAGGCTTCAAATATCTGAATTATCACTGACTTCAATCAGATTCTAGTTGCGCTGAAATTAACTTGTGATCTGGTTTCTGAGTGAAGTGTAAAAGTGTAGGCATTTTGCAAGAATC
Source organism: Leucoraja erinaceus (assembly GCF_028641065.1). NCBI lineage: Eukaryota > Metazoa > Chordata > Chondrichthyes > Rajiformes > Rajidae > Leucoraja > Leucoraja erinaceus. Next base: position 70,716,387 of record NC_073382.1, read on the forward strand.
GCACAGTCAGTTAACTCTGGTAGGGTACACACACAACAGACACCACACATTAGGTGCATAAGATACCTATGAGTGCTTTGCGCAGTGCCAACCTGATCACATATTTTTCTTTGTGATGTGAAAAATGTACCCCATTCACTGAGGCAGTACTACATAATGGAGTATTGCATACCTCACTCTTACAGCAGGGCATTCTGCAAGGGCAGAGGCAACAAGGGCCGGATGCAGAGTAACTGTTCCTCCATGGTGTCCCAGCTCCAGGCACATGAGGTAAAAGGCCCTTCATAAGGTCATAAGTGATAGGATTAGAATTAGGCCATTCAGCCCATCAAGTCTACTCTGCCATTATATCATGGCTGATCTATTTCTCCCTCTGAACCCAATTCTCCTGCATTCTCCCCATAACTTCTGACACCTTCAAGAGACTGCCTTGATTAACTCAAGTTTCTCTGAGCACGAAGGCAAGGCTCATAGGCACTTTTACACTCATTACTTGTCATACGTGCTTCTGGTTGACCTCTGAGAAGGTGACTGGCATTTGATGTATTCAAGAGAGTTAGATATAGCTCTTAGGGCTAATGGAAACAAGGGATATGGGGAAGAAGCAGGAACAGGGTACTGATTTTGGATGATCAGCCATGATCATATTGAATGACTCGAAGGCCTCCTCCTGCACATATTTTCTATGTTGCTATGTTTTTATGAAGACAGCTGAGTGTTAGAGGTTTCGCCTTGACACATTTTATAATTACAAACCTCCTTTACAGCCATTTGGAAGGAAAGAGCAACATACTGTACATACCCTTTCCAGGAGTCCTGAGACTCAGTGCAAAATGCCCATTTAGGATTCTGAAGTTAATTAGCACCAGAATACATTAGCAGTTTTAGAAATTGAATTAGTTCAGATCAGGATCTGTGCTTTAAATAATGATGACGTGCACTCAAATTCACTTGGACATTTTAACTGCGATTAAATCTTGAATGGAATAATATGAACAGACAAGGGCTACTCATCCAGCAAAGGTGTATCTCTGTTCAGGAGTGATCCAATTTCAAAGTATGTGGTACAATACATTGGATTTTAAATCTGTTAACAGTTTGACAGCAGCTTCTGAATGTATCTTTTCCCCTGTGTTTTGCTCGCTTCATCGCCTCCATGGTAATGGCACATTAATGGGAGTTTGCATCATGCAAAAAATAAGGAGACAATTCTTGTCTGTGCTGCTTCTTAAAGATGTGCACCTTTATATTCCAATTGCTTCTTTCACCATCACTTGAGGCTTACTGGCGGCACAATGGTGCAGCGGTAGAGTTTGTGACTTACAGCGCTTTCAGCGCCGGAGACACGGGTTCGATCCTGACTACTTGTCTTTACGAAATTTGTACATTCCCCTTGTGACCATACGGGTTTTCTCCGAGATATTCGGTTCCCTCCCATACTCCAAAGATGTAAAAGATAAGTAATTGGCTTTGTAAAAATGTAAATTGTCCCTAGTGCATGTAGGATAGTGTTAATATATGGGGATCGCTGGTTGATGTGGACTCGGTAGGCCGCAGGGCCTGTTTCCGCGCTGTATCTCTAAATTAAACTAAACTAAATTTAATCTGACAGATTCCATTCCTGTGACACTTTCCAGTGTTTTTACTTCTTTCTTCAATCCTATTACATTTTTTCCTTTATTAGTTTATTTTTTTTACAACTTCACAGCTTTATCCTTTGAAACCAGAAGACATCTCCACAATGGGACTGTGTATTGCAAGTTAATTAGTAACAGATTTAATTTAATATAACTTTGGAGTTTTTATTGGGTTTTTCACAATTAACCATATAACCATATAACAATTACAGCACGGAAACAGGCCATCTCAGCCCTACAATTCCGTGCCGAACAATTTTTTTCCCTTAGTCCCACCTGCCTGCACTCATACCATAACCCTCCATTCCCTTCTCATCCATATGCCTATCCAATTTATTTTTAAATGATACCAACGAACCTGCCGCCACCACTTCCACTGGAAGCTCATTCCACACCGCCACCACTCTCTGAGTAAAGAAGTTCCCCCTCATGTTACCACTAAACTTCTGTCCCTTAATTCTGAAGTCATGTCCTCTTGTTTGAATCTTCCCTATTCTCAAAGGGAAAAGCTTGTCCACATCAACTCTGTCTATCCCTCTCATCATTTTAAAGACCTCTATCAAGTCCCCCCTTAACCTTCTGCACTCCAGAGAATAAAGACCTAACTTAACCATATAACAATTACAGCACGGAAACAGGCCATCTCGACCCTTCTAGACCGTGCCGAACACATAATCTCCCCTAGTCCCATATACCTGCGCTCAGACCATAACCCTCCATTCCCTTCCCATCCATATAACTATCCAATTTATTTTTAAATGATAAAAACGAACCTGCCTCCGCCACCTTCACTGGAAGCTCATTCCACACAGCTACCACTCTCTGCGTAAAGAAGTTCCCCCTCATGTTACCCCTAAACTTCAGTCCCTTAATTCTCAAGTCATGTCCCCTTGTTTGAATCTTCCCTACTCTCAGTGGGAAAAGCTTTTCCACGTCAACTCTGTCTATCCCTCTCATCATTTTAAAAACCTCTATCAAGTCCCCCCTTAACCTTCTGCGCTCCAAAGAATAAAGCCCTAACTTATTCAACCTATCTCTGTAGCTTAGTTGTTGAAACCCAGGCAACATTCTAGTAAATCTCCTCTGTACTCTCTCTATTTTGTTGACATCCTTCCTATAATTGGGCGACCAAAATTGTACACCATACTCCAGATTTGGTCTCACCAATGCCTTGTACAATTTTAATATTACATCCCAGCTTCTATACTCAATGCTCTGATTTATAAAGGCCAGCATACCAAAAGCTTTCTTTACCACCCTATCTATATGAGATTCCACCTTCAAGGAACTATGCACGGTTATTCCCAGATCCCTCTGTTCAACTGTATTCTTCAATACCTACCATTTACCATGTACGTCCTATTTTGATTTGTCCTGCCAAGGTGTAGCACCTCACATTTATCAGCATTAAACTCCATCTGCCATCCTTCAGCCCATTTTTCCAAATGGCCTAAATCACTCTGTAGACTTTGGAAATCCTCTTCATTATCCACAACACCCCCTATCTTGGTATCATCTGCATACTTACTAATCCAATTTACCACCCCTTCATCCAGATCATTGATGTACAGGACAAACAACAAAGGACCCAACACAGATCCCTGAGGCACCCCACTAGTCACCTGCCTTCAACCCGATAAACAGCCATCCACCATTACCCTCTGGCTTCTCCCATTCAGCCACTGTTGAATCTATCTTGCTATTCCTGCATTTATACCCAACAGTTTAACCTTCTTAACCAACCTTCCATGAGGAACCTTGTCAAAGGCCTTACTAAAGTCCATATAGACAACATCCACTGCTTTACCCTCGTCAATTTACCTAGTAACCTCTTCAAAAAATTCAAGAAGATTAGTCAAACATGACCTTCCAGGCACAAATCCATGTTGACTGTTCCTAATCAGACCCTGTTTATCCAGATGCTTATATATATTACCTCTAAGTATCTTTTCCATTCATTTGCCAACCACTGAAGTCAAACTAACAGGTCTATAATTGCTAGGTTTACTCTTAGAACCCTTTTTAAACAATGGAACAACATGCGCAGTACGCCAATCCTCGGGGACTATTCCCGTTTCTAATGACATTTGAAATATTTCTGTCATAGCCCCGGCTATTTCTACATTAACTTCCCTCAATGCCCTAGGGAATATCCTGTCAGGACCTGGAGACTTATCCACTTTTATATTTTTCAAAAGTGTCAGTATTTCTTTTACTTTGAAACTCATAGTATCCATAGCTACTCTACTCGTTTCCCTTAGCTCACATAATTCAATATCCTTCTCCTTGGTGAATACCGAAGAAAATAAATTGTTCAATATCTCCCCCATCTCTTTTGGCTCTGCAGATAGCTGCCCACTCTGTCTCTCCAATGGACCAATTGTATCCCTCGTTATCCTTTTGCTATTAATATAGCTGTAGAAACCCTTTGGATTTACTTTCACCTTACTTGCCAAAGCAACCTCATATCTTCTTTTAGCTTTTCTAATTTCTTTCTTAAGATTCTTTTTACATTCCTTATACTCCTCAAGCACCTCATTTACTTCATGCTGCCTATAATTATTGTAGATCTCCCTCTTTTTCCGAACAAGATGTCCAATTTCCCTTGAAAACCAGGGCTCTTTCCAATTTTTACTGTTTCCTTTCAACCGAACAGGAACATAAAGATTCTGTACTTAAATTTTCCCCATTAAATGTCCTCCATTTCTCTTCTACATCTTTCCCATAAAACAAAATGTCCCAGTTCACTCCTTTTAAATCATCTCACATCTCATCAAAGTTAGCCTTTCTCAATCAAAAATCTCAACCCTAGGTCCAGTTCTGACCTTCTCCATAATTATATTGAAAACTAATGGTTTTGTGATCACTGGACCTGAAGTGCTTCCCAACGCATACCTCCGCCACCTGACCCGTCTCATTTCCTAACAGGAGGTCCAGCACTGCCCCTCCTCTAGTAGGTACCTCTATGTATTGCTGCAAAAAACTATCCTGCACCCATTTTACAAACTCCAAACGATCTAGCCCAGCTTAGCTCACTGTACCTTTTACTAAAGCTACTACACAATTCTTTCATCCAGTTCATTACCGAATACCAAAAAACAACAGTGATCTCGGTGAAATGCAACTCCCGAATTGCTATTCATCTCTTTAATTTAGCACGTTGATTATTCACTCTGAAAGCTTCTGTTCATGGCTTTCCATCTTGTAAACTAATACTTTTGAAAAGTTGGAACCAAAGCACGGGAATATAATGTCAATTGTTTTTTTGTGAGTAATCTTAATGTAATTCTTAATTTTCTAGTTGACTCGTCAAGCAAAGTTGACCACAGTATAGCCTTCAAAGGACAACAGAAGATGTTTCTATAAAACTCTAGCATCTTCATGTGCAGATCAGTGTTGAAGTAAGTAGCTTGGCTGATGAATGTGGATGTTTCCCTGTTGTGCAGCGATGAGTCTAACCTACTATCTACCTCAGTGGAGACCCTCAGACTTGCTTTGATTGGACTTAGCTGGACTTTATCTTGTACTAACCGTTATTCGCATTATTCCCCTTATCATGTATCTGTACACTGTGGATGGCTCGATTGTAATCATGTATTACTTTTCCACTGACAGGTTAACAAGCAACTAAAGCTTTTCACTTTACCTCAGTACACGTAACAATAAACTCAACTCAACTCTTGTGCAGGAAGGAACTGTAGAAGCTGGTTTAAATCGAAGAAAGACAGAAAATGCTGGAGTAACTCAGCAGGACAGGCAGCATATCTAGAGAGAGGGTATGGGTGACGTTTCGGATCAAGACCCTTCTTCACTGTCGACCCATTCCTTCTCTCGAGAGATGCTGCCTGTCCCGCTGAGTTACTCCAGCATTTTGTGTCCATCTTCAACTCAACTCTTGCTACTCATGTGTCCAAAGTCTTCTCAAAAAAACTTTCCACTGTAGTTTTAAATTCCATAAAATCCTACTGAATGAATTTGTTTCATTCCTCTCTGCCTATAGTTATGCAGCTGCTTACTCACATAGTAACAAGTTGAATAAAGCTTCACTATTTTGCCCTTCTTTTGTTATATCATTAAACGTCTGACTGCTCAGAGTTTGTTGCAATCTTGCAGCTCATTAATAGCCTTGGAGAAAACTTGTTCAAGTATCAGAACTGATTTTTTATTTAACATCTTTCTCATTAATGTGCAACTTGGTGTGGTTTCTCTCTCTAACATTCTGTTTCGCTTTCTCCTCAATTCTCTTAAGCTAATGAGTCATGCTACAATTTGGTAACTTAATCAGAAGTATGTTTCTTAAAAGATGTATCGATAGCAGAATGACCTGCACTGTAGCAGATCCACGAGGATGCCACGTATGACAGGTCTTGAGTAAATGTATTCAGACCACATTGTTCCAGGAAATTTGTCTTCCCAAAAATCACACCACTGTGCTTTGAAGATAGCTGTTTCAGTTGGAAAATAGTTTTTTTATATCAAGCATATGGTAATGTTTTCCTTGATGCGTTCTGAGAGATTGTGATCCTAGAGTTCTACCAAGTATTAATGGGTTAGATTTGGCACTGGACAGTTTCTAGTTTCCATTCTCCTGTCTCCATGTGGAACATTCAATGGAGCAGGAGGTGTCTGGACCATCTGCTCTGCACAAGGTTAGGTCGATTCTGATACTCAATTACACGGTCTTTCTCTGTCTGAAAACTTTTGCCTCTCTAGGGGTCCCGTTCCCCATCAGTAATGATGTGCTGGCTTTAAAATGAGCAAACACCAGTGGAGGGAATTGACTAAATTAAGCAATACGTACATGATGATTCCCAGTACCCGAGGATGAATGCACAAGGTCTTCTACCCAAGATGGGGAATCAAGAATCAGAAGATGTAATTTAAAGGTGAGAGGGGCAAGACATAAGAGACTTAAGACCTGAGGGCAACTCTTTCACTGAGAGAGCAGTGGATGTATGGAATGTGCTGCCAGAGGAGGGTTGAGTCGGGTATTATAACTGCATTTAGCAGGCACGTGGATATGAATGTGGGCCAATCAAGGGCAAATAGGACTGGCTTAGATTGGCATTTTGCTTGGCATTGACGAGTTGGTCTGAAAGGCCCATTTCCATACCGTATGACGATGACTTCAAAACATGAGGACATTTAAGAACCTCACCAGACCTTTGAAGGTGAGGCACTTTAGTCCTCTCTCTACAATCAAGTCAAGTCAAGTCAAGTTTATTTGTCACATACACATACGAGATGTGCAGTGAAATGAAAGTGGCAATGCTCGCGGACTTTTGTGCAAAAGACAAACAACAAAACAACCAAACAAATTATAAACACAATCATCAAACACACATATTCTTTTACATAATAATGTGCCATGTAAACCTAGCCTCAGCACTTCCATAGTTTTCCTTCTGCAGGACCTTCAAGATGGTGGTTTTGGTGGATGGGGGAATGGAACAATACTGGCGAGCGGATTGGTCCTCATCCCCCATGCCTTATGATGCTGAAGGAGGTGTCCCGAGGCAAATTGGTCCCAGTGGGCACATGAGCAGTGGCCATGTGAGGTGAGGAACGGTGCGATTGCGGGTCGGCAAGTCCAAGTCGGCGTGTTGGTGCAATGGGCCGCTGCTGGGCCGCTGCTGGGCCCTGTGGCAGTCTGATGCTAGAGTGGATCGGGCGCCGCTCCAAGAAGCCGAGTGCATGGTCCGGATGCAGCCGGCAGCAGCTTGGAGAGACAGTGGAGGAGGACCAATCAACAACATCGCTTGGTCAGGCCGTCTCCTGAAACTCCAACCCAGTGCCATTACCCGCACCACAGGACTTTATGACTTAACAACTTTGAACTTGAAGAGTACAAGATAAGGCTGGAAATGTGGTGATTCTTATGCACTGCCTCAGTGTAATATACTATTCTAAAGCCCCTGTCCCACTTAGGAAACCTGAACGGAAACCTCTGGAGACTTTGCGCCCACACAAGGTTTTTGTGCGGTTCAAGGAGGTTCCCGGAGGTTTTTGTCAGTCTCCCCACCTGCTTCCACTACCTGCAACCTCCAGCAACCACCTGCAACCTCCGGGAACCGCACGGAAACCTTGGGTGGGGCTCAAAGTCTCCAGAGGTTTCCGTTCAGATTTCCTAAGTGGGACAGGGGCATTACACTCTTGTACTTTAGTATAATTGTATAATTTAGCAAGTTTTTACAGAACTGTATGCAGCAAACAATTTCACTGTACCTAGGTACAATTGACAATGAAGTACCATTTGCCCATTGAAGCCTCTCCTTCAATCATGACTCATAGTGACACCCATCTCCTGTCCTTATTTCACTCTCACAGTCACTCACACTCCATTCAGCTCAGCTGTCTCACATCTTCAAAAATACTTCAGCTGAGCACACACTCGCCAACAGCTCTCTCTCCTGCAAGAGAAAACGGCTTAAAACATGAAAGATGCTTCAAGAACAGACACTGTGGAAATTGACAATAATGAGAAGGATAGTAAATATAACACTTACAAGAAATGGATAGACGGCAGAGCTAACAGTAACACAGGAATCCAGGCACTGGGATCGGGAGGAACTCAACAGGTCGGGCAGCATCTGCAGAGGGAAGGTGACGCTTCAAGCTGGAACACTTGTTTGGTCTGAAGAAAGGTTCAAACCCAAAACGTTGCCTGCCCATTCCCTCCCCAGATTCTGCCTGACCTGCCGAGTTCCTCCACTATTTTGTATTTTGCCTAAGATTCCAGCGTTTCCAGTTCCTTGTGACTGAACTTATCACTTATCATCTCTTCCCACCTTACTGCCTTTGATCAGACATACAACTATATATAGTTCTTAGGGCTAACAGAATCAAGCGATATGGGGAGAAAGCAGGAACGGGGAACTGATTTTGGGTGATCAGCCATGATCATATTGAATGGCGGTGCTGGCTCGAAGGGCCGAATGCCCTACACCTGCACATATTTTCTATGTTTCTATGATTCTATACCCAGCACAACCCCTCTTGTGTTGCATTGTGCCATTACTCAAAGGCAAGACAGTGGATTGGGGAAAGGCACTAAGTTCACGTTTCAGGTCAATCACCTTTCATTAAAATGTTAAAATAGTTAGCAACTTTAAAGTTGAGGAGAAAGATGAGTGTGGTGTGGGGAGTAGGAAAGGGAATGCAAAAGGGAATTACTTCAATAGGAGGGCAGCAATAAGTACAAAGATTGCCGGGAAAAAAACGTAATGGAGGTGTTGAAGAAGAATATGTGACTGTTGCAGATCGGATATAAAAATGCCAGAAATGTAATTGTATTTATGTATTCCTGCTTCTAGCGAAAGATGAGCAGCCTGTGCTGTTAACTCTTTTTCTCTTCGATTTCCTCTTCTTTCTACCTGTTGAACACTTCCGCCATATACGTTTTGTCACTCTCACACATCAATTACTGCTTTGTGGGGAAACTGCAAGTAAACGTTTGGCCTGTACTTTTTACGCTAAATCATTACAATGGTTTTGATTCTGCAGCAGAGATGAAGGGGAGACTGCTGAGGCATGAATCTTACCAGGCTTAGCACCAGCACTGAAATCACTATCTTCTTGGACAAGGTAGCAAGAAGGTCCCAGAACGAAAACATTAGCTGCAGGTCTGCGGAAAAGGACATGGGTGCAAAGGACAGTGGGGATACTAGTGGACTACCCACCAATAAACTTCTAACAAATAAACGGAGCAAATGTAAAAGTCCACAACCAATGTATCCAGAGTTCTGGTCCTGTTCAGTTTGTTCTGGACCATGTAGTCTCCTCAGTTGCTGCAATAGTTGCCCCTTTCTCACTGGAGCCCTTGGAACCTCAAGTACATATCTTTGGAACACTTTGGCTGGTGTCATGCATTAGGTTTAACCAGTTAGTTTAGTTTAGTTTAACTTAGAGAAACAGCGCAGAAACAGGCCCTTTGGCCCACCGAGTCTGCGCCGACCAGCGATCCCCACAGCTTAACACTATCCTACGCACAATTAGCGACAATTTACAATTGTACCAAGCCAATTAACCTGCAAACCAGTACATCTTTGGAGTGTGGGAGGAAGCCGGAGTTCCTGGGGAAAACCCACGCAAGCCAATGGGGGGAATATACTAATTCTGTACAGACAAGAACCCATAGTCAGGATTGAACCCAGGTCCCTGGTGCTGTAATGCCCCTGTCCCACTTGGAAACCTGAACGGAAACCTCTGGAGACTTTGCGCCCCACCCAAGGTTTCCGTGCGGTTCCCGGAGGTTTTTGTCAGTCTCCCTACCTGCTTCCACTACTTGCAACCTCCGGCAACCACCTGCAACCTCTGGGAACCGCACAGAAACTTTGGGTGTGGCTCAAAGTCTCCAGAGGTTTCTGTTCAGGTTTCCTAAGTGGGACAGGGGCATAAGGCAGCAAATCTACTGCTGTGCCACCGTGCTGCCCCTGTTCTGCCCACTTTGGGCAGGCTTACAGTTTGGAACTTCCTGCAGGCTGCCGCAGTATAAATCAGAGTGATTAATAATCAGCAACCAAATCAGAGATATAGTGGTCGAATCACAGTGGAAGATTTGTCAGGATGATAGCGCATCTGCTCCATTACCAGGGACGCAACCATTGCAAACCCTCTGCAAGAGAACCACCTGGGTCAAAATATCCCACCGTTGCCACATTGCACATGGACCCCTTCAGGGCCAAGTTTGTGTGAATCACTTGAATGAATCACTTGCCTCACACGCTGAAGCCATTGGCATGAAGGTTGAAAGGAGAATGACTGAAAGAAATTCCCACACACCAAAACTGACAACCTTTGTAAGGATGCAAGGATGTTTTGCTACAACTGTGTCCAACAGGTATTTCTACAATAACTTTGCAGAAGTTGGTGAGTTAATTGCTCAATGTTAATCATGGATGCCAATTATTCAGGCACAGCTAATCCCATTTGCCTGCATTTGGTCCATATCCTCTGTGTTTGTCCTATCCCTGTACAAGCCCAAATGTAATTTTACTTCGGAGTCACGTGAGTGACTACGTGAAGAACCCACCCAGCGCGCAGGCGCGGCATTACGTCAGCAGTGCAACAGCGGCAGCAGCTGGAGCCAGGCTCTCCAGCGGCAGCATAAAGTCAAGACCTCAGGTAAGTGCCTTTTTTGTGTTACAGAGTCGCTCAACGGTGGAGAATTATGGCCACCCGAAAGCGACCAGCCAGAAGGACTGCCTGCCCTACTCCACCCGAGGAGGGGTCCATAGCTGGGCGGCAGCCACTCGTAGCGGAGGAGCCATTTCAACGCTCCCGCTCACCCGACGCCGAGCCGCCCCCTGTGCTGCCGATATCGACGCCCCGCACAGGGAGGAAGGCTACCCATAAAACGGACCGGCCGGTGTCCTCCGATTCGTCGGAGGAACGGGAACGCTCTCCACCGCCGAAACGGGGAGACGCCCGCATCAGCTGCATGAGGCAGCTCTTGGAACAAATGATTGATGAGGAGATGCAGGCTAGGCATCTCCCAGGAGGACGGGCTTTGGCCTCCTCCTTACCATCACCACACCCTTCTGTACCCTCTATGTTCGAGGGCAGTAAGGGAGGCCAGGACTGGGCTGGCCTATCCCAAGGGCAGGCGGACGACAACATCAGTATGCCGGGCGTGCTGGAAGAAGAGCTACTGGGTGTAGTGGGTCGGTACGCAGCGCCCCCAACGACCGGGATGGTACTACCACCTAGACTGGCGGCCAGCATCAATAGGCTTTCCAACAAGCCGCTGCTGGAAAAGGTCGTCCAGCAGGCCCTTGATACCTATACAGCGCCAGAGAATTGCGAGGCGCTGCGGGTGAAAACAGTCAACGGGCAAATATGGAACCAGCTGGGGCAGCAGATCAGGACTCACGAAGTAAAAATGCAGCGGGTCCTGAAGCTCCACTCTGCAGCCATCACCGCCTTTGCTCGGTCCGTCGGGAACGAAGAGCTTTCCATACCCCAGCAGGATGCACTGGCGTTGATGTGCAACACCACGTACGAGCTCAACAGCCTACGGCGGGATAACATCAGGCCTGCCCTCAATCCGAAATACGCAGGCCTCTGCAAAGCTCCAGCGCCGGAACGGGAGGCGCTGCTATTTGGTGCAGACCTGGCCAAAAAACTAAAAGAGTTGGAAGAGGCGGCCAAACCTGTAGGCCTCATGAGGGCAGCGCCAGGACCGAGCAGGGTGAAGACACCCAGTTGGCAGCACGCCTCAGCATCCACCAGCAGGTACCGAGCTGGTGAAAGCCTGGTGACCGCCTCCCACTACCCCCAGAGCTCTTTTTTAGAGCGGGGCCCAGGGCGGAGCCGTGGGAAGATGCGCCGCCCCACCGCAGCACCAACACGGACAACCTTGGGCCAAACCTATCGGAAACGCCCCCACAAATAAACATGGAGGTAGGTGGGTCTGGTTCCTGCCAACATGCACAGACAAAGGGTGTTGTATTAACAGGAGGACGTTTGAGGTTCTTCAAGCATGTTTGGTGCTCCCTTACTAACAATAAGTTTATACTCAACAGTATCAGTGGATACAAAATTGAATTCAAACCAGGCATAGAACCGCCAGTTCAGCACATGCCCCAAAGGGTATTCCTTCCCTCAGCAGTTGAGAAGGTAGAAGGACAAGCTGAACTAGATCGGCTCGTGGCTAAAGGCATAATAGAAATGACCACACACGAGCCGCAAGAATTTGTATCAAATATTTTTCTCAAATCCAAAAAAGATGGTGGATGTCGCATTATTATTGATCTGACGTCACTTAATCAGTCTGTTGAGTATCAACATTTCAAAATGGAGACATTTGTCACTGCCAGACAACTGATCTCCAAGGGATACTACATGGCAAGCATAGATATCAAGGATGCTTACTATTTAGTACCCATTCATAGGGATTATTACAAATATCTGAAATTTATCTGGATGGGCCAGCGATGGCAGTACAGAGCCTTGCCCAATGGTTTAACGACAGCTCCCAGATTATTTACAAAAATTCTCAAAGTGGCCATGAAAAAATTGAGAGAACAAAAACATTTAGTCGTGGCCTATCTGGACGATGTTCTCATATTAGGGAGAACAAGGGAACTAGCTGTCGCAGGAGTTTTAGCCACTAAACAACTCCTTGAAACTTTGGGATTCATCCTACACCCAGATAAATCAATATTGGAGCCTACTACTAACATGGATTACCTAGGCTTCACTATTGACACTATCCATATGACTGTCACTCTGCCCAGAGACAAAAAAGTTTCACTCATCGAAGCTTGTAACCATTTAATTGCTACACCGCAACCAAGGATACGGCACGTAGCCAGAGTTATTGGCTCTATAGTAGCAGCATTCCCGGCTGCCCAACATGGGCCCTTGCATTATCAAAATTTGCAAAGAGCAAGGACTCATGCATTACGTCTTAATAGGGGGCATTATGACCGCAAAATGGAGTTACCCACTGAAGCCAGATCAGAACTTCAGTGGTGGGTCGATAATATTTGGCACAGTCACAGTCCTATCGCCGTCACCAATCCTAACATAACCATTACAACGGATGCCAGTGCTTTAGGCTGGGGAGCTACTAACTCCATAGACAGCACAGGTGGCAGATGGACTAACTCAGAGGCATCGCTACTACAATCACTGGGCATTAACTTCTTGGAAATGCTCGCCGCCTTTTATGGGCTAAAAGCATATACATCTGATATGCGGCATGTGCATGTTAGGATTATGATTGACAACACAACGGCGGTATCTTATATCCAGCACATGGGTGGCATAAAATCAGTATCATGCGACAAATTAACTACTATAATCTGGCAATGGTGTGTCGAGAGACATATTTGGCTATCAGCTGCCTATTTACCAGGCAAGCTAAATTTAGTGGCGGACACCAGGTCACGAAAATTCAATGACAACATCGAATGGATGTTGGACCCGAAACTATTTGCTAGAATTGTCAAGCAATATGGTACGCCAGATATAGATTTGTTTGCGTCTAGACTAAATCACCAACTACCCATGTATGTGGCTTGGGAACCAGACCCAGAGGCAGCAGCGGTAGATGCCTTCACGCTGGATTGGGGAAATTTCTTTTTCTATGCTTTCCCTCCCTTCTGCCTCATCAGTCGGGTACTCCAGAAAATTCAGGCAGACTCAGCCTCCGGCATTCTGGTCGTGCCCGACTGGCCTACCCAACCATGGTTCCCAATGTTCCACGACATGGTGGTAGAGACACCTATGGTCCTTCACAACCACCCCCAATTATTGACTCACCCGGTAACTAGCATTAGTCATCCATGCCACCAAAAATTGAACCTCCTGGTTTCCAGATTCTGAACAGACCTTACCGGGGATTGGGGTTATCAGAGAGAACAATCACCACCATGTCGGCACCCCTGCGAGTTTCCACCAAGAAACAGTACCTGACCTACATCAGGAAATGGGAACAGTACTGTCTGGAAGCAGGGACATCTTACAAGACGGCTTCGATCTCGGATGTGCTGGAGTTCCTGGCCCACCTGCACCATGACCTAAAGATGAGCTACAGTGCCATCAATGCAGCTCGGAGCGCCCTGTCCGCATACCTTATGCCCATAGGACAGCATAGTGTTGGATCCCACCCTCTGGTTATCAAACTCCTTAAAGGGATTTATAACACCAAACCCCCTACACCTAGATACACCCATATGTGGGATGTTAGTGTAGTATTGTCACACCTTCGAGGTTGGCCTCCGGTGGGATCCCTGAGCCTGGAACAGTCCACTTATAAGACCCTCATGCTCATGGCGCTTGTCTCAGCTCAGAGGGTTCAGTCGCTGCATCAGTTAAATCTGGACCACATGGTGACCACCCCAGATACCATTACTTTTACCATGCCGGGGTTGGTCAAACAGAGCAGACCAGGTACATCCAACTCCCCGTTGATCTTCCGGGCATACCCTCCAGAACCTAGGCTGTGTGTGGTGACCCACCTTTATAATTACATAGACACAACCCAAACTCTTAGAGGGGGAGAAAAAGCCTTATGGGTCAGCCATAAAAAGCCTTTTGGACGGGTTACCAGCCAGACAATATCCAGATGGTTGAAACAGGTCCTTAATATGGCAGGGATTAACACAGATGTTTTTAAATCCCATTCAACCAGGGCAGCGTCCACGTCAGCGGCGGATCGGATGCAGGTTCCCCTAGACCACATCCTCAGTGCAGCGGGATGGTCAAGGGAATCGACATTCCAAAAATTCTACCGCAAACCGCTGATGCAGAAGGACGTCTTTGCGGAGAGAATTTTAGAAACCGCAAATTTATAATTTAAAGCCCAGGGGAGCTATTTTTTGTTGTTCTTAATAAACATTTGTTTTTTAAAACTAACAAACTCGTTGGTCTTTAGCTACCACTTCCTCCCTCGATGATCTTTCGGCAGTGAGTGATAAAACTGTTACACGGTTTGAAATCACAGACCTTTGAAGTCTTCACGTAGTCACTCACGTGACTCCGAAGTAAAATAGTGAGATTAAACGAGTACTTACCAGTACGAAGTTTGATCTGTATTTTATGAGGAGTTACGATGAGGGATTACGTGCCCTCCGCTCCCACCCTCATTGTATAGATCAAACTCGGACTGATGTCTCATTAATCTTTACTATCTTTACTTCAATTTGTGTCTATCTGTGATTCCACACCGCTGCTTGGAAGTATGCCGCGCCTGCGCGCTGGGTGGGTTCTTCACGTAATCCCTCATCGTAACTCCTCATAAAATACAGATCAAACTTCGTACTGGTAAGTACTCGTTTAATCTCACTATTAAATTTTGGAATTGTACCTGCCTCTACAGCTTCCTCTGGCAGCTCGATTCATTTACCTAGCAGCCTCTGTATGAACAGGTTACTCCTCAGGTCACTTTTAAATCTCTCTCCTCTCATGTTAATCACCATCCTGTAGTAATAGACTTCCCCACCCTGAAAACTGACTGTCACCATCCATCTGACCATCTTGATTCTATACATCTCTATATGATCAACCTCCTAAACGGCAATGGAAAAATGTCCCAGCCCACATAGCCTCCGCTTATAACTCAACCTCTCCAGTTCTGATAACATCCTCATGAATCTTTTCTGCACACTTTCCAGTTTAATGACATTCTTCCTCTAGCTGGGCAAGCTGAATTCACAAATACTCTAGGTGTAGTCCCACCAAAAACCTTTCCAGTTGTAATGTGTCATCCTAACTCCTGAACTCCATGCCCTGACTGATGAAGCCATCTTCCCACCATGTCTATCTTTGTCATCACTTTCAGAGAATGATACAGTTTTAGCACTCAGTGTCATTGTTTCAGAAAATTCTCCGGGGCCCAACCATTTACTATGTGAGTCTTACCCTGGTTTAATTTGCTGAAAAGTAATAATGTGCACTTGTCTGGGTTAAATTATTTCTGACGTTACTTTGCCCACCTCTCCAGTTTATCGAGATCCTGTTGTAATCTCAGTGAACCTTTCTTCACTGTCCATTACACTACTAATTTTGGTGCAATCTGCAAATTTGCAACATTGTCATCCAAATTATTAATATAAATGCAAACAATATTTCAAGAGAGAGTTATAGTTATATTTAGCTCCTAGGGCTAATGGAATCAAGGGATATGGGGAAGCAGGATTTTAGATGATTTACTGATTTTAGATGATCAACCATGATCATATTGAATTTATTTAAGAAGGAACTGCAGATGCTGGAAAATTGAAGGTACACAAAAAAGCTGGAGAAACTCAGCGGGTGCAGCAGCATCTATGGAGCGAAGGAAATAGGCAACGTTTCGGGCCGAAACCCTTCTTCAGACGAATGCCCTGACTGATGAGTCAGACGAAGGGTTTTGGCCCGAAACGTTGCCTATTTCCTTCGCTCCATAGATGCTGCTGCACCCTCTGAGTTTCTCCAGCTTTTTTGTGTACCTATGATCATATTGAATGTTGGTGCTGGCTCGAAGGGCCGAATGGCCTACTCCTGCACCTATTTTTCCACGTTTCTATGCTCAAGGGCCTCACCCAGTGATCACTCCTTAAGTTATCCCTGTGGCAAAGAAAACTGTATGAAATACCTAAGTACAATTGGTGCTGGCTTATGGCTCATTGGACCTAAAACTCCATACAGACAAGTACCCACAGTCAGGATCAACCCTGGGTCTATGGCACTGTAAGGCAGTAGCTCTACCGCTGCGCCACCCTGCTGTTAAATGCTAAATAAAAAAATCAAGAAGTGATGGAAATGTCAGAAAACAAAGAAAATATCATGATAATGCCCTTTCCCACTTTAGCAACTGCATGATAGGTGTCTTCCAGAACGTTGTTGCATATACTATTCGCAGCACCATTGTAACAAAGATGCTGCAGTACTTGCTCCCGTGAAACCAGGAGTCAATAGATTTTGCTGAAACTAGTAACATGATCAACAAATGCTGAAAAAACATTAATTTGTCAGACAGTTTCACACAGAGTTTTGATTGCTTTTGGAGGATTATATTATTAACACAAATTTACCTGTAGTGTAATTACAAATTGGACAAATACTTCTTTCCAACAATCAGCTCCCCATAACTTTGGCATTTTGTCGTTTTACTGTCATGATGCTGCTGCTTATATCATTAGAAAGATAAAGTCTGAATTTATGCCAACGACAACAAAGAAAATGCAGGAATTATTGTAATCTGTTTCTTGACTGAATTTCTGAAGTAGAAAGGGAGAATGTTGGAAATACTCAGCAGATCAGCCAGCATCTGTGAGGAGAACCAGAGAACTTCCTTCTAAAGAAGGGTCCCAATCATACTCATCACCTGTTCATTCCCTCCCCTGATGTTACCTGGCCCGCTAAGTTCCTCCAGCAATTTGTGATGTGTTCAAGATTACAGCATTTGCAATCTCGTGTGTCTCAGACTTTCCTCTGGATAGTTTGCCTAGCTAGTTGAGTAATCCTAGCATTTTTGTTTTATTACTAGATTTTCATCATTTGCAGTATTTTGCATTTCAGTTGTCAAATCTTGGTTTATTTTCCTCTCTTCAATGTAAAGAACAGTTTTTGCAGTTTTCCTGCCATAAAGGAAAGCTACGGAAATGCCAATTACAACTGTTTATGTTGGAGTGGTGCTGCAATGTGCAGCAAGTCAAATACCATGTCTTACAATGTGAGCTCACTCTCTCTCTCTCTCCCTCTCCCTCCCTCTCCCTCCCCCTCTCCCTCTCCCTCTCTTTCTCCCTCTCTCTCCCCTCTCCCTCCCCTCTCCCTCTCCCTCTCCCCTCTCCCCTCTCATCTCCTCCCCTCCCTCCCTCTGTATGGACCCAATAGGGTTATTCCGACACAGACCTGAGCAAAAGAGTTTGAAGATCAGGCAGCAGCTGATCAGAGAAGTAGAACTAATGTTTCAGACTAATTACCCATCATCAGAACTAGGAGACAGAAACTTATTTTTTTCTGTTTCTCTCTCCATAGATGCTGTTCAACTTGTTGAGTATTACCGCATTTTTAATTCAGATTTCCAACATATACAGGTTATTTTCACAAGAGCGTTTGAAGTCCAAACAAAAGTTAGAACTCAGCTGAAATATCGACATTAACACGAGGAAATTAAATGAATATTAATTGGGTGAAGCATGTAGATTCTTCACCTTCAGATTGAGACCGTATTTGGGATCTCAAGGATTATTCGGTTTTAAATGAAAGGAAGATATTTTATTATTTTTAACATTTTTGCGAGATTACATATTATAGATTTTGTACATTATGCACATTCAAGTCCAATTAATAATCCGAATTAATTCAGAGAACAGCACCACATACTCCTTTGGTGTCTTGAAATACAAAGGCACTAAAATGGAATATATCTTTATTATAGTTAAAGGCAAAGAACAAGTCATGATCTAGGTGTTTAATATGCTAACTATGGATACTGCAGACTTGAGCAGTTTATTTAATGGATTGAGAATGCAAAAACAGAGGAAATTAACATAAACTTAACAAGCTGAAAGAGACTCAAATGAATTTCCGCATCCCAATCATCTATCAAAAGCAATTAAAAATGTTGAGTTTGTTGACTTCTTTTAAAAGACATCTGAGTGAATACCAAATGAAGAACACAATTGGGAAATAAAAGGCAGGAATACTCAAATATATTTAGGAGCATGAATCTTCTAAGTATAGAAATTTACTTTACCTATCCCAATAGCAGTTTCCATTCCACCACATGCTGATACTGAATTTGCACTGGATGAACCATATGTGTAGGAATGAACTGCAGATGCTGGTTTTAACCGAAGATAGACCAAAAAAAAAGCTGGAGTAACTCAGCGGGACAGGTAGCATCCCTGGAGAGGAAATGGGGGACGTTTCGGGTCTGAAGATGGGTCTCGACCTGAAATGTCGCCCATTCCTTCTCTCCAGAGATGCTGCCTGTCCCACTGAGTTACTCCAGCTTTTTGTATCTACCTTCTGGATGAACCATACACCGCTACAAATAGTTTTGAAACAAAATACCCTCAGGCCTCGTTCATAAGAGCCAGGGACTTCAACCAGGCCAACCTCAAGAGTGTGCTACCCAAATACTCACGGCACATCTCCTGACCCACCAGAGGCTCAAAGACCCTTGACCATTACGACACCGCCATCAATGATGTCTACAATTCCATCCCCCAATTGCATTTTAGGAAAATCTGCAAACCTGGCTGTACTTCTACTCCCTGCTCACAATCAGAAACTGAAGATGAGGAGTTGGTACAGAAAGTCATGTTGGTCTGGGGAAACAGACGAGACGTCACCGCTTTGAGTTAGCGGACTGGTCCATATTCAAGGGCGCCAGATCTAATCTAGATAAATATATCGCCACCAGCACAAATACTTCATCGGTAAGTGTTTAGAGGAATGCATATCAAAGAAGATAATATGAGTGTTTCCCAACCGGAAACCATGGGTGAACTGTGAGCCCCACTTCGGAGTAGTCCACGACTGCAGTTTTCAAGTCAAATTATCCCAATTGAACATAGAACATAAAACATTGCACAAGACAGCACAGGAACAGGCCCTTCAGACCACAATGTCTGTGCAGAACATGATGCCAGGACCAGTCATTATCTGTCTGTCCATAATCCATATCTCTCCAATTCTTGCATTTACATGTACCTACCCAAAAGTCTCTTAAATACCACTATCATATCATCTCAACCACCACCCTGGCAGCACGTTCCAGGCACTTATAACCTTTTGCGCAAATAAACATGTCACACAGATGTTCTTTAAAATTTGCCCCTCTCACCTTAAAGTTATGCCCACTAGAATTTCATATCTTCACCCTGGGAAATAGATTCTGACAGTTTACCAATGCCTTTCATAATTTTATATACGTCTATCAGGTCTCCCTGCAACCTTTGCAATTCTAGAGAAAACATTCCAAGTCTGTCCAAACTTTCCCTGGAGATAATCCCCTTTAATCCAGGCATGAGTCTGGTAAACCTGCACCCTTTCCAAAACCTCAATATCCTTCCTCTGACGACCACAACAGCAACATTCCAAATGCGGTCTAATCAAAGTCCTATAAAGATGCATCATGACTTCATGACTGTTATACTCAATGTCCCGGCCAAAGAAGGCAAACATACAATATGCCTTTTTTTTTACCATTGTCTACTTTTATTTCCGCTTTGAAGGATTATGGACGAATCCCAAGATCCCTCTGTACATCAATGCTGTTGAGGTCATGCTATTAATTGTATATTTACAGAGGCCAGGCACAGGCAAGTGGGATTAGCTTGGTTGTGCAACTTGAGTGGTGTGGACAAGTTGGCTGAAAGGTCAGTTGTGTAGATCAGGGGTTCCCAACCTTTCTCGGCCCGTTTACCCCTGGCAACTTTAATAGCACATAACAATGTTATGTTACTTATTTATGAACAATTAATGATGAACAGATGCCAGAACCAAACACATTCAGTCAATGAAAAAAAAATGTACAAATCCAGAATCAACAAATTTACGCCCTGGGTGGTAAATTTACCCAGGTTGGGAACCCTTGGTGTAGATCTATGACTATGAGCTCTTTGACTCTACAGGCAAGCCTTGCAAGGTGCGGCTCTACTGGGGGGGGGGGGGGAAATGAATCCGATAGTCAACATCAAGGAAACGCAGGATTGAGGGAGGATTCTCATATGGTCACTGCTATGGTTCAGGTCCTTCTCAGTGCAAGTGAAGGTTGAAATAACAGATTGCAGAAGGATGATGAAGCTAAATATATTGATCAGATCCGCACTCTTTGGTGTGGTACATCAGTTAAGTTGGGTACTTGAATGTGTAAATCTCGGCATACATTGGTCTGAGCAATTGCAACCATTTGAAATGGTCATCGGTACAATGCAATCAGATATTCCAGCCAAACAGACACCAAGGCAAAAGTTTTCCACAATGCGAATAACAGCCCCCTTCTCACAAGAGAGGTCCATCTATTTCTTATCCTGCTGGGACTATTAACAGAGGTGACTTAGTGTGTTTATGTGGTCAGACATTAATTGAGTGAAAATTTCAACCACTATTGTCGGACGAGAGGTCATTGAAGAATTTCAATGGTGATTACCTACAATAACCTAAATTCTGGGGAATGTTGTTATCTGGTCCCCATTTTGAATGTTGTCCACTTCATGTCTCCTTTCCACAAGAAAGACAGTGTTACTATTCCAAACAAGGGTCATTGAATTTAAATTCTGTTTTTCCCTCTCCCAGGAAAATTGCCTGACCTGTTGAATATTTCTGGCAGCTTATAGTTTTATTTCAGATTTCCAGCATCTGCAAGCTTTTGCTTTTCGACAATGAAGATATTGTCCCCTCTAAAATATTATACGGGGAAATATATTTGCTGATGTTTCCTTTACACCAGTTTCTGCTTAGTGATAAGAGCCACATTTATTACCTCCACTAGACCTGCATCTTATACACCTTTTGTCCATATGCATCTTTGTTAGTTGCTTTACAACGTTTTGCATTGGGAACTATCCGATACGGCAAACATTCTCTGCTTTTGAACTGATTTGACCAAGTCAAGTCAAGTCAGGTTTATTGACATATGCACGTGCACATATGCACAGGTCGCAGCAGATTCAAAGGCACATAGACTCAGACAAACACATAAAACAAATTGTACATTAAGAGGGCACTGCGGTGACCTAATCCGCGAGTTCTGGGGAGTTTGCCCTCGACTCAAACTCACAGCCTGGTTGACACAAGGTCCTAGGAGGTCTTTGTAACTTTCCTTCATGCTCGAGAGTAGTCCCCATGTACTCGAGGCCTCAGCTAGGTCACGGTTTATTTTTAAACATGTTGAAAAATGTCCGCGAGTAAAACAAGGTCGCTGTAATTACCGGACTCGTACACTATTAAAGATACAACATAGAAAAATAGAAATTAGGTGCAGGAGTAGGCCATTCAGCCCTTCGAGCCTGCACCGCCATTCGCGATGTTCATGGCTGATCATCCAACTCAGACTCCGTACCTGCCTTCTCCTCCATACCCCCAAATCCCCTTAGCCAGGAGGGCCACATCTAACTTTCCTTCAAATCGATAGCCAATGTACTCGGGCCTCAACTACCCTCTGTGGCAGAGAGTTCCAGAGATTCACCACTCTCTGTGTGAAAAAAGTTTCTCCGCTCGGTTTTACAGGTTGCTGTAATTACCGGAAGCTGTGTACACTTGTCCTGGATACAACACATCTTTATTGAACTCCACAATATTGGATATGCAGTACATTACATGTCAAAGCTGCTGCATCTACTGTCTGATGTAGGCGAGTTCCGAATATTATAAAACATGTACTAGGCGGGGCTACTACTAACTAACACTAACATGCAATAGCCAATCTACATCTCTTCTTGTAGAAGATGAAAAGCATCTTTCTAGTATGCGATTCAAGGGCAGCTCACACAGCTCTCTGAATTTTCTGAGCAGAACTGTTGAGTTGTCAATGGTCTCGGCAGGCATTAGGACCTGGCCATTAGCATCTTGAATGGCAGGAGAAAATTCAAAGTTGTCTGTGTGATCCATTGCCTCTGGACCCGTTAGATTGAGCAGTAGCGATGCCTTTAAATCATCAGGATCATTACGATGAGCAATGCGAATATAATGAGTGTAGTCACATTCGAAGATACGCCATTGTTCGGCCGTCTGAATCAAAGATCAAAGGGCTAGGTTTGCGGCAGGAGTTGGCCATAACGTGGAGAAAAGTGATAAAATAAAACTGATAAAAGAAATAAATCACGGTAAACAGCGGTATGGGTCCGGATCCCACTTCTGACACAATGTAATTACCGGACTCGTACACTATTAATGATATAACACATCTTTATTGAACTCCACAGTATTGGATATGCAGTACATTACATATCCAAGCTGCTGTATCTACTCTCTGATGTAGGCAAGTTCCTAATATTATAAAACATGTACTAGGCGGGGCTACTACTAACTAACACTCTAATTGGCCAACATGCAAGAGCTAATCTACAGTCATCATGGAAAAAATCGATACTTTTTTTACTCGTAGGTTTAGCCGAAGTAGGTCGGCATGTTATGTGTAGGAAATCGAGGGTAGTCGAAGGTAATTGAAGGTAATTGAAGGTAGTCGAAGGTAGTCGTAGATAATCTTCAACATAGTCAAAGGGAGGTCAAAGGAGATCGAAGGAGGTCGGCTTCACTCTCCACTATTCGGTGTCCAATTTTCACAAAGCTAGTTGAAACTAGTCTTCGACATAGTCGAAGGAGGTCAAAGGAGGTCTTCAACATGACATTTTTTCAAACTCTCCTAAACTCTTCTGAACTAGCCAATTAGTCACCGCAGTGGGACTGTCTCTTTAGGCAGCAACTCCACTGCTGCACTGTGCGGCCCGATAAACAATAGTGAGAAGAGGACTTGGCCTGGATCATGGGGATCCTTGATGGCAGTCCCAGAAGTAGCTGCTTTTGATGAAGAGGTCAATGCCCATGATGGACCTGGCTGAATCCACCGTTCTCTGCATTCCTGTCTGTTAGAGGTGCTGTACCACACCGTGTTGTGTATATCTGAAACAATATATTAATATATTTGGAGACAAATTGAATCTCTTTACACTTCTCTGAATGGAGAGGTACTGGCACACCTTCTTCATGATTGCATCTTTGTGGTGGGCTCAGGATAGGATCCGAAATGTTAATGCCAAGAAATTTAAACCTGCTAGCTTCTCCACCACTGACCTTCCAATGGAAAGTGTGCATAGTCTCCCAACTTCCCCTTTGTGAAGTCAACAATGAGTTTCTTGCTCTTGTTGATATTGAGGAAGACGTTGTGTTTGTGGCACCACTCAACCAGGTGTTCTTTCTCCTTCCCGTATGCTGACTCATCACCGCTGATGGTTCGACCAACTACAGTGGTGTCGTCAGTGAATTTATAGATGGTACTGGAACTGTTCTCAGCCACACAGATACACAGAGTGTAAAGAGAGTAGAGCAGGGGGCTAAGTACACCACCTTGAGGTACAGCTCTGTTGATCACTGAGGGGATATTGTAACTGATCTGCACTGATTGAGGAAGTCAATGATCCAGTTGAAAAGGGAGATAACCTGACCACTTAATTTTGTGCTAAAATTCCCTTCTGGAGTATTAACTTTGGCCAAAATACTGACCATAACTAACTTTGTACCAAGTAGCCCACTTTACCACAACTGCCTTTGTGAGGTTTGGTCATTTAAGCAAAATTACAAAAATTGTGGACCGTCCAAGCAAAGCAACTAATAGACAGTGTAATTGCAGACATTGGAACAGTTTTCTCCCTTTAATATTGTGTACTTAATGAATTTAGCTAATTAAGTAATGGTCATGAGCACTTACCTTTTAAGACCCCTGCACATAATTGTGATATTTAACATGATTACCACAAGCACTGTGAGATATGTATTACTTTTAATAAAAATCTTCTCATGATAGAGTTGTTCTTGGGAAACCTGTCAATTCTTGCTCACTTCTGCTTCACAACAGTGATGAGTGGTGAGACTGCTGTCAAAATGATGAAGGTAGATGGTTCCATGATTTTCTCCGAGCAACAAGAAAAACATGAATGTATTTCTGAGTGACACCACTTTAGAATTTGGAGGGAAACGTACAAGTGATAGTAGCTTCATGCACTGATTATGGCGGAGGTTGGAAGTTTAGGTTATGATGTTACTGAAACCTTGCTTCAGATATGGTACGATGCAGCTTCAGGAGATCAGTTGCAAAAGGGACAGGGATGGAAAGGTTCTGGGCAGCAATCTTCTGGTGCTGCTCTATTCTTTTTACTCTGCATTTGATATAGATTGTGGTTGTCCTTTCACCTCAGTGTTAGTTTTCTACACCAACCCTATAACTCTTGATTCCTTTAACTTTTAAAAAGGTATTTATGTCTACCTTGAATATATTCAGTGACTGAACTTCCACTGCCCGATTGGAGAGATAATTCCCAAGGTTCACCCTTTGCAGGGAAAAGACATTTCTTCACATCTCTGCCTTTGATTTGACCAAGACATCCCAACCAAGGGAATCATCAACCCTTCACCAACTCCACAATAACTTTGTTGGATTTACTGAGATTATTTCTCATTCTTTTCAACTTAAGAGAGTACAATATACTCTGCATAATCTCTCCACAACTATAAAGCCACCATCTCAGGAATCAATCTGGTGAATCTTTGCTGCACTCTCCTTGTTTCAAATATATGCTTCCTTAAGTTTGGAGACTAGATCTATGCACAATATTACAGATGCAGTCTCACTAAAGCCTTATATAATTGTAGCAAGATATCACGGACCAAGGACAACTGATCTGTGGGACAGGGCGGCTCAGAGTATAGGGTAATGAGCCAACTTTGAAGTTCATCGTTAGAGAGCAAGAAACAAATCTCCCATATTTCCAAACTGACATTTGTTTTCACTGAGATCCATTCCTGAAATGGCCATACTGCAAATGCGAAAAACAGAGTTTGTTGTAAATGTTCTTTTTTTTTTAATCCCATTTCTTCTCTTTCCCGTATTTTAATAAAAATAATTAGTGGAGATTTCTTTTTGCAGTTATTTACCCAACACTATGTTATGCTGTTAATTTTGTTTATACAAGGAGTTATCCCAAATAGTTGAGGGTGTTCTTTAGCCTAGATTTATTGGTTGTTGTACATAAAGGATGTTCACTGTGTTCCACTCAAAAATGCTGAGGCACTGGGCTATTGAATTTGGCATTTTAAATCAAACTTCATATCTGGCATTTTATGGAGACGACTTCTGCTGAATGTTCTGTGTAACAAGACAAAAAGCCCCTTCTTTCAAACTGTGTTTTGTTTTAATAACGCCAAATGCATAGAGGAACCACTTTTTCCATGGTTGGATACGTTGAGCATTGCCACATTTATGTGAGTCTGACACATAATCAGGACTTACTGTGAGAAGGAGAAGAAATTCAATAAAATGTTTTTTGGGGGAAGAAATTGTGGGCAGTGAGGTATTTAACTAATGTATTATTGACAAGTTCTTATAAAATGGTATGCTAACTGAGCTCTATATTCCTACTGATGGGCAAATAGGTTGTCGACAGAAAAGTGAATCCCAAAATTGAGATCCTTATTTTAAGAAACCTACTTTTCTCCCATTTTCAGACCACTACAAGCCAACTTGTACTTTCAGAGAACATAAAACAGAGAACAGTGGAGCACAGGAGCCACTTTGGCCCACAATATTAATCACCTTAACTACTTGTGCTGCCCCTCCCAAGGTCACTCTGCACATCAATGCTGATAACCGTCTTGCCATTATAGAGTCATAGTCATAGCCATGGAGCGTGGAAACGTCCGCCCAACTTGCCCATGCCGACCGACATGCCCCATCTACACTGGTCCCATTTTCCCGCCCTTGCCCATAACCCTCTAAATCTATACTAACAAAATAGACAATGTGGGGAGAAAAAATGAATTATGAAAGTAAGCTATCCAATGACATAAAAGAGGATGGCAAAAGTTTCTTCAGATATATAAAATGTAAGAGAAAGGCAAGTGTGGACATTGGACCACCGGAAAATGACACTGGAGAAGTGATAATGGGGAATGACAAAATGCCAGATGAAATAAATGTTTTTGCATCAGTCTTCACAGTGGAAGCCACCAGAATGTGCCTGGTAAACAGCGGCCAAACCCACCAGCAGGCCCGGCATGCCTGGAGCGGACCGAGGAATAGCCCACTGTGGACAGCGAACTTGACCCCGTGCCACCAGAGTTGAAGGGACACACTGGTGGTGTCGTTAGCGAATTTGAAGATGGAGGTGGAAATGTGTCCAGCTACACAGTCATGGGTATAGAGTGAGTAGAGTAGGGGGATGAGCCAATTCCAAAAGACGTGGTCTATGTTTCTGGACCTATTACAAGTATGAGGCGCAATAGTAATTTAAATAAATAAATAAATGGTATCAGGACCTGGTAACGGGAGGTAAAACAACAAAAACAGACTTGGTTGGTAGTCCCCTTTCTGCGGAGTTTAATGTTATAATAGAGCGATTGTTCCTATTTTCTTTTTCTTTCTTTTCTAGGGTCTATTTTCTCACTTTACTTCCTTCTCTAACTTCTTTTCTAAGGGGCTTTCTTTTCCCAACACTCTTGCACTTCAAGACGCTTGCGCACTTTCTTTACTTTCCTTACTTCTATCTTTTTCTTAAAGCTCAAAAAAAAAATGAAGCGGTACAAAAAATGTATTAAGATATATGTGTTGTGTAGTATTGTAATTTACCGTACTTCTAATAAAAATAAAATTAAAAAAAAAAAAAAAAAAAAAAAAGAGTAGGGGGATGAGCACACAGCCTTAAGCTGCTCTTGTGCCAATGGTTATGGAGGAGGAAGTGTCGCTGTCAATTTGTACTGGTTGTGTTCTGTTGATGAGGAAGTTCCGGATCCAGTTGCAGGGGCATGCGCAGAGACCAAATTCCATGAGCTTGGTAATGGCCGTCATGATTAAAGGCCTTCAGTTCAAAGCTAGTCTATTTTTACGAATACAAAGGGATGATCTTCTATTCCAGGCTCAGGACCTCCTGGGTAGATTTTTAAAATTTATAATCTAATATTTAGCATGGAATTCTTCCAGTCAGGAGAAGCCTGTGCTCTTTGCCAGCTGTATAGTTAGATGCTGCTTAGTGCTTTTAAAGCTGACACAGCAGCAAGCAATTTCTAAGCCTTTGTCTGCTTATTCTTCCAACTACGCTGCATCAATTTACAAGGCCATTGAATAAAAAGTGGATAGAATGGAAAGCAAATTCTCAGTTTTACCTGCAATGGGAAGTAACAAATTGCAAGGTCAGGAATGCAGTGAATTTAAAAAAAATATGCATTGTACTGCTGTTGAATATTCATCATCTCACAATCATTCCATTTCCATTCGACAGTATGTGGCGTGTGGGTCTCAAAAGGAAGCACGAAGTCCAGTGTTTTGAGAGGCACCTTTAATTATGTTCCTCCCGGTTGTAGGGAAGACCAAACCCAGAGAAAGTTGGCACCCAAACCCCTGCCTTTAAACCCTCTGGCTAAGGGCCGCCTCCGGACTGAACCACTCCCGTGTCGAGGGGTTCGACAGTATGATGACACGACCCTTGGGAGCCGCCACAGGACCCACCCTCCCCCAGAACCAGGCACGAAACACACCGGCGGGCGCACGGCCCGGATGGCCTGCGTGCAGAAGTCAGCCGATCGTGGGGCTGGCGGAGGCATAGGTGGGGGGACAGGTCGAGGGACAGGTCGAGGGACCGGCGGGAGGACTGGTGGAGTGACAGACGGAGGGAGCCATGAAGGGGGGCGCCCTCGAGGCCAAGGTTGGGCAACCAGCACCGGCCGGTCAATGTCCAGGTGCGCCGGCTTCAAACGGTCAATCGACACGGCCTCCGGCCGGCCCCCCATGTCCAGGACAAAAGTCGACTGCCCGTGTTCCAGCACCCGGAACGGGCCCTCGTACGGCCTCTGGAGTGGCGTCCGGTGGGCATCACGGCGCAGGAAGACGTATGGGCAGTCCCTGAGGGCTGATGGCACGTGTGGGCGAAATGTCCCATGGCGGGACGTCGGGACGGGTGCGAGCCTGCCAACTCGCTCGCGAAGGCGCTTTAGGGTGGATGAGGGCATTCCCTGCTGCCCCGGCGCCGACGGCACGAACTCCCCGGGCACCGTGAGTGGCGACCCGTACACGAGCTCTGCCGATGATGAGGCCAAGTCCTCTTTGGGACCAGTCCGGATGCCCAGCATGACCCACGGCAACTCGTCCGTCCAGTCCGGGCCGGAGAGTCGTGCCTTCAGTGCTGCCTTTCGCTGCCGGTGGAACCTCTCCACCAGACCGTTAGCTTGCAGGTGGTAAGCCGTGGTGTGGTGCAGCTGCACACCCAGCAAGCGAGCCACGGCTGACCACAGCTCGGAGGTGAACTGTGGCCCCCGGTCTGAGGAGATGTGCGCCGGCACCCCGAAGCGAGCAATCCAATGCGCGGACAACGCACGAGCACATGTAGCCGTTGAAGTATCGGCCAGCGAAATGGCCTCCGGCCACCGCGTGAAGCGGTCCACCATTGTAAGAAGGTGGGTGATGCCCCGGGACAGCGGGAGAGGCCCTACAATGTCTACGTGGAGATGGTCGAATCGCCGGTGAGGTAGACCAAACTCCTGGAGAGGCGCACGGACATGGCGCTGGATTTTTGCCGTCTGGCACGGAATGCAGGTGCGAGCCCAATGGCCAACCTGCTTGCGCAGACCGTGCCACATGAAACGAGCTGCCACTAGTGCCGTTGTCACCCAGATTGATGGGTGAGCCAGTCCCTGGATCACCTCGAACACCCTCCTGCGCCAGGTGGCAGGGACGATGGAGCGCGGCTGACCGTACGACACATCGCACAGGATTGTCACTCCCCCAGGACCGAGAGGGACATCCTCAAGGCGGAGGCCGGCGATGGCAGTCCGGTAGGCGGGCAACTCATCGTCCGTGAGCTGTGCCTCTGCCAGAGCAGAATAGTCATTTCCGGGCGCCACCTCGAACACGGCGTTTATAGCGGGGCAGGACAATGCGTCGGCCACCCGGTTCTCTTTCCCCTCGATGTAGCGGATAGATGTTGTATACTCCGATATGTAAGCCAATTGCCGCTGCTGTCGTGCGGATCAGGGGTCGGAAACCTTCGCCAGGGCGAAAGTGAACGGCTTGTGGTCCGTGTAGGCAGTGAACGGGCGGCCCTCCAGGAAGTAGCTAAAATGGCGCACTGCCAGGTACAGAGCCAGGAGCTCGCGATCGAACGTGCTGTATTTCATCTGCACACGGTTGAGGTGCCGGCTGAAGAAGGCCAGGGGCCGCCAAACTCCGCCCGTCAGTTGCTCCAGCACAGCACCAACCGCCAACTCCGAGGCGTCCACCATGAGAGCAGTTGGGGCATCTTCCCGCGGGTGCACCAGCAGTACGGCCCGAGCAAGAGCCTCCTTCGCGCCGTCAAAAGCTGCCCCTGCCCCGTGGGTCCATTCACGTTCTTGTTCTGCCCACCCGCCAGAAGTTGATACAGAGGCCGCATGATGTGGGCCGCGGATGGCACGAAACGATGGTAAAACGCCATCATGCCGACAAACTCCTGCAGGCCACGCACCGTGCGTGGGCGGGGAAACCGAAGGATGGCATCGACCCTGTCAGGGAGGGGAACCGCGCCTTGCGCAGTCACGCGGTGGCCGAGGAAGTCAATCTCGGTTACACCAAAACGGCACTTGTCGAGGTCACCAATGTGGTGCGTGGAAGCAAGCACTAAGTCCAGTGATTTGAGAGGCACCTTTAATTATGTTCCTCCTGGTTGTAGGGAAGACCAAAACCAGAGAAAGATGCCACCCAAACCCCTGCCTTTAGACCCTCTGGCTAAGGGCCGTCTCCGGACTGAACCACTCCCATGCCGAGGGGTTCGACAGTATGATGGCACGACCCTTGGGAGCCGCCACAAGCATCTGTTTGAGTCTAGAAAGTGTAAAATGCATGGGCCGCTACACCGGGATACTTTAAATTAAGCTCAGCTAAAAAGAAACTGAGAATGATCTGCAACATGCGACTTCGCCTCACTCCTGCAAAACTTACAAACAAATCACGTTGAATAAAACTTTGAAACTCTTTTCTTCGTTTCTCTTCTTTCACCTGGTCTGTAGAAGAGTGATCTCCCATCAATAGAACATTACTGGAAGACAACCTGTAAGTAATAATGATTGGGGGAATGTTTGACCAGCTATACCAATTCTGCACTAGAGTTTCCAATAAAATTCCTTCCTTGAATGAATCCGTGTGCTAACATAGCTAATTTGTAAAATGCACCATCTAATTTGGCTTTATTCATTACCTCTAAGTCGGATGCGATGAGTACCACTGTCTATCCATAGAGAAAAGAGTTAAACCCCTGTCTCACGGTGCGAGTTGACCCACGAGGTACCCCGAGTTTAAAACAAATTTAACTCGTGGTAACTACGTACAATAAACGCAGCTGGAACATCAGAACTCGTGGACGCAACTTAACGACTCGTGGTGCTGACGGCAGGTATCCGTGAAACTTGTTAACTCTTGGAAAAATTCAAACATGTTTAAAGTTTTCCACGAGTAAAATGTACTGCTGAAGGTAAAAATTGAAACATTTAAACTCGTTTTAAGAACGTAATGGCCCGTGCGTTTACCTTAGTGTCTCGTGAGTCTACCGTGGGAACTCTTTAACTCAGCGGGCAGGCAGCATTAGCGTTCATAGAGCGGGATCTTTTGAAGAATATCTGGGTGCGAGGATTGACCGCACTCTTTTTACATTTACCGGGGCACTGTTGTAAAGAACAGTACAGCACAGAAAGAGGCCCCTCAGCCAATAATGTCTGTACCATTATGATGCCAATCTAAATAACCATATAAACCATATAACAATTTACAGCACGGAAACAGGCCATCTCGACCCTTCTAGTCCACGCCGAACACATAATCTCCCCTAGTCCCATATACCTGCGCTCAGACCATAACCCTCCATTCCCTTCCCATCCATATAACTATCCAATTTATTTTTAAATGATAAAAACGAACCTGCCTCCACCACCTTCACTGGAAGCTCATTCCACACAGCTACCACTCTCTGAGTAAATAAGTTCCCCCTCATGTTACCCCTAAACGTCAGTCCCTTAATTCTCATGTCATGTCCCCTTGTTTGAATCTTCCCTACTCTCAGTGGGAAAAGCTTTTCCACTTCAACTCTGCCTATCCCTCTCATCATTTTAAAAACCTCTATCAAGTCCCCCCTTAACCTTCTGCGCTCCAAAGAATAAAGCCCTAACTCGTTCAACCTTTCTCTGCAACTTAGTTGCTGAAACCCAGGCAACATTCTAGTAAATCTCCTCTGTACTCTCTCTATTTTGTTGACATCCTTCCTATAATTAGGCGACCAAATTTGTACACCATACTCCAGATTTGGTCTCACCAATGCCTTGTACAATTTTAACATTACATCCCAACTTCTATACTCAATGCTCTGATTTATAAAGGCCAGCACACCAAAAGCTTTCTTTACCACCCTATCTACATGAGATTCCACTTTCAGGGAACTGTGCACAGTTATTCCCAGATCCCTCTGTTCACCTACATTCTTCAATTTCCTACCATTTACCATGTACGTCCTATTTTGATTTGTCCTGCCTAGATGTAGCACCTCACACTTATCAGCATTAAACTCCATCTTCCATCTTTCAGCCCACTCTTCCAACTGGCATAAATCTCTCTGTAGACTTTGAAACTCTACTTCATTACCCGCAACCCCACCTATCTTAGTATCATCTGCATACTTACTAATCCAATTTACCACACCATCATCCAGATCATTGATGTACATGACAAACAACACTGGACCCAACACAGATCCCTGTGGCACCCACTCGTCACTGGCCTCCAGCCTGACAAACAACCATCCACCATTACTCTCTGGCATCTCCCATTCAGCCACTGTTGAATCCATCTTGCTACTCCACCATTAATACCCAACCATTGAACCTTCTTAACCAACCTTCCATGAGGAACCTTGTCAAAGGCCTTACTGAAGTCCATATACACAACATCCACTGCTTTACCCTCATCAATTTTCCGAGTAACATCTTCAAACAATTCAAGAAGATTAGTTAAACATGACCTTCCAGGCACAAATCCATGTTGACTGTTCCTAATCAGACCCTGTTTATCCAGATGCTTATATATATTATCTCTAAGTATTCTTTCCATTAATTTGCCCACCACTGACGTTAAACTAACAGGTCTATAATTGCTAGGTTTACTCTTAGACCCCTTTTTAAACAATGGAACAACATGCGCAGTACGCCAATCCTCCGGCACTATTGCCCGTTTCTAATGACATTTGAAATATTTCTGTCATAGCCCCTGCTATTTCTACACTAACTTCCCTCAATGTCCTAGGGAATATCCTGTCCGGACCTGGAGACTTATCCACTTTTATATTTCTCAAAAGTGTCAGTACTTCCTCTTCTTTGATCTTCATAGTTTCCATAGCTACTCTACTTGTTTCCCGTACCTCACATAATTCAATATCCTTCTCCTTGGTGAATACCTAAGAAAAGAAACTGTTCAATATCTCCCCCATCTCTTTTGGCTCTGCAGATAGTTGTCCACTCTGACTCTCTAATGGACCAATTTTATCCCTCGTTATCCTTTTGCTATTAATATAGCGGTAGAAACCCGTCGGATTTACTTTTACCTTACTTGCCAAAGCAACCTCATATCTTCTTTTAGCTTTTCTAATTTCTTTCTTAAGATTCTTTTTACATTCTTTATACTCCTCAAGCACTTCATTTACTCCATGCTGCCTATAATTATTGTAGATCTCCCTCTAAATGTATCCTACCTGCCTGCACATGAGCCTCTACTCCCTTCCCGCTCATCCATGTGTTGGTCTAAATGCCTCTTAAAAGTTGATAATGCGTCTGCTTGCATTACATTCCCTGGCAGTAGAATCCAGACGCCTACTCCAATGTGTGGAAAACACTCGGGGTCTCGCATCTTAATCCTGTGCCCTCTAGTATTTGAGAATCAGGGTCGGGTAATCCCTCTAGTTCCCCGCGCTTTCTTGAAACTTAGGGCTGATAGTAATAATTATCATTCTACCGTGTAACGTTTACACACGATAGCTAGATAGATAACCAGGTGTTACGAGTGTAGAGAATTAAAGGAGTTTTATTGTAAAACAGCAGCCTGGAAGCAAGAGTGAACAGGTAAGACTCCTTTAATTCGAAGCAGGATAATTTACGATTTGCCATTCTATAACAACTAGCGTTGCCGGACCAACGGGTGTTTTAAGTTAGTTCTCCATTACATATTGAATAAAACTGGCTCCATTACATATTGAATTCACTATTCTTTCTTTAAATGTTGCACAGAAGAATAACCCATTTTGTGGTTAGAAGGAGCGTCGGACACAGACGCGGGAGAGTTTAGCTGAGCGGGAGGTTCACTCCTCGGCTTCACGGAGCCCAGGTTCGGCTGCAGAGAGCAGGAATCTCGGCTGACCCAAGCAGAATGTGGCAAAAGACAGACTCAAGTCTGCAGTTCCTTCCAACAGTAGTTTCCCAATATGACGAGGAAGCAGAAGAGCCGAAACCCTGACTATTCCTCTTTCCCCATACGCTGCCTGACCTACTGAATTCACCCCGTATGTCCTATTTCGTAATACAATTATTAATACTTGTTTTACAATTCCACTAATACGGGAGGAAGGCCGTATGAAACAATGAGTTTGGGTCCGAAGTGGGAACTTATTTGAAACAAGAGTAACTCGGGAGAGGAACTTGGTAACTCGGGAGTGGAACTTGACACATCGCGGAAATGAGAAGTAAACGGCAAACTTATACACACACGTGGGAACTCGGTTAAAATCTTGATCATACACTTGGAATCTCGTACACAACCACGAGTCTTTCACTCGGGGTACTTCGTGGGTCAGCTCGCAATGTGAGACAGGGTTATTAGGATATCATATAACATGTTTATAAAATACTGGTTAGGCTGGACTCAGTGTTGAATGCAATTCTGGTCATCACACTCGAGGAAGGATGGATGTGATTGCAGTGGAGGGGTTGCAAAGGAGCTTCACCAGGATGTTGCCTGGTTTGGTGCATTAGTTTTCAGGAGAAAGTGGATAATCTGAGTGTGATGTCTCTTCAATGCTGGAGGCTGAAGGGTGAACTGATGGAGGTATAGTAAAGCATATGAGAGAATATATTGGGTAGTTGGTAAAAAATATTTTTTATCATTGGGGTGTCGAAGGCAGGAGGGTATAGGTACAGCGTAAGAGTTAAGGTGTTTAGCGCAGAAGTGAGGGGGAGTTTTTCACACAAAGGGTGGTTGCAGTCTGGGCTACACCAAGTGATGAGCTAATGGAGGGCGATACTCTCACGGCATTCAAGAAGCATTCAGACAATTACTCGAATCGCCAAGACATAGAAGGCTGCTGACAATACGGATGACTCTGGTTATTAGAGTTAGGCACAATGTGTGGCACCGACGCAGGCCTGATTCTCCGGAGCTCCACCCAATGTTGAACCTCCTCCATAATAATGGCTTGCAAATGTTCAAATAGAACAAGTTGTCCTACAACTTTAGGCTGTGCACACCATACACAAGAAGAAGACCCTCCCTGATCATTCCCATTTCTCCCCTCTCTAAGAGTTACAGAAGTTTGAAAATGCATACAACAGATTCAGGAACAGTTTCTTCCTAATTGTTATCAGGCAACCGAATGGTCCTCTCATCAGCTAGAGTGCGGTTCTTGCCTCCCATTTACCTCATCGGAGACCTTTGAGCTATCTTTAATTAGACTTTATTGGATTTCAATGTTATACTAAATGTTGTACCATTTATCCTTTATCTGTGCACTGTGGATGCCTTAATTATATACATGTATAGTCATTTATTTGACTGGATAGAACGCAAATAAAAGCCTTTCTCTGTACCTCACCACAAAATTAATAAACTGTATTTACTAAAGTAAGATGGGTCGAATGTACTTCTGAAACAAAAAAAATTACCTTCATTCTTCCCCATATTTCTACATGTAGATTTACACACAACATTGTAGATGTTCTAAATGCAAAAAAAAATACAGCACATTTATCTTATTTATGGTATTTAACCTTAACTAATTAGCTCTATGATACTAGCCAGCTCAATACTTAAGATGAGCAAAAATGTTCTTGCTGTTTCAGGATCCACCTCAAATCTACTTTGTTGATTGGTTTCAAAAGTTGACCCTGATATCCTTGTTTCAAAGGCATTAATTTTCAACATTCCACAAACTGGAGCATTTGCCATCTATTCCCATTCGCAAACGAACACATAAAGTGTTTTCATTCTCCGGCTTCTTCGAAGCTGTGCAAAATTGCTTTCTTTAAAAATTCAGCAGCTAAATGCAAATCATTTTATGATCTTTCCCAATAAAAAAATAGCTCAAAGAATGTCAAAATATGAGGGCCAGAAAGATTGATGGAATTCCATGCTTGGATTATGAAGTCACTCTCCTCAGATATATATTCCTGCTTTGAAATATCGAAATCTCTACTTTAGTTTAGTGTAGAGATACAAGCACTGGAAACAGGCTCTCCGGTCCACCAAGTCCACGCTGATCAACATCACCCATACACTAGCTCTATCCTACACTCTAGGGATAATTTACAGAAGCCAATTAACCTACAAACCTGCATGTCTTTGGTATGCAAGAGGAAACCGTAGCAGCCGGAGAAAACCTATGCAGTCACAGGGAGAGGGTACAAACTCCGTATAGACAGCACCCGTGGTCAGGTTTGAACTTGAGTCTCTGGCCCTGAAAGACAGCAAATGTACTGCTGTGCCTCTGTGCCACCCTGTTGTCCAAGCAACAATGCCAGACAGGTCCTGTAACTGCCAATGATGGAGAACACTGTTCTGGCACCTGTAAACTTTCTATGTGGGAAGAGATTGAGTCATACATAGAAAACATAGAAACATAGAAATTAGGTGCAGGAGTAGGCATTCGGCCCTTCGAGCCTGCACCGCCATTCAATATGATCATGGCTGATCATCCAACTCAGTATCCCGTACCTGCCTTCTCTCCATACCCCCCCACCCCCACCCCTGATCCCCTTAGCCACAAGGGCCCGACATCTAACTCCCTCTTAAATATAGCCAATGAAGTGGCCTCAACTACCCTCTGTGGCAGAGAGTTCCAGAGATTCACCACTCTCTGCGTGAAAAAAGTTCTTCTCATCTCGGTTTTAAAGGATTTCCCCTTTATCCTTAAGCTGTGACCCCTTGTCCTGGACTTCCCTAACATCGGGAACAATCTTCCTGCATCTAGCCTGTCCAACCCCTTAAGAATTTTGTAAGTTTCTATAAGATCCCCTCTCAATCTTCTAAATTCTAGAGAGATACAGCACCAGTATGTTCCCTTCAGCCCTCGCGTCAGCTCCAACTCTGTATCTCTTACCTAATGGGAGAGCGGGAAGTGGGAATGGCCAGGGTGAGACTAGTCCTTGATTATGTTGAGCCAACATTAAGCACCCATCTAAATTAATCTCACAGGTATCCTCCCTTTATTCTCCCCACATTCCCATCTCCTCCCTCACAGATGATACCACTCAGGTACACACACAGGACAAGTCGCAAAGGCAAATTAGTCTACAACCTTGCAAATCTTTGGCATGTCGAAGGAAAGCTGAGTACCCAGGCGAAACACACACAAACGCACACACACACAGTTATAACGAGAATGTACAAACTACACACGGACAGCATTACAGATCAAGATTGAAGGCAGGTTGTTGGAGATATGGGGCTGCAGCTCCACCAGGTGTGTGACAGCGCCATCCCCAGGTGAGGACGCACCTCACTCACAAAGTTACCTCACCTTTGCTAACTCCATTTCAGAGGGAAAACACTTAAAGTATTGTCCTACCTGATGGTCACTTGTGCCAATGGGCAGCACGGTGGTGCAGCTGGTAGAGTTCTTGCTTCACAGAGCCAGATATCTGGGTTTGATCCTGACCTTGGGTGCTGTCTGTATGGACGTGCACATTCTCCCTGTGACTGTGTGGGTTTCATCCGAGTGCTCCAGGTTCCTCCCACATCCCAAAGACGTGAGGTTTGTAGGTTAATTGGCCTCTGTAAATTGCCCCCAGTATGTTGGAAGTGGATACAGAAGTGGAATAACATAGAACTAGTGTGAACGGGTGATCAATGGTTTGCATGGACATAACGGTCTGTTTCCATGCTGTATCGTGAAACTCGAAACAATCTGGATGCTTCATTATATATTACCATCTGCAGAATAGAGGGGCCTGATCCAGATGTTAAATGAACGTCACAGTGGAGTCATGCATGATCTTGTAGAATCATAGACTTAAGCAGCATGGACCAACGTACATCTTAACCAACATGCCCCATCAAAGCTAGTCCCACTTGCTCACATTTGGCCCATATCACTCAAAACCTTAGTTAGGCACAAAAAACTGGAGTTACTCAGCGAGATAGGCAGCATCTCTGGAGAGAAGGAATGGGTGACGTTTTGGGTCAAGACCTTTCTTCGGACCCGAAACGTCACCCATTCCTTCTCTCCAGAGATGCTGCCTGTCCTGCTGAGTTACTCCAGCTTTTTGTGTCTATCTAAGGTTTAAACCAGCATCTGAAGTTCCTTCTTCCACATCCCTCGAAATCTTTCCTATCCATGTACCCATCAAAGTGTCTTTAAATTGGTGTTATCGTACTTGCCTCAAATTTGGCAGCCCATTCCATATACCCACCACACTCTGAGTGAAAAGGTAAATCCTCAGATTCCTAATAAATATTTCCCCTCACACCTGCAAGCTATGTCCTCTGTTTTATTTTCCCCTACCCTGGGTAAAAGACTGTGCATTCACCCTATCAATTTCCCTCATGCTTTTATACACCTCCATAACATCACCCTTCAGCCTCCTGCGATCCAAGTAATAAACTCCGAACTTAACTGCATAAGAACAATTGCTCATCTAAAGCCTTTAATTAACCAAAACAAACACAGAAGCCTTTCGTGTTCGTTTTCTAGGTCTGCACAAAACTTGAGAGTCTTCAATTTACAACAGAAGTTTTTAATGCTTTACTCAATGCTGGCAGCAAGACAAGTCTAAATGGTTGCACACACACACGCAGACAGACAGATAGGAGAGAACTATAAACAAATCATCTCCCTTTGTGCTGTGCAGCTCCACCTGCTGCATGGGAGGAGCAACGGGTCATCCCATCCCACACAATCCATCAAACATCACAAAGCCCGTAATATTTGCAGGAAAACAATCTCCTTAAAGACACCACTGAGTGAATGCTGATAAAATCTCACTTACAAAATACCTTATAAAACGTCCATGTACCTGTTTGAAACCAGGCAAGCCTTACTGAAAAACATTGCAAATCCTACAAACTCATGGCAGGCCCACCAATTAATGGTACATTTCTTGGCTTACTGCAAGCACCACCAGCAGCAACTTGGTAAATGGCCTGCGCAAGTCCTAGGTTTTAACATTCCAAGGAAGGTCAGTACTGTCAGTCACAGCTCAGTGCAGTGAAGATGTGGCCACCTGCTTTACATATGGAACATGAACAACTGCACAAGTTGTGGCTCTGGTCGCCCATGTGAGATACTGAATTCTTGTCCTCAGAGATCTGTGGAGGTTTTGCAATCATACACCTGGCACCATTGAATGGACTTCAACTGCAACTGTTTCTTGATTAGTATGGGTGTCAGGGGTTAGGGGAAAAGGTATGAGAATGGGGTTATGAGGGAGAGATAGATCAGCCATGATTGAATGGCAAAGTAGACTTGATTGGCCGAATGGTCTAATTCTGCTCCTATCACTTATGAACTTATGTTTTCCTAACCACAGATATTTATAATCATTGGCCTAATGTGATTTAGTGCATCTGTACCCTATCCAAAACATAGGGAAGATGCTCCGTCATTGCAGACCTCCATCCATATGGTGGTACAGATACGCAAAAGTGATAGCTTAATTGACTCGTGATTAGTGAAAATAAGTTACCAGCGTAAACAAACAGTCCAACTTATTGAAGAGACATCTCTGGTGTCCATGGGGTCAACTCTGCGTGGGCCCGACTGGGCAGAAGCCAAATGGGTGTGGGTTACTTTTGAAGTATCAGATTAAAAGAAAAGCTGACTTTCCAATTGTTAATTTTAAAGATGTTCCAGGTAGTTCTTGCAACTCATTTACTGTGACAATTCTTCCTCTTTCGCAACATTTCTAGCTTGTTAAGTAGAAAATAATATTTTATTTCTATGTTTATTATTTTATTTGTTTCTATGTTTACCATTTGTTGCACTTCTCACAACCCTCACCTTCATTACCCAGCTATGCAAAGTCACACACAATAATAACACATTGGAAGTTGCATATAACACAAGGAGCATATAACACATCGGAAACATTGAATGTTACAAGAGTTTGTGACATCCGTTGCAATGCATTTACTTAGCAGGAACTTGGTGTTCCTTTTTGTATCATTAATGGCAAAAAATTAATTTTAGTTTAATACACTAGAATCATTCAAAATAACATTGAATTAGTTTTGTCCTTTTCAATGCATTGGACATTTCTATAACAAACTGTTTTTCCCTACCTCGGTCATGGTACAAATCATTTTATTCATACAAACCCATTTCTGTTTCATTTTAATCTTTACAGTACTTTTTGCTTTGTCACAAATTGGAAATGAAGTTTACCATAAATGCTAGTGAAAACCCAGGCTCTTAGAACGGATCTGAAGTCCCCTGCAGAAAGATTATAACATGTCATTACCTCATTGTTGATGCAATTTCTATTTCTCCAGTAAGGGAGAATATAATTCTGAAATGATTTAACCTTTTTTTTCTCATATCTAACTGAAGAATAGATCCTAAGAATTTCCTTTGGTGTTTTTCCGCTTGGCTGAAGTAACATTAGTACAAAATGAGTGAAACTGTCTGATGGGATAAGAGATAATTTAGTGCAAGTTTCGGTTTTACCACATCTAGATCAGTCCATTAGTGTACAGCAGCTTGCCGTCTCCCTAATAGGCCTTTTTCATGGAGCGACTTGACGCAAGATGTAGCCAGAGTGAAGTGGTCGTGGTCTAGCACGATATCACACGATATAACGGGGGGGGGTAGACAAAGAGTTCCCACAGTACTCGGCATTTCTGTTATTTGTGCGAGTGACTTGTCCGTCTCCCGAGCTTTCCCGTTAAATCTTGAATGACATTGTAAACTGTCAAGTGTAATTAAATC
The DNA here is from genome assembly GCF_028641065.1 of Leucoraja erinaceus. Lineage (NCBI taxonomy): Eukaryota > Metazoa > Chordata > Chondrichthyes > Rajiformes > Rajidae > Leucoraja > Leucoraja erinaceus. The sequence goes on from NC_073382.1 coordinate 70,757,371, forward strand.
ATCACGTGGCACAAATGATGTCACTTTTTTTTTCACACACTATAAATATCCTCCCTTGGTTGAATTGGTATATACACACACAAAGCAGAGTTTTACTGTGTATGTGGGAGACACAGATGGAGTGAGCACAGTTACTCGGTCTTTACTGTGTGTGGGAGAGGGGGAGAAAGATACGTACACTCACAGAGGCAGAGTCTCTCAGCCTGTGCGAGAGGGAGGGAGGGAGAGAGAGAGAGAGGCACACACAAGGTGGATGTGAAATCTCACCTGCCTGTTTCAGTGACAGACACCCGCCGCCAGTAAATGAAGACACCCCCATCTGTCTCCCCTCCTCTCCCTCGACTCCCCCACCTTTCCCTCCCAACTCCAGTCCCGTCCCGACCCCCTGGGAAACTGAAGGGAGCAACAATTAACTGCTGCCTGCCCGCTGAGTTAAAGAGTTCCCACGGTAGTAAGACGATGTTAGTTGCGCCCAAGTTTAAATTTCCAACGTGTGTTTCAGAGTAAATCAAAAACTGTCTGAATCAGCAAGTTAGACACAAAATGCTGGAGTAACTCAGCGGGCCAAGCAGCATCTCTGGAGAAAAGGAATAGATTCCATTTTTGGTCGGGACCCTTCTTCGGGATGATTGTAGGGGGGAACTGGAAGCAAGAAAAGACCGGGACAAATCAGGGCCAACAACAGATGACCTCAGCAGGGTATTTTGAAGAGGGGTCCCGACCCGAAATGTCGCCTAACCGTTTCCTCCAGAGATGCTGCCTGACCCACTGAGTCCCTCCAGCACTTTATGTCTATATTTGGTTCCCTGATAGGCCAATTGTTGGCTAGGGATAGTGTGATCCCAAGAGGGAACCAGCGTTGCAAACCTTGGACTGGTTAACCGAAATTTACTGCATGGGGGGGGGGGGCGGCAGGGGGGGCAGGAGGGGGTGGGCGGGGGAGAGAGAGAGAGTGTAAGTTACCTAAAATTAAATAATTCAATGTTCATAGTGAACACAGACACAAAATATTGGAGTAACTCAATGGGTCAGGCAACATCTCTGGAGAAAATGAACAGGTGGCGTTTGTGTCAATCTTCGGTAAAAACCAGCATCCGCAGTTCTTTCCTGCACATTGGATCTCAGTATCAAGTCTCTGACTCCCGTTGGCAGGCCATTCGGCCCACAGCCCGCCCAGCGATGACTAACCCATGTCACAGGGGGATGGTGTGAAGGCGGAGTTAGACAGAGCTTGATTAATGTTACGGTTGGGGAATGGGCCATAATATGGCCAGGGAAACGCTGTTATTCGTGACGCCCCCTACGCCCTTTCCCAGCTGTTCTCAATCGCACCCCTGGCCACCCAAAAATTTATACTTTAAGAAGAAATACACGGAACATTTAAATTCAGAACGCTTCTAACAGAGTGAGCCATGTGAGCACTTTGATCATTCTCCCTTCACCGTTCACCGTTCGCAGGAGTTCCCACGGTACACGCAAGAGTCAGTACGGATATCGCACTGGCCACTACGTGCATATAATGTTGCAATGTTCAACCACAAGTGTACAAGTCACTCTTGGAGAAATTCAAGCTTGTTTGAATTTTCGCCCGAGTCACCAAGTTACACGAGTACCTGCCGTTAGCGCCACGGTGGTCCACGAATGCCGTACGGTTATCGCAAGAGGTTCCCACGATGTTCAACTCTGGTTAACTCTTGCGTCAAGTCGCCCCGTGAGAAAGGGGTTTAAGGAGGCTGCATGGGAGCTGCTCATGCAGCAATGTATTGAGATACGCAGTAGGAGGAGTGGGCTGGGCTACCCAGGAGACCACAAAGGCAGCACAGTTCACTCATGGTGTAATTGCAGACAAGAGGGGGGCCATAGCAATAACAGTTAGCAGGCCATTCCTGGCAGCATATACAGCAAGGATCAGCTTCCTGGATGAGCAGGACCACAGGATGCATATCTTTCATTCATTTTTTCTATGTACCTTTTCATATCTCTCGTTTCCCTTTCCCTTGACTCTCAGTCTAAAAAAGGGTCTAGACCTGAAACGTCACCCATTCCTTCTCTCCAGAGATGCTGCCTGCATTTTGGGTCTATCTTCGGTGTAAACCAGCATCTGCAGTTCCTTCCTGCACACTCCAAGATAAAAGGACAGGTGCTATTCCATGCATTTGACTGCTGCATTTATAGACTTAAAACAATGGAAATTGCACCCTGGCATTATGCAAAATGCCCAAGTGTTGCTACAAATCCAATCCTTTCCTCCTTTTACAGCTCTCAGTGGGGCAATCAGCAAGTCAACACAGGTTATGTCAGCAGGTTCAGATGTCTGAAATAATCTTGGCTGATGACACCTGGACTTCAGGGGCCGGGGACCTTTCCCAATCTGGTCCTACTTGGTCCTGGCCACAGACAGGCTCAGAGATCAGGGGACTTTGCAGTGTGCAGGCTTCTGCTGAAAATGTGAGATTTAATGGGTGGAATTGGGAAGTGCTTTGATCGTAGATATCTCTTTAATGTGATTTATCACCAGTCTTTTTGTGCCTCCCCCGCACATCCCTACTAGCAGTGAGCGGCAAGTATGCTGTGCCATGATGGACCAAGGTGAGGGTTTCTGCAAGAGGGCTTCCATAACATGCAGGAAGGATCTACAGATGCCGTTGTAAAACAAAGATGGTCACAAAAAGCTGGAGTAACTCAGGAGGTCAGACTGCATCTCTGCAGAGGGCTGGAGAAGGATCCCTTGGGTGGGGCTGCAAACGTATAGTGGATTGTTATTATTGCTGCTCAAAGCTATGCTTTGCATGGACAAAGACTTGCAGCAGCATGCGTCTCCAAGATGGACTGCTCAAACCTTGAGTGAGTGTGTGGAGAGGTTCATTCTGTTTCTTGGAGTGTGATGTGGTGTTAGGGTGGTTTGGGGATCTGGTTGCCAGTGAGTGTGATTGGGTGGTGGTGGGGAAGGGGCAGTCTGGCCTTAAACAAATCAAGAAAACTATTTAAATCCCATGCCCCCTAATTTTACTTAAAAACTACTTATACAACATCTTATTAAAGGCCTTCCGAAAGGACAAACACATCATATCCACTCACTCTCCCTTATTGATTCTGTTACAACCACAAGAAATTCCTATAGATTTGTCAAATATGATTTCCCTTTCATAAATCTATGTTGACTCTGACCAGTCCTATTATTTATTTCTTAAGTCCCCTGTTACCACTTTGTGAATAGATTCTTACATTTTCTGATCCGTGATGTCAGATTAAGTGCAGTCCCCCATTTACCATCTTCCTACTTTCTCACGTCTTATGAAGTCAAAGTATTTCTTCCTCCATTGCTGCACTTTTGGAGTCTCTGGCACTCAAGCCCACCTCTTGTTCAAGGAGTTCCCGGTCTCTCAGGCACAATGAACCATTCCCTATCACAGATCTCTTCTATCAGGGTAAAGAGGTGTGTCTACCAGTATAGGTGTGCATGTTGCCTAAGAGTTGTGTATACCAGTACAGCTGATCATGTTGTATAAGTTGTGTATACCAGTATAGGTATGCATGTTGTATGGGAGTTGTGCCCACCAATATACCTGATCATGTTGTATAAGAGGTGTGTATACCAATATAGCTGTGCATGTTGTATCTTACATAAAATTACTTTGCATTCTCTTTAGTAAGCTGTGGCAGTTTCTTTACAAGTAAACATATGAGAAAATAATTGTGCTTGCACTAATGTCTGAGAGTCATGTTGGAAGAACACAATCCTTCAGCAGTTAGGAAAGCCTGAATTAGTTCTATGTTCACGGAAATATACTTGGAAAGGTGGATGTCTGTGCCTTTGCTCAGGACCGTGTTGGAAGAGCACAATCCTTCAGCAGTGCTAATTCTATGTAAAATGTTTGTTTAATACATAGATTTTGGAACTAATTAATTTCTGTAATGTTCACTTTCCAACAACTGCTGGCATCAGTAAGATGGATGGATGTTGCATTTTCTTTCTGAAAGACCACAGTCTGTGCGGGTGGGGAAGAACACCTCCTCGGTCATCACATTGAGCACCGGCTCCCCTCAGGGCTGTGTCCTGAGTCCGCTGCTCTTTACATTGATGACACATGACTGTGTCGCCAGGTCCACTACTAACCATATCATCAAATACGCGGATGACACAACAGTAGTGGGCCTCATCCGCAATAACGACGACCAGGCATATAGAGAGGAGGTGGAACAGCTGGTGAATTGGTGCAGCAGGAACAACCTTCTCCTAAATGTGAACAAAACCAAGGAGATTGTCGTCGACTTCAGAAGGAAAATTCAGCCCAGTCACACTCCACTTTGCATCAACAACTCAGCAGTGGAGCAGGTGAAAAGCATCAAGTTCCTGGGGGTGCATATAACGGACACCTTAATCTGGTCCACAAACATTACATCTCTGGCAAAACGGGCACAGCAGCGGTTGTACTTCCTCCGCAGGTTGAGAAGTTTACACCTCCACCCTCCCATCCTCGCCACTTTCTACAGAAGCACAATTGAGTCGGTCCTGACCAGCTGCATCTCCACGTGGTGCGGCAGCTGTACAGCTGCGGACTGGAAGTGCCTTCAGAGAGTGGTGAGGACAGCGGAAAAAATCATTGGGACTTCTCTTCCTTCCATCATGGACATGGGGTACAAGCGCTGTCTGAGTAGAGCTAAGGGCATTATCAGAGCTCCCACACACCCACAATTTGGACTGTTCATACTGCTTAACTCTGGGAGGAGGTACCGCAGCATGAAGAGCGGGACAACCAGGTTCTGCAACAGCTTCATCCCCCAGGCCATAAGATTACTGAACAATCAAAAAACCGAGGCTAGAACTTTTTAAATATTGTCACTTTTAAAAACTTTTTAATATATATTTATTTTACAGAACCATGCGCATGACGCATTTTTATGGACGCACCTGGAACTTTTAACTTTTAACTGATTTTGGAGAGTCAAATGCAACGAAATTTCGTTCAAGGTGCACTGTGTCTAGGTGTATATCTGAATGACAATAAAGTTTTCATTCATTCATGCAATGTGGGTAGATGAGAAAGGCCTCTTCCATCAGGTAGTGGCTAGACACCAATCTCCCAGACTTAGATTAAGCATTCCGAATTTGCTGATTATCTCCAATGCCATCTCTTTGGGAGATGTGAGCTGATATCTAGAGGACCAGTTCTGGTTCTCCACCTTCTCCAGGATGTCCAGTACTCTGTCTCCATTCTGGGGGAAAAAAACCATCAGTAAGAATAAAGCCATTTATCACCAGTCGGATGGGCAGGGAATACTTGTTGATGGTGACTGTGTCGGAAAGGCATAACATTGTCTGAAGACATGGTTCATTTGGATAGACAAAAATGTGAGTGAGTACATAATCAGAGATGCAAGGTGAATGGGGGAACAATGATACGATGGAATTGGCATTAACAGGCAGAATGAGGGGGCATTGGACATGTATTTACTTTGCTCACCTTTATATATCTAAGGAAGTCTTTATGCTTGGAGTAGTGAATCCACATACCTGCTGCTATGTGACTGAGGATGGGATCCAATTGCAGCTGGTGGAAACATTGAAGGATGTGTTGGATGCGAAGGCTAATGGGGTGAAAGATGAGGATCAACTATTCTACATTTACCTTGAACTTCATCCCCTTTGTTCCCCTGTTTTCACAACTTACCCTTCCATATCTCTGTGTCTCCTTCACCCCTGACCCAAATTGAAGAAGGGTCTCAACCCAAAACGTCACCCATTCCTTCTATTCAGAGTTGCTGCCTGTCCCGCTGAGTTTCTCCAGCATTTTGTGTCTATCTTTAGTGTAAAACCAGCAAAAAACAAGAATTATAATTCTGTACTGTCTGGAGGGACAAGACATGAGATCAAATCAAATGCCCAGGATATGGAGAAAATAAGGGTCCATCAACGAAGGCAGAAGGGAAGCTGTGCTCCCTGAAAAATGGAAGGCATATCTGGTGTCCTGGAATGGAAGGCCTCATCTTGAAAACAAATGCAGCAAAGCAGAGAAACTGGCAAAAAGGATGGCATCCTTATAGGAGCGGAAAGAGGTGTATTCAACATTGCTATGAGAGTCAATATGCTTAAAGTGAACAGTTTAGAACGTTGAACATAGAATAGTATAGTACAGGAACAGGTCCTAGGACCCAAATGTATGTACCAAACATGATCCCAAGTTAAACTAATCTCCTCAACCAATATGTGATCTGTATCCCTTAATTCCTTTCAAATTAATGTACCTATCTAAAAACCTGTTAAAAGCCATAATTACATCTGCTTCCACGACCACTCCTGGTAGTGTGGCACCAAACACTCTTTGCTCCTATGTGTCAGGAAGTTCCATTCCAGGACACCAGATATGCCTTCCTTTTTCAGTGAGCACAGCTTCCCTTCTACCTTCGTTGATGGACCCTTATTTTCTCCATATCCTGGGCATTTGATCCATTGCCTTGTCCCTCCAGACAGTACAGAATTATAACTCTTGTTTTTTGCTGGTTTTACACTAAAGATAGACACAAAATGCTGGAGAAACTCAGCGGGGCAGGCAGCAACTCTGAATAGAAAGAATGGGTGACGTTTTGGGTTGAGACCCTTCTTCAGATTGGGTCAGGGGTGAAGGAGACACAGAGATATGGAAGGGTAAGTTGTGAAAACGAGGGAACAAAGGGGATGAAGTTCAAGGTAAATGTAGAATTGTATATCCTAATGCATATATCATGTTACCTCATCGATCTTGAAATTAGTTGCACATATTGAATTTATTGAACATTGGTAAATTCATTAAGACTTTCATAAATTACATCAAACCAAAATAAATCTCCACTGAATATCAAGACAAAAGGGATCTAGTCGTAGAATTTGATAATTGTTATGGCACAGAGCAGAGGTCAACTGGCTGATTAGATCGATGTCAGAGAGAATTAGGATAGGATTACAAAAACAGACAGTGGGGATTTTGATGACACAAGCTACAAGTTAATTCCTGGCTCTTGATTTATCTTTAGAACCGTCTATTAAGGTGTCAGGTATCCTTCACCTTCACTTATATGACACCTAATGAGATTTGTTTGAGTAGCCTCTGGTGGGAGTTTTATTCCACAGCACCAACAATGCCATGCTATCCTAATTGATCATTAATTTATAGTAAATTGCTATGAAGACGGTACTAATTTCCCTGCATCATCCACCATTGGAGGCTCTGATGCCATTGATGAACATCAAAAGTAAAACATGTCCCAAGTTCTGGCTTGGCAATCATTCCTGATGATCCCAGCAAGAGTTTAAATTGAAAAAATTGATTTCAAGGATATGTAGAGTCATCAAGTACTTCATAATTTGCATTATGGTTTTTAAAAAGGTTGAATAAAAGTCAGTCTGAACAATGGTCTTTCCAATTTATCTGAGCTAAGTGGTAAAGTTCAAAGCAATTTAGTATCATGCAGTATCACACGCAATCCAATTACAGTGTGGTTTGAAAGAATTCAGTGTGACAATACAGAGTCTATCTGTACATATAACTGAGGTCTGATGTCTTTAAAATCTACCCTTCATGAGTGAAATTAGGTGAAATGTTACACAATCATAAAGATGAATGCAGCATTAAATTTAGGTTTTCTCTGACAGTAGGAACATTAATTTTTTTTATTAAAAAGCATTATAAGGCATCACTCAATGTTCTGAGGACAAAGCTGTGCTGTGTGAGTCCAATTGCAAAATGTTTCATTTTTGCTTCATTATTACCTCAATTTGTTTGATTATGTTTAGGAGACAATTTATTGACCATGGGTTTGTGTTTGACATGTTTTTCTGACCCAGAATCTAAAGAGATTGTCCTGAGTATAGTTGTAAGGCTCACCTGTATGCAAGTAAATTGCAGAGTGTAATTTGTTTAAGTTTGTGGAAATTCTCTGTTAACACGTATCTTCACAACTCATTGAATATTATTTTTGTGAATTTTGTGACAATCTATCTCATTGTCAATATTTAATAGTTTAATTCCTAGGGTATCTCCTTGTGGATATCAGGTGAAAAGCCGAAACAGGGAACTGCAGATGTTGGTTTACAAATAAAGACCATCATCATCGGCGGTCACTGGAAACGAGTATGACTATCCTCTCAGGATGCCTGTGCGTGACTTTGTTTAACGTGGGGAGACTGGTGCACAGACAGCCTCCACACGGTCCTTGACAGATCTCGGTCAGGATCCAGTGGCATGAAGACCGGAGACCCTTTTCAGCTGCAGCCTTCATCCGCTTTCCCAGCCGTTGTGACGCTCCACTAAAGTGTGCCATCATCCTCCACCTGAATTTTGTAGTCGGCAGGGCAGTACTCTGCATATCGTCAACTTGGACAATTTTACATTTTTATCAAGCCAATTAACCAAGCCAATTAAACTACAACCTGTACGCCTTTGGGGTGTGGGAGGAAACCGAAGATCTCAGAGAAAACCCACACAGATCACGGGGAGAACGTACAAACTCCATACAGACAGCACCCGTAGTTAGGATCGAACCTGGGTCTCTGGCGCTGCATTTTGCTGTAAGGCAGCAACTCTACCGCTGTGCCACTGTGACCCACTGTGATATATTCTGTTTACTGATGCTGACACATAATACACATTTATGGTACACAAAAATGCTGGAGAAACTCAGCAGGTGCAGCAGCATCTATGGAGCGAAGGAAATAGGTGACATTTCGGGCCGAAACCCTTCTTCAGACTGATAGGGGATGGGGGGGGCGAGAAGGAAGGAAAAAGGGAGGAGGAGGAGCCCGAGGGCGGGGGGATGGGAGGAGACAGCTCGAGGGTTAAGGAAGGGGAGAAGACAGCAAGGTCTAGCAAAATTGGGAGAATTCAATGTTCATGCCCTCCGGACGGAGGCTACCCAGGCGGAATATGAGGTGCTGTTCCTCCAATTTCCGGTGTTGCTCACTCTGGCAATGGAGGAGACCCAAGACAGAGAGGTCAGATTGGGAATGGGAGGGGGAGTTGAAGTGCTGAGCCACCGGGAGTTCAGGTTCTTACACATTTATGATATTTTCTGTATTTGCCATTCCTTCTATCTTTCCATTTATGGAAACAGGTCAAATGGTCAAGGGTTAATCAGGCAGGTTAATGACTCAAACATTGTATTGCCATTCAATGCATTGCCCAGGGGATCACAACATGGAAGATTACAAGAAACTGTACAAGAAATTACATGATTCAGATCGTAGAATCTGAATTACCGAGATGCAGAATATAGATTTAGATTGGACAAGAAGTATCATATTCCATGGAAGACAAGTCAACACTCCACTCCATCCGTTAGTCTTAAAGAATGAAATTAGGCAGGATCCCCTGTAACGAGAGCCTCAAATGAATTCCAAGTGCTAAGTCCTTTATAATTAAATCCATGAATACCTGGTCTTCAGAAAATCTTGTTAACTTTAAACATAATTTCATGTTTTAGCAATCAATGTTAATGATCAAATCCACATCTAATCAGATTATTGCATAACAGGTTCCTGCACTTTGAAATTAATCAATTTAAAATTAGGTGCAGTGGTAGAGTTGCTGCCTTGTGGGCCTGATCCACTAAGGCGAACTGCAGGAGACTATGCAGTCGCCACATGGTCGCCACATGTTCGCGGGAGGTTGCCGGTGAGTCGCCTTCATGGTCTTGAGGATTTCCCGCATTCTGAGAACTAGTCATGGCCTCATTATGGTCACCGCAAATTTTTCAACATGTTGGAAAATTAGTGGTGACTAGAATGAAGCCGCCATGGAGAGTAGAGAGAGTTCTCGTGCCGTAGGTGGGTCGCCAGGAGGTCCTAGTGGGTTGCCAGAGGTCAAAGGTTCGCATAAGGTTGTAGCCGGTGCTGACCGGTGAATTTCATTGGCTCATTGGGGAAAGAAATATATAAGCAGTAGTTTTCAGAACCAAGGATAATGAACCAGTAATGTTAAATGTCTGCCGAGCTTCACAGCCGTGTATCTCTGGCTTCTAAGAGTTGTCTCCACTCTTCTTCTCCCTCCTTCTTCCCATTCTCCCCTCTTCTCTCCCCCCCCCCCTTTTAAAGCACTTACTATACACTGTGCTTTAGCCATCTTAATTACAGCGCCAACATTCCTGTTCATCGTGGTGTGTGTCTGTATCACCTTGGCTTTGCACCGTGTGAATTTCAGACAGCGCTCCCCCCGCTTGCCCTGTCCCCCGCCTTTGTGATGTGTTTGTGTGTGTGTGTGTTCCAGTCTGACAGTCACCATTCCAGTTGCCGTTTTTTCAGGCGATTGCCGGCAACTTGACAGTCACCAGCAGATGCCTAAAAAATTGCCTAAGTGGGACAGGCCCATTACAGCAACAGAGACCAGTTCAATTATGACAACGAGGGCTGCGTGCATGGAGTTTGTACTTTCTCCCTGTGACTGCATGGATTTTCTCCAAATGCTCCAGTTTCCTCCCACATGCCAAAGATGTGCAGGTTTGCAGCTTAATTGGCTTCAGTAATTTTTTCCTCGTGTGTAGGACAGAACTAGTGCACGGGTGATCATTGGCCAGTGCGAGCCCGATGGGCCGAAGGGCCTGTTTCTACGCTTGATCTCTAAAACATCAACTGAAAACTAAAATGGTGTGACAACATGAATAACTAATATATAAACAATCCTGTTATTTGGCTATCAAAATGTAAAGTAGAAAAATGTAAAGTAGAAAAGAGCACTGCAAATATTGCAGACTATATAAAAACAGAAAATACCAAAATTGTCTGTAAATGGAATATTGCAAAAATATTTCAAATAAGGTTTATATTTGTCCAGCAGGGTTAATATAAAAGTCATGCGTTGTCCTGTATTTATACAAACTCCATGTTGTTCCATGAAAGATTACTTAGCATTGTACCCTCCTACCGAATAACTTCTAAATGATGCCCGAGTTTGCTAAAAAATGATTTGTTTAATAATTTAATTCCTACCAAAACTTCACAATATTCTCTTTTAAAACTAAAATCCACTTTTTCATCTGCAGCCATTTGCATACTAATAACATAAATGACCTGCGAACTAACCCTATCCGAAGCTACTCTGCCATGAGACTTTGTTTACAATATGTCTTTAAAAGCTGTAACTGGTTGGGGTTTAGAATGGGTGATGAAGGCTGGCAAAGAGGGCCATAGGGTTAAATGCACTGAGCTCAACACAGCCTTTTGCATTCTCCCCTAGTGAATTAGGCTGTGTTTGGGTAAACCACATGGGGAGGAATGTGCTCGCACTTTTAATACAGTAATTGATGATCAAGAACAAAAATAGCAAGAATTTAGTAATTTTAATTTAATTAGCATGTTTCCTAGAACTTGCCAGTGAAAGCAGGAGGAGCATATTTGAAAGGTGTACCTGTCAATAAATACTTCATCTTCAAAAAATGTTCTCTTGTTGAGACTGTGAATGGTTTACTTTGAAGAAATGGACTTGAAGTTTACATGGAAACTCTCAGCACTAAAATTATAAATTTTAGAGAAATAATTCTGAACAGTTAACTCACTTAAACTTTGCATGTAACTATTAAAGTTCGATCTATGGTGAAATACAGATTGGAGCAGCCAAAGCTGTTATATTTTGTGGCACAGAATATCATAGACAATATTAGTCAACTTATCTTCAATTGTAGATAATACTAGACTAAATGGGACCCGTTGGGTCCCAGCATCACACTGGAGGGCTGGTCATCCAACACAATATTCCACCTCTCCACCAATTCTAATATTGGTGGCCAGTTGGGGGGGGGGGGGCTTTCTGGAGCGCTAGTATGGGTGTTGTGGCCTGCAGGGACTGGTTTCCAGAGGGCTAGTATGCAAATTGTGCGCCAAATGGATTCTTGGGTTGGCATCTCAGTCAATCAAGCCTGTTGTGCTGGCAACTCACTCACTCACGGCTGGTGGGCTGGTAGTTGACACGGCTAATCCTTGAAATTCTATTTCAAGCAGGGTATATGGCCACCAAATTCAAGTGCAGTTTCTTACCATTTCTAGCAGGGTGCAAGGCCACCAAATTCAAGTGCAGTTTCATACCATTTGAAGTAGGGTGCAAAGCCACTAAAGACAGCGAGTCGTGACCTCTCCCTCCTCCATCTTGCAGAGACTGAGCCACACCCACATTTCCGGGTTTTATAACCACTCACCCCCCCACCCCACTGGAAAAGGTGTGGCTTTCATGGAGTGATTGACAGGAGAGAGATTCTCAACATTTTTTTTTTAACTAATAACACTTTTATTTTTCATTAATGGGACGAATTCTCTGCATCTGCTCAGCGGAGGGGGAATGAGTAAGATGGCCAAAAATCACAGCCGTAAGTGGTAGCGTTTTATCTAAAATCAATATACAGTGCAAACAGGAAGTGCATTTACAGTAGTGCCTTTTAACTTCAAGCCAAAGCATCCAAGCCACCATTTGCAGTAAGTAGTGCCTTTCAACTTCATGCCACCATTTGCAGTAAGTGGTGTCTTTCAACTTCAAGCCACACCCAAGCTACCATTTGCAGTAAGTAGTGCCTTTCAACTTCAAGCCACACCCAAGCCACCATTTGCAGTAAGTGGTGCCTTTCAACTTCAAGCCAAAGCAACCAAGCCACCATTTGCAGTAATAGTGCCTTTCAACTTCAAGCCACACCCAAGCCACCATTTGCAGTAAGTGGAGGGGAGGAGGAGGGGGTGGCTTTCTGGAGCACTAGTATGAATCATTTTAGAACCAATAGACTTTTTTTTGCAAGCTTTAGAACCAATAGACCTTTTTTTCAAGCTTTGGAACCAATGGTCATTTTTTTTGCAAGCTTTAGAACCAATAGACATTTTTTTTTTGCAAGCTTTAGAACCAATAGACATTTTTTGCAAGCTTTAGAACCAATAGACATTTTTGCAAGCTTTAGAACCAATAGACATTTTTTTTTTAGAACCAATAGACATTTTTTTGCAAGCTTTAGAACCAATAGACATTTTTTTGCAAGCTTTAGAACCAATAGACATTTTTTTGCAAGCTTTAGAACCAATAGACATTTTTTGCAAGCTTTAGAACCAATAGACATTTTTTTTTGCAAGCTTTAGAACCAATAGACATTTTTTGCAAGCTTTAGAACCAATAGACATTTTTTTGCAAGCTTTAGAACCAATAGACATTTTTTTTTTGCAAGCTTTAGAACCAATAGACATTTTTTTTTGCAAGCTTTAGAACCAATAGACATTTTTTTGCAAGCTTTAGAACCAATAGACATTTTTTTGCAAGCTTTAGAACCAATAGACATTTTTTTTTGCAAGCTTTAGAACCAATATAGAACCAATAGACATTTTTTTGCAAGCTTTAGAACCAATAGACATTTTTTTTGCAAGCTTTGGAACAAATAGATAATTTTATTGCAAGCTTTAGAACCAATAGACACATATTTTGCCAGCTTTAGAACCAATAGACATATTTTTGCAAGCTTTAGAACCAATAGACATGTTTTTGCAAGCTTTAGAACCAATAGAGACACTTTTTGCAAGCTTTAGAACCAATGGAGACACTTTTTGCAAGCTTTAGAACCAATAGACATTTTTTGCAAGCTTTAGAACCAATAGACATTTTTTTTGCAAGCTTTAGAACCAATAGACATTTTTGCAAGCTTTAGAACCAATAGACACACTTTTGCAAGTTTTAGAACCAATAGACATTTTTTGCAAGCTTTAGAACCAATAGAGACACTTTTTGCAAGATTTAGAACCAATAGACATTTTAGAACCAATAGACATTTTTTGCAAGCTTTAGAACCAATAGAGACACTTTTTGCAAGCTTTAGAACCAATAGACATTTTTTGAAAACTTTAGAACCAATAGACAATTTCTGCAAGCATTTTAGAACCACTAAGGGCACTTACATTTTAGTAGACATGTGTTCAGTGTTATTCACAGCTCAGAGAAGCGTGACCCTCTGCCTTCTTGCATCTTGAAGAGTGAGTGAGGCACACCACTTCCTGGTTTTATAGTCCCTCCCCCCTGCCGCCAGCAGAGAAAATGGGGAATTTTGTAAAAACATTAATATCTCTGTCAATTTTAATCGACGGGGAAAATCCTCGGCACACATGCGGCAGAGGGGGGCTCTGAGCAAGGTGACCAAAAATGACGGCCGTAGGTGGCGGCGTTCCCTTGGAAATCGCAGCAAAGATGGCCAAAACAGGTAAAGAACAGACTTTTAGTTATATAGATCTACAACTGAACCTCAAAAATCTTCTTATGTAAGGTATAGAGGGGAACCAATAGTGAGAGATTTGTTACAAAGAAGGCCATTTACGATGCATAGTCAGAGAACAATCTCTCTGGATGAGTCTAAACAGCAACGTTTCAGGATATTTGGAATGTTACATCAATGCGAGCAGATACATTCAACATAGGAACAAGACATAGTTTTATCCTCTGTCCACTTTTTTATCTTCTTATGTTTTGCAGCCAAATTCAAAATCTATCAACTGTAATGTTTGCAATATCCCTTTAAATTGTTGAGCTGAAATTAAGATACATATGTCATCATCATGCTGAATCAGCCTGATCGGTCATTCAACTCAGGAATAATATTTTAATACAATGGTTGCTTCAACAGGCTCTGATAAATGCCTGGAAAAAGTTTGCAAGATTCCACCCATTGACATCTCCCCAACCCTGTCCCACACTCTCACCTCTTTCCCCTGGGCCATCTAAAGGTTAAGACCATCCATCCACACTGCTCCCCACTGCAATCGGAAATGTTAATATCCACATGAAACTGTAACAGGAATCAAATCAAAGGGCACATCAGTTTGTTGTGAATTTTAATGCAGATTCTTTGATATGAGGCCTAGGTAGTACTCATGAAGGCAGTGAATCTAAACTTCAAGAAATAGTTATTAACAAATTGTTACAGATGACATCTTTGATTTAAAAGAAAATTAGTTCATGGTACAAAATTTATGGCATGCAGCCAACTCGTAAAAATCCTCTTCCTTCACTTACAAAGAATGTTAAATATTTCATTTGTCATTGACAGAGTGATGGCCACCTTTCTAATAGACTACCGCTTTGGTTGATGGACAGATTCACAAAATTGTCTTTTTACAATAGGCAATATTTAAAAAATCAGTTACTTAAAATTGCTGTCATCTTTCACGGATTGCGATATTATATACAAAAGTTGGACAAAGTTTTGCAAAACCCATTTTGGATATTAAATACACTTTGCGGATGAATATCCTATTCAGTCACACTAATGCAATTACCAAAATCTAATGTATAATATGTTCAACAAAGGAAGGGTAGTTGTTGCACAATTGTCATTAAGATTTATTCACCATTATTTAAGCATCAGGAATGGCAGGTGCAATGAGTGGTAAAAAATATTCTACTTGGTTGCAAGGAGCAGTGGGTGAGAGGGAAGATAAAATGATATCCTGTTGCAAGTGTATTTCAAAGCAATTTGTTTTTCATTTAGTATTATTTTCACTGGTAGTGTTTGGCCACAGAATATTCTGGAAGACAAATATTGCACTTAACAAACTGCTGGACAAACAGCGGCACAGTGGTGCAGAAGCAGAGCTTGTGTCTTACAGCACAAGAGGCCTAGGTTTGATCCTGGCTATGGGTGCTCGGGTGTTGTCTGTGCGGAGTTTGTACGTTCTCCCTGTGACCGCTTGGGTTTTCTCCAGTTTCCTCCCACACGCCAGGTTTGTAAGTTAATTGACTTAGTATAATTGTAAATGATCCCTAGTGTATAGGATAGTGCTAGTGTACAGGGATAGTGCTGGTCAGCATGGAATATGTGGGCCGAAGGGCCTGTTTCCGACCTGTATCTCTAAAACAAAATGTCAGCATTTGTGGAGGCGGATAGTCAATGTGTCAGGGCAAGAACCTGCATCAGGACTGAGTATAGAGGGAAGGGAGCCAGTGTAGAGAAGTGAGAGGGAGTGGTGAGGCATAGGCTGGAGGGTGATGGATGGAACCTGCTGATGATGATCTTTGATGCGCAGATGATGAAAGAAGGGGGGGAGGGGGAGAGGTCATGGGACAGTTTGGCAGATGATGGGTGGAAAACGATAAGAATGAATGAATGAATGCATGATTTGAATGAATGAATGAGTGAAATAAGCTTTTTGGCCAAGTATTCACATACTAGGAATTTGCCTTGGTGCTCCACCTGCAAGTGACAAAATGACATACAGTGACGGTTAGGAATGACACATAAAACATTAAACATTAATAATAAAACATTATCGATTAAACATGTGAATTAAATAAAATACGAGAGCTAAGGGAGGCTACAGATTTTTGGTTATTGAGTAGAGCTACTACTCGTGGAAAAAAGCTGTTTTTATATCTGGCTTTGACTGTCCGGAGTCGCCTTCCAGAGGTAAGTGATTCAAAGAGTTTGTGGCCAGGGTGAGAGGGGTCAGAGATGATCTTGCCCGCTCGCTACCTGGTCCTTGCAGTGTAGTTCATCAATGGAGGGAAGGTTGCAACCTATAGCCTTCTCAGCTGATCGGACGATTCGCTGCAGCCTCCGGATTCCGTGCTTGGTGGCTGAACCAAACCAGACCATGATGGAGAAGGTGAGGACAGACTCTACGATGGGCGCATAGATTTGGACCATCATTGCCTGTGGCAGATTGTGCTTCCTCAGCTGCCGCAGGAAGTACACCCTGTGTTGTGCCTTTTTGACTGTGGAGTCGATGGCGCCCCCCCATTTAAGGTCCTTGGAGATGATGGTTCCCAGGAACTTAAAAGACTCCACAGATGTGACTGTGGTGTTGTTGATGATGAGGGGGGTGAGGGGAGGGGGAGCTCTCCTAAAGTCTACAATCAATTCCACTCTCTTAAAGGAAAAGAAAAGTTAACTTACGAAACTTAGTGGTTTGCTGTTGGCAGCAATGTTTAGGATTTTCCCAAATCAATCTCATCCATGAAGTTTATAGACTTTTCACACAGGAAGTAAACAAATATAATAAATATCTTTGGCCATTAGCACAGATTGCATTCAAAGTGTGTGTCGCCATCTAATATTCCTCCTGAGATTACAAACTGTTGTGTTTTGGTGTAGTTTAGTTTAGTTTAGAGATGCAATGCAGAAACAGGCCATTCGGCCCACTGAGTCTGCACCGACCAGCAATCCCCGCACACTAATGCTATCCTACACACACCAGGGACAATTTACAATTATACCAAGCCAATTAGTCTACAAACCTGTACGTCTTTGGAGTGTGGGAGGAAACTGTTGATTCCGGAGGAAACCCACACAGGTCACGGAGAGAAGGTACAAACTCCATATAGACTACACCCATAATCAGGATTGAATCTGGGTCTCCAGCGCTGCAGGGCAGCAACTCCACTCTTGTGCCACTGGGCAACCCTTTTCCTGGTGGCACTCTGAATGATCAAAATATATCATTTCCTGAAATACCTCGAATAGAGCTGCCGATCAAAGACTTTTAGTCCACAGATGAGCACTAGAAAAATGTAGTTACATGTAATCATCATACTTGCTGTTTAAATGCCACAGACAAGGGTGACTGATTCCTAAAAATAGCATACATTGGTCATTGCAATCTTACAATCATAGGCATGGAAGGCTTTAAAATCAATGTGTTGATTGTGGACAACAATACCTCATAGTTGACTGATAATTATATCCTTGAGGGAATTAGCAATGAGAATTTTAGCTGTCTGATCAGTGAGGATAAGTTTGGACTCTGCACCATTTTAAGTCAAAATATTAAATGTAAGACTCATTATATCTGTCACAAAGCCAAGTTCTACTATTTAGGTTTCACATAATTATAAATGGATGATTTTTTAAGATTTCAACAGAATATATTACACATTGGGTGTAATTATACTCATTAAATCATTATCAAATTATTGGATGAAGTCAGTGTTGATAAAACCTCAGTAGCCACAATGAGTCCATGCATGTTAAAAGGGGCAAACCAACTTCTCCTGGGTCTGCGCACTGTGGTTGACTAGATTGTAATCACGTATAGTCTTTCCACTGAAGATAGACACAAAATGCTAGTAACATTGTGGGTCAGGCAGCATCTCTGCAGAAAACGAATAGGTGATGTTTCGGGTTGAGACCTATTTTCAGATTCAGCAGAAAAACATTTCACAGTATCTCGGCACATGTGACAATAAACTAAACTAAACTGTTCCCACCTTCCAGCACTTGGTCTGTAGCGCAGAAGATCGGCTCTTCAAGTACAAATCCAAGTACTTTTTAAATGCGATTAAATGAGGCTTTGTATTTCTGGGTGAATAGAAAATTCTCATCACCTCTTGAATTCTTCTTCCAATTCTTGAAGCACATACCCTTGGTATTTATCCGTTTCAAAGGAAACTAAGCCCTTCCTTTCAGTCTGTAGAAGGGTTTCGACCCAAAACGTTGCCTATTTCCTTTGTTCCATAGATGCTGCCTCACCCGTTGAGTTTCTCCAGCATTTTTGTCCACCTTCCTTTCATATTCCTTTTTTTAATTACAATTTTCTAATCCAGAAAATGTCTCTACAAAATGTACATTGCAACCTCTCCAGCCCAATTACCCTTTTCCTGTAATGTGGTGACCAGACCTATACATGGTATTCAAATCCCGTTAACTTTACGTAGATTTCTTGTAAAGCATCCCTTTCCTTTATGTTCAATGTCTCAGCTAACATAGGTGACAATTGGAAACTGAGCTTCATGTCATTTTAAACACCTTATTGGCCTGCCCTGCACGCATGCACCTTAAGGCCCCTTTTTTGTCTGCACAAATCAATATCCACCAATTTATTACATATTGCACTACATTTTTGCATCTCTCCAATGTTTTAGTTACAGAAAAGAATCTTAAACTACCTGCTATCATTTCACACATTTCAATTATTCTAACACAAAAGAAAATTAGTGAGCCAGTTGAGGCAAGGTGGAAAAAGAAACTGAAGATTAACAATTAAGTTTTGTTTTAAAGAACATTGCAAAGTGACAGAATAAATATATGCTATTAAACACTGTTTCAAGTTTCTAAGTGCTGTGAATAAATACATGTTGGGAATTTGAAATTGGAAAGGAATACATGTTATGCCTATTTACATGATAAAAAATAGTATGAAGTATAAAATAGAAGAAAGGGATTTCAGAGTTAAAGAAATCAATGCAATGAGATATAATCACTGAAATAATAAAAGGATCAGGGGGAAAGTATCCCATCACACTGCTGGCTTGTGTTTCGAGTCTGATAAAAAAGGAACCAAAGGAGAGATCATGCCAGATAATGTTCTGGAAGCAATTATAGTGGTGGAACAGAAGTAATTTTCATGGAAATTCAGGAAGATTACAGCATCTCTTAATATGTTGGGTAAGTGACTGAATGAATGGAGAAGGACAAAACAGGCAGGGCACATAAAAGTAGGAACATTCCCAATACATTAAGAGGTTTTAACAAGGCTTAATTTTTAGATGCCATGTTTCTGTGCTGCAATTTAACGTAACTGTATTTAATTTTTTTTTAAAAACTCTTCTACCTATCCACTGTTGACAGGCAAGGCAGAAATCTGGCATTTAGGATCAGTTCAGAAATGGAAGCAGGAATAAGGCCCTCACATCTGTCCTGCTATTTAATGCTTCATTTCTAGTTAACCACACTAATCCCATATCCCTTGATTCCTTCAATATATTAACATTGATTGATCTGCAGTTGAATATATTCAGCAACCCATTGTCAACAGTTTTTTTAGTGAATTTCATAGACTTACTCCGCTTTGGGTGAAGATATTTCCTCTCATCTCTGTACTGACGTGGATCCCATATTGATCCATGGTTCGGGACACTTTAGCCAGGAGCAACATCATCCATGAACCTTTCAGATAGCCCAGGAAGAATTTTGTACATTTCAGTGAGGTCAGCTCCCATTTTTCTAAACTTTGGAAAATACAGGTCAAGCTTGACAACCCTGAAATTGATCTGACAAACCTCAACTGCACTCCCTTTAATGCAATCATATCCTTGATTAGGTGGGGGGATCAGACTGCACACAGTGCTATCCCATTATATATATATTTGGAGCAAGGTGTTTCTACTCTTTCATTCTAATGCCCATGTCCCACTTAGGAAACCTGAACGGAAACCTCTTGAGACTTTGTGCCCCACGCAAGGTTTCCGTGTGGTTCCCGGAGGTTCTCGGAGGTTTTTGCCATTCTCCCTACCTGCTTCCACTACCACCTGCAACCTCCGGCAACCACCTGCAACCTCCGGGAACCGCACAGAAACCTTGGGTGGGGCACAAAGTCTCCAGAAGTTTCCGTTCAGGTTTCCTAAGTGGGACAGGGGCATAACTCTATGCAATGAGATCAACATATTGTTTTAAAAAGGCTAGAGTAACTCAATGGGTTAGGTAGCATCTCTGGAGAACATTGATGGGTGTTTTGGATCAGGACCCTTCTTCAGACTAATTGTGGTGGGTGTGGGGGAAAGGGAGAAAGCTGAGTAGAGGAGGAGCAGGGCAAAGCCTGGAAAATGATAGGTGAATATAGTTGAGTGCAGAGGTGGGGGGGAGGCCAGATGGTTGACGGATTGATGGTTGGACAAAGGCCAGAGATGAAAAGACAAAAGGTGTGAATTGTGAAGCCAGAGGAAGGAATTTAGGTGGAAGTAGAGGGAGTGGGGAGAACTGGATGTGAGTCTAGGTGAGGCACAGGGCAGAGAGGGGATAGATTAACAAAGGGACGGGAAAGAAGAGGAGGGGGGTGTTGGTTGTAAATTATCCAATCGGAAAATGAGGTAGTGCTCCTCCAGCGTGTATATAGCTGTACTCTGGCAATGGAAGAGACCCAGGACATAAAGGTCAGTCTGAGAAACTGGAGAGTAGTTCTAATTATTGCCTACCCAATAGCTAGCTGTATCTGTTTGTTAATTCCCAGTTATCTGTGCAGAGAATACTAATGTACCTCTGAGCACCAACACCAACATCTTTTAATCAGTCTTCCAATCCGAAAATGACCAATGTATTTCTTCTCTACTTTCTCTGATAACTATTCCGCAAAACACTACTGTGGTCTAATTTTGTTCTGCCACATTTTTTCAAAAGTTTTCTGAAAATCTGAATACAGTCTCCATAGGTTTCTGCTTACATTTTCCCAATAGTTGCAATCTTCAAAAAGGTTCCCACAGATTTGTCAAATGTGAAGGAAGGAACTGCAGATACTGATTTACACCGAAGATAGACACAAAATGCTGGGGCAACTCAGTTCTCGACCCAAAACATCACCCATTCCTTCTCTTATACCCACACAGACTCTGCCTAATCCTGTTAATACTCTTTAAGTGTTATCAGTTTGTTTGTTAACTGTACTTCCTGGCATTGTCCCTATTATTGATGTCAGCACAATTAAGCTACAGTGCCCAGTTTCCATTCTCTTCACTCTTCTAAATAGTGAGATTACATTTTTGTTATAGTCAATAGTGACCTCCCAATTTGTTGGAACCATTCTATAAGTTATCGAATTTTGGAATGCTCTCCACCATTTCCTTAGCCACCTCTTTTAAAACCACGAGAACAATTAATTGGGTTTCAATCATACTAGTCTTTGGCAACTAATAATTTTTCAGCAATATTAATTTTATTCCATTCCTTATTTACCCTGGGGCTTGGTTCTCCACTATTTCCAGGAGGTATCTTCTTCTGTGTAAACGGTCTGAAAATATATGTATAAATTCTTTCCCATTTCCTTAGTCCTCAATGTAATTTCTCCTGTCACTTTCTGTAAAGGGCCCACATTAACTTGTATTAATATTTTCCTTGCTTTTATATGCATACGTTTTTACAATTCTATTACCCAGTTCTCACAATTCTAAGGTGAGTTTATGCTTTCCTCCTCCTCAATCATTTTGCTGAATTCTATTATTTTTCCAATCAAACTTACTATTTTTTAAAATTCTGGTAAGATAGTCTGATATTTTCATCTAATATAATTTTTACCATCTCTTTATAGCTACTGTTGAACTATTATTCCTGTCTCAAAGGGTTATAGATTATGTCAACTATGTTATACATCTTTAAATGTTATTTATTGCTTGTTTAACATAATCTCTCAAATCTCAGTAGCCAATTTATCTATTTGTCATTCATAGATGGTTAAATCGGATTTAAACCCCGTTTTCAGATTGAATTAAATTAGTTTCTATTTTTACAAATTCTCTCATATTATGATTACAGTTCCCTAAGGGCCCCTTAACTACCATATTACGAATAAGCCCCTCTCGCTACATAATATTAGATATAAAATAGCCTGTTCCTTTGTTGGTGCCTAATCATATCTCTCACAGACCACATTAATTTATCCTTCACATGATCATAGCTATTTTGGTTAGCTCATCTAAATGGAGATTAAAATCCCCCTCATCTGTTGTTTTATTCTTGTTACATACACCTCTCATTTCCTGATTTATATTATACCCTGTATTATTACTTGTGTCTAGGACCTACATAAAACTTCCATGGATATTATCTGTTCCTTGTTGATTCTTCGCTCCACTCAAAGCAATGTAACTTTTGATATTCCAAGCTGAGATCCGTTCTCTCTACCACCTTCATGCCATTTCTTAACATTAGGGCTACCCAGTATCTTTTCCACTGGATACTACTTCTAAAAGAGAAATATCCTGAAATATTTAATTCCCAACATTGGTTAACTTAGCTCACTTACATTTTATTACAGTCTCAAGGTCCAGATAAAAGGCACGACTTTACATAGAACAAATTGCATACAAAGGCACAATAAATTACATACAAAAACACAGCAAATTACTTACAAAAGCACAATAAATCATATACAAAAGCACAATGCATGGTTTAAGATCAAGAGTAAAAAAAATCAGTGTCCTACAGCGAGACAACTATTCCAATGTCTCCACAACTGGAATTGATAGCGTGTCATGCTAAACCTTATGTTTGATAAGGCCAAGATGATTTCAATGGACATTAGGCTCAGGAGTAGGCCATTCGGCCCTTCGAGCCATTCACTGTGATCATGGCTGATCATCCACAATCAGTGCCCCGTTCCTGCCTTCTCCCCATATCCCCTGACTCTCTATCTTTAAGAGTTCTATCTAATTCTCTCTTGAAAGCATCCAGAGAATTGGCCTCCACTGCCTTCTGAGGTAGAGAATTCCACAGATTCACAACTCTCTGTGTGAAAAAGTTTTTCCTCATCTCCGTTCTAAATTACTTACCTCTTATTCTTAAACTGTGGCCCCTGGTTCTGGACCTCCAACATCGGGAACATGTTTCCTGCCTCTAGCGTGTCCAAACCCTTAATAAACTTATATGTTTCAATAAGATATCCTCTCATCCTTCTAAATTCCAGAGTATACAAAGGATACAATGGATACCAATTGGTGTAGTGAAATTTGACTTGCCATTGCAGCACACAAATAAAGATAAGACACATTAGAGAATTTAACAATAAACATAAAAGCATCCCCCCACAATGTTTCCCACTGTGAGGGAAGGCACAAAGTCCAGTCCTAATCCCCGTGTCCACCCATAGTCTGGCCTATTGAGGCCTCCGCAGTCGCCGTTATGGCGGCCTGATGTTTCAGGCCATTCTCGCCGGATGATGGTGCTCCGGCGTCGGGAGAACCCTCTCAGCGGCTTAGGACACCTGGATGGCCGCTTCCGTACTGGAGACCGTGGCTTCCGAAGCTAACAGGCCGCGCTGGTCAGAGCTCCACCACTGGCGATCTCGCCGAGAGATCCCAGGTTTCCGATGTTAAAGTCAGCACCGCCGCCCGCGGCTGGCCGCTCCACAGGCCCGCAGCTCCGCAATGTCTATCAGCGGACCCAGCACTCCGGAGCTCCAGCGCGGCGACCCGGGCAAGGCATTGCCCACTTCGCTCCGCGATAGCGCTCCTGCACTGTGCCGCTGCCGAAGCCGTGGTTCTGGCCGATCCCCTCAGGAAACGCTGCTCAAGACCCGTTGGTAGGCCGCGAGAACGGGTCAAAGATGCAGCCCGGAGAAAAGCTGCCTCTCCGACCAGGTAGAGAGCAGGAAAGAAAGGAAATAAAAGAAAGAAGTGAAAAAGACAGACAGCTGCATGCTGGGCAGCAATACCCAACAGTCCAGCCGCTCCATTCTATCAATATATGACAATACCACCATCCCAGGAATTAACCTCGTGACACTCGTGTCCTTCCTCAAATTTGGAGGCCAAAACTGCACAAAATACTCCAGGTGGGGTCTCAATAGGTGCAACTGCAGAAGGGCCTCTTTGCTCCTATACTCAAGTCCTCTTGTTATGAAAGCCAACATGCCATTCGCTCTACCTGCATGCTTACTTTCAGTGACTGATGAACAAGGACCCCTAGATCTCGTTGTACTTCCCCTTTCCCCAATTTGGCACCATTCAGATTATAATCTGCCTTCCTGTTTTTGCCGCCAGTGGATAACCTCATATTTATCCACATTAAACTGCATCTGCCATGCATCTGCCCACTCACCCAACCTGTCCAAGTCACCCTGCATCCTCATAGCATCCTCCTCACAGTTCACACTGCCACCCAGCTTTGTGTCATCTGCAAATGTGCTTATCTTACTTTTAATCCCTTCATCTAAATCATTAATGTATATTGTAAATAGCTGCGGTCCCAGCACCGAACCTTGCGGTACCCCACTAGTCACTACCTGCCATTCTGAAAGGGACCCGTTTATCCCTACTCTTTGTTTCCTGTCTGCCAACCAATTTTCTATCCATGTGAGTACCTTACCCCCAAAACCATGTGCTCTAATTTTGCCCACTAATCTCCTAAGTAGGACTTTATCAAATGCTTTCTGAAAGTCCAGATACACCACATCCACTGGCTCATCCTTGTCCATTTACCTAGTTACATCCTCAAAAAATTCCAGAAAATTAGGTAAGCATGATTTCCCATTTCGTAAATCCATGCTGCCTTGGGCCGATCCTGTTACTGCTATCCAAATGTGCCGCTGTTTCATCTTTTATAATTGACTCCAGCATAGCAAAAGGATTTGAGTATAGGAGCAGGGAGGTTCTACTGCAGTTGTACAGGGCCTTGGTGAGACCACACCTGGTGTATTGGGTACAGTTTTGGTATCCTAATCTGAGGAAAGACATTCTTGCCATAGAGGAAGTACAGAGAAGGTTCACCAGACTGATTCCTGAGATGGCAGGACTCTCATATGAAGAAAGACAGGATAGACTCGGCTTGTACTTGCTAGAATTTAGAAGGATTGAGGGAGGATCTTATAGAAACTTACAAAATTCTTAAGGGTTTGGACAGGCTAGATGCAGGGAGAACTGTGTTGAGGAGGCCATGAGAGTTTAGAAGAGCTTGCAGCAGAAGAATGCAAGATTGGCTGAAAGAAGCAGCCGGTGGATTTGGCTCAAGCGGAAAGACCCAGCTGGGCCCCAAGTACGTCAGGGTGAATCCCGATATTGGGGAAGTCCAGAACAAGCGGTCACAGTTTGAGGATAAGGGGGAAATCTTTTAGGACTGAGATGAGAATTTTTTTTTTTCACACAGAGAGTTGCG
Organism: Leucoraja erinaceus; assembly: GCF_028641065.1. Taxonomy (NCBI): domain Eukaryota; kingdom Metazoa; phylum Chordata; class Chondrichthyes; order Rajiformes; family Rajidae; genus Leucoraja; species Leucoraja erinaceus. The sequence goes on from NC_073382.1 coordinate 70,782,922, forward strand.
AATCTGTGGAATTCTCTGGCACAGAGGGTGGTTGAGGCCAGTTCATTGGCTATATATACGAGGGAGTTAGATGTGGCCCTTGTGGCTAAAGGGATCAGGGGGTATGGAGAGAAGGCAGATACAGGATACTGAGTTGGATGATCAGCCATAATCATATTGAATGGCGGTGTAGGCTCGAAGGGCCGAATGGCCTACTCTTTAACTACACTTTAGTTTCCATTCCCCTTAACTTTTCAAGTTGGACTTCCCCAATCCCAGAACTAGGTGTTGTGAAAAACCTAGTTATTTGATCTGCTAGTATTCTGGTTGCAACTGAATGACGTGAAGCTTTTCCAAATAGTTCTTTCTTTCCCCATTATTCATGCCAATGCCCTACGAAATGAACCACATTTCTCCTGCCCCAAATAATGTCACAGGTCATTTCTTATTTACACCGCAATTTGCATGTGGCTCAGGTGGCAGTCCAGAAGCGAATACCTTTGTGATCCTGAATTTTAATTTGGATAGCTCTACTTATATTCCGCCAACAAGACCCTTTTCTTTGTCCTAACTATGCCATCACCTTCATAATGGACCATGCCATATAGACTTTTCTTTCTCACACCAAGTTGCTCTCCATCTCTAGATGATATTCTTACCCCTGCAGAGAACATTATATATCCTCCTAGCTATACTGTTACCTATCACGGTTCCATTCTTTTTTAATCAGTCAACATGAATAGCTTCCTGCACCACTGTCATGTAGTCACTTTGCCCACATGTCACTCTTTGCTCTCTTTCATTTTGGACCTCATGCACAATTGCAAGGACAGAAGCTCTTGAAGCTTCACTTCTGGATCCCTGTACCTGCTACATATGTAATTTCACCATCTATTCCTCAATTCCACGACATTTAATCTAAGAGTTATACTTGTCTCCATAATCTTAGTATCCAAAATAAAATGCCACTTCATGGTGTATTGCAGTGTCTAAATCTCAAGATCTAGCTCATTGAAGAATGTCTTAAATCTACAGACAGTTAATGGGGCCATTGAATCCAATTGTTTCCATCAGCTCCCACATTCTACAATTGTTAAACTTCATCCAGTCCTGTCTTCAAATAGTTTTGTGGCTTAATTAAATTAATTTATTTACCCTATCGTCAACATTCTAATCTTACCAAAGTCCACACTCTGTGGACTCTGAGAATATTGTGTATAAACATACAGTGCCTTTTGCTGGATCCACAGATACAGTATATGTTTCCAACTACCATTGGGACCATGGAGTCATACAGTAGGAAAACAGGACCTTTGACCAAACTTCCCATGCTGACTGAGATGGTCAGATTATGTTGGTCCCATTTGTCCACTTTTTAACTTATATCCCTCGAAACCTTTCTCATCCACTTATTCTATATTGTCTTTTAAATGCTATATTGAGTGCTTTGTTAGATTTGGGCCTGAATGCCCTTATAACCACCCCGTTACTGCTTTTTCTCAAAAGAATGTTAGCTTTTGCACTTAAAGCTACTTATACTATATATATTCTTGTTTTTTACTCAAGGTTACAAATTATCCCAGTAGCACCATTTCCAAACTAGGGACATGTTGAAATCTTAAATTATCAGAAAATGTAACCGAATGCAACTTAGTTGACTAACATGGCTAATTATTAGTTAGTATTGTTATTTTTCTTGACAGCATCAAAAGCCCATTCTGTCTGAGTTTTAAATCTATGTCATAAGCTAAGAATTCCTATTATTGCCAATGAACAATTCTTTTGTTGCACCTAACGCTGTTTTTTAAATGGTTCAAACCACCAGCAATGGCATTGAAGTTAATAACAAAGACAAATTCATAAAATAATTAAAGAGCTACATTCCAATAAGTAGTGATATGAATGCAAAATACAAATTTAAATTCACAAATTGTCCTTTAGGATTAATAAAATGTTAAGCTGATTTCTGTTTTTTTGATAATTACCAATGGGATGAGCGCAGATGGCAAAATGTTTGCCTTTGCCTAAATGTTTACTGATTAATATAAATACTATTTTGTAAAAGATTCTGTATTTTGAAACTGTACAAAGAAGAATGTGTACAAAGCATTCTTGTATATTTAATATGTGCATTATTTTATTTGAAGAATTCATTATTTCATCTCAGCACAGAAGTTGGGAGATCATGTTACAGTTATATAAGATATTTAGGACTGAGATGAGGAAAACCTTTTCAGCCAGAGAGTTGTGAATCTGTGGAATTATCTGCCACAGAAGGCAGTGGAGGCCAGTTTACTGGATGTATTCAAGAGAGAGTTACCTGTAGATACAGTTCTTAGGGCTAACGGAATCAAGGGATATGGTGAGAAAGCAGGAACAGGGTACTGATTCTGGATGATCAGCCATGATCATATTGAATGGCGTTGCTGGCTCGAAGAGCCGAATGGCCTACAACTGCACCTATTTTCTATGTTTCTATGTTTTCTATGGTGAGGCTACTTTTAGAATACTGTGTTCAATTCTGGGCAGCATGTTTTAGGAAAGATGTTGTTTAGTTGGAAAGTGTGTAAAGAAGATTTACAAAAATGTTGCCAGGAATCGGCGGTCTGACCTATAGGGAGGTTGAACAGGTTTGGACTCTATTCCCTGGAGTGCAGGAAGATGACGGATGATCTTATAGAGGTGTATCAAATAATGAGAGAGGAATAGGTTAGGTGGCTGCATAGAGTCTCTTGTCCAGAGTTGGGGAATCAAGAACCAAATGGCATAGGTTTAAGGTGAAGGAGGAAAGATTTAATAAGAATTTGAGGGGTAACTTTTGCACACAAAGGGTGATGGGTGTGTGGAATGAGCTGCCGGAGGAGGTAGTTGAGGCAGGGACCATCGCAACATTTTAAGAAATAATTAGACAGGTACATGAATAGGACAGGCTTAGAGGGATATGGGCCAAATACAGGCAAGTGGGACGTGTAGATGGGGCATGTTGGTCGGTGTGGACAAGTTGGGCCAAAGGGCATGTTTCCACACAGTATAACTATGACTCTTTCAGTCTATGACTAAGTAGTTGAAAGAGTGATTTAAATTCTTGCCATGTTTAAAATTGGGGCAAAAGGCATTTCAAAGGCAGTGTAATCTCCACCCATTTCCCAGCTTCTTGCTCTGAGACTTCATGCTCTGCAGATGATCATTCAAAGGCAACGCACTCTGCGGGGGTCACTTTGCTCAGGGAGAAAAGAAAATGCTTGAAATACTCCGCTGATCATACAGCATCTGAGGTTTATGACCGTTCATTGGAATTCTGCCTGATTTGCCAAACATTTCCAGCAATTTCTGTTTTTACCACAGTATTCCAGCATCTACAGTATTTTCATTTTATATTATTCCTCTTGAATCTGAATCTTTAAAATACAGTCTCTCAACTAGGGAGAGCACCAAAGAAGAATACTACTAACTGAAAATCCAAGTTTCCAGTACATTTTCAAGGCAGTGAATCTTGAAGAATCTAATGCTTGATTAAACCACAGCTGATGCACCATAATTTCATCATATGCATTGGTTTGCCTGTGGTGAGGCTGAGATTACCCCCATAGCATCCTAGTGTTTACTTTTCTATTTAATGTCAATATGCCAATTCAACTGTCCTCATCTCAGCAGCAAATATAGCAAAGCTTCCCCTCTCTACCAGACCCACTGCCAATTACACTGCACATGGCACCAGCAACATTCATTTTGTTGCCCCTTGTGAATAGTAGGACTTCTGTCAAATTCCTGAAGAGGTTGAGCCATAGAATCAGAGCATCGACTATTTTTAAAAAACAAAGGTGATCTTGATGCCTATGACTTGGGTTCTACTTATAATGATAAGAGATGGCACCTTTCGAGAATTGAAAATGATTGCTCACAATAGCGTCATCTGTTTCAAGCTAGATAGAAAATGTGATAAATTACAAACTTCTGAAAAATGAACCAATGCAACGAATGCTACATATATAATTTGGTTACTTCGAACTGCCTTACTTGTAAGATTAATTGTCACAAGCTCTGGATTTGATGGGGTAAAAGCACCTAATAGCTTTGGAGAGGGTCACGCTTATTCGTCTTTTTACTAAAGTGATTTAATTGTAGGAACTTAAACATGGCTTATAACAGAATATCATTCTTCTTTTATGGAAAATCAATCTCCATTATCAATAATGTAAAACTGACTACTTAAATATGATATTCACACCCGATATAGTCCAATCTCTATTACTTCTATTTGCTGAGCACAGCTAGTTTCATTCTCTTTCACATCGTGTGGTTGCTATTTTTTTTATCCAATACAACAAACTCAGCATTGAGGTTAATGATTTATTAAACCCCTGTCCCACTTAGGAGACCTAAACAGCAACATCTGGTGAACTTGCCCGCCACCCAAAAAAAAATCACGGTCGAGGTGACCAGCAATCTCCTACCTCCTCCCTCGCATAAGTTGAAAACCTTCCTCGACTATGAAGAAAACAGGCTGTCACTAGACCTGCGACTAAAAAACTATCGATTTTTAAAACGTCAACCTATTTTTAGTCAAGGCCGGTTTTAAACATGTTGAAAAAATAGCAGCAACCTAGATGAAGCCTCGACCACGCGGAAACCACTTTCGACCATTAGGGAGAGTGACCAAAACCTCCGGTGACCTCATGGAAACCTTGGGTGGCGGGCAAGGTCACCAGAGGTTTAGGTCTCCTAAGTGGGACGGGGCTTTCGGAACCATGGGTTAAAGAAAGCTTGTAGGTAATTGAAATCAAACTAATATACATGTTTACCGCTGTACACACGCACACAATTTTATGTGTGTGTATATATATATATATATATATATATATATATATATATATCCCAATTTCATTACAGGAAAAAAGAATCCTAATGATGTCATTGCTACCATCAGTGATGTTTTCAAGACATTTAAGATACATTTTAAGACTTCCTGCAACCCATGAAGATGCACAGTCTTGAAATGGACTTGATGTAATCAGATTTTCCAATGAAACCTCTGCTGTTTGGTTGAGGACCCGACCTTGGGCATGTGCAATCCTAAAGTAGATACACCCTAAAGAGTTTTGCTCCATCTTCCAACCTTAAGCAAGATTTTACACTTACCTAAGAAGTTCATTAATTTCCCCTTAAATCAACAAATACATTTAATTTCATTTTTTCAATTTTTCCCATCTGATGCAGCTGGTTACATTTGCTCTATCAATTGGTTGGTTTAACTGTATTGTTGTGTTTTTTCACCTTACCAACATACTCTAGTTTGATACTGGTCAAGTGGTAAGAATGTTATTGAACTAGGAATCAAAGATGTCACACGAATCATCACTGCTGGCTACATTGCAGATTCCTAAATGTGTCAGAGGAGGCCTATCTGTGTACCTATTAACCCCTCCCAACCCAAATGCATTCCCCTACATTTCCATTTCCCCTACATTCCATACATGTTGAAAATTTTCGGCAACCTGTAATGACCTATGACGAGTGCCGGCAGTCGCCGAAAAAGTCGCGTAAGTGCGACAGGCCCATTAATGTAACAAGTTACAAGTTTATGTTTTATACACGAACATAACATTTTCCAATTGACTTCTCTTGACTTATCAAGGTAAAACACCTGTATACTGTAAATATATTTGGGTATTTATACAGCATTGTTTATTAAGTGTGACAATGTTACTGTAGAGTTACGATAAAAATATAACATAAATATAAGGTTACTATTAGGAAGAGAGGTTTGAAGACTTTGGGTCATTTAGACAGATGCAGAGATGATTAAGGGAAATCCAACAGAGATTCTTTAAATTATCAAGTTTTGAGAGGGTTAACAGGGAGAGATTGTATTCACCGATTAATAAATCAATAACATCCAGGTTGATGTCACTCACATCCTATAATAAGCAGCTTCACTGAAGGAAAAAGTTTGATTTCTTTTTATACCAAGGGTGTTTAGAACATAGAATGCTTTCCCACAAGATAGACACAAAAAGCTAGAGTAACTCAACAAATCAGAATGCATCTCTGGAGAAAAGGAATAGGTGATGTTTCAGGCCGAGACCATTCTTCAGACTGAGAGTTAGGGTAATGGGAAACGAGAGATATAGATCGTGATACAGAGAGATATAGGTCGTGATACAGAGAGATATAGATTGTGATACAGAGAGATATAGATCGTGATACAGAGAGATATAGATTGTGATACAGAGATATAAAGAACAAATGAATAAAAGATATGCATAAAAGTAA